>NW_011494834.1:2217104-2235776 GCF_000754665.1 Bison bison bison
AAACTGAACTGAAGGACACAAGATAAACTGATTAGAATCAAATGGATCCAAGATAGTAGACAAGTTGATTTTGATTAGACCCTCATCCTCATTCAGCAAGGTTAATGACACATCCAGAGGCACCATGACAGTTTGAATTACTGTCAAAAGACCGAGGAGTGCATGATGACCCAATTCCTGGAAATCTCCTCCTTTTCCCCAAAATAGTTAGAATAATCCTAACACTCATTAGCATACAAAATACCCAGCCTATAAAAGCTAACTACACCACATTTTGCACTGCACATGCTCTCTGTGATGGTCCACACTCTGTCTGTGGAGTGTACTTCTCTCTGAATCTGAATAAATCCATTTCTTACCCATCACTTTGTCTCTCACTGAATTCTTTCTGTGATGGGACATCAAGAACCTGAGCTTCATTCAGTCCTGAAACCAGGTATTGTGTGTTTTGGCTGGGTTAGAATCCCAGCCCATAGGTTCAAGTCCCAATATGTGGTAAATGGTTTCAATCTCAGGCAAGCAAGTTTATTTTTTCATTATCCCACCATCTTCAAAGTGACAGCAGTAGGTTAGATGATGTCTAAAAGTCTGCTAAAAATGGCAATGAGTTAATGATAATCACTGATATTTTCCTATGGACTTATAGGATTGAATAAAATTTGAAGAAGTAATGTATTACCAGAAAGTAATGAGGCAATTAAAATTAAAGAAAACTTTATTTTTTTCAACAACAACAAAAAGAACCCTATACAAAACATGGGCAGAAGACCTAAATTTATATTTCTCCAAAGAAGACACACAGATGGCCAACAGGCACATGAAAAGATTTTCAAAATTGCCAATTATTAGAGAAATGCAAATCAAAACTACAATAAGGTACAGCCTCACACCAGTCAGAATAGCCATCATTTAAAAGTCTACAACTAACAAATGCTGGAGAGGATGTAGAGAAAAGGGAACTCTTCTCCAATTGGTGGGTATGTAAGTTGGTGCAACCACAGTGGAAAACTAAAAATACAATTACCATACGATCAAGCAATCCCACTCCTGGGCATATATTTGGACAAAACTGTAATTCAAGAAGATGTTTGCACACCTATGTTCATAACAGCACTATTTGCAATAGCCAAGACATGGAAATAACCTAAATGTCCTTCAACAGATAAATGGGTAAAGAAGATATGACACACATATACAATGGAATATTCAGCCAGCAAAATAATGTCATTTGCAGCAACATCGATGCAACTAGAGATTATCATACTAAGCAAAGTAAGTCAGAAAAAGACAAATACCATATGATATCACTTATACATGAAATCTAAAATATTACACAATGAATCTATCTATGAAGCAGAACCAGAATCACAGAGATAGGGAACAGATTAGTGCTTGCCAGGGGGGCAGATGTTGGGAGACAGATATAGTGGGAGGTTGGGGCTAGCAGATGTAAACTTTTATACATAGAATGGATAAGCAACAAAGTTCTACTGTACAATACATGCAATTATATATATATATATATGATAAACCACAGTCCTGTACAGAAATAATTAACACAACATTGTAAATCAACTATATTTCAATAATTTTTCAAAGAGTAAAAATTAATTTGTTTATATGTTATCTTTCTCATTCTAAATATAAGGGATAAATAAGAAATGGCTTTCAATAAGACTAAAGGAAGTTAGTTTGTCCTTTGTGAAATTCCACTGAAATATCACTGGAACATGTAAATGGTTACCAACAGTACCTGAAGCAAGAGGGGTAGTCCATTCTTCAGCCAGCGGTAGGTGGGTCTGGGTTTTCCAGTAGCCTTACATTCCCATCGCAGAGGGCTCCCACTGTCTAACTGAGTATCATTCAGTTTTTCTACCCAGTGTGGATATGCTGCAAAAGTTTAAGGATTAAAGAAGGGTGATTTCATTTCTCAATGTTTCACAAAACTCAAAAGTTTTTAGGGAATGTTAACAAATTCATAAGCATTAAATATTTTATCAATTCATGTAACTTGGATTTTGGAAGAAACTTGGCACTGCATTACACCGAGAACTCTATTTCCTGTGTGAAAATATAACCATGATGATATTTTAATAATTTGAAACACTTTTTAATCTAAGTGAAGCATATCTTGCTATTCTTGTTGTTGTTGAATTTTAAAATATTTCCTCTTCAAAAGGCACTTTTTTCTTATTTTTTAAAAAATTTATTTATTTTAATTGAAGGATAATTGCTTTATAATATTGTGTTGTTTTATGCCATATATCAACATGAATCAGTCATAAGGGAGAGAACATACATGTCTTCTTGTTTTACCCTCTTTAGAGTAAGTGGTAGATTCTTCCCATGGAGAGCATGGGAATCTGTTTAGAAAGAAGTTTCTAAACTAAAAATCTTTCTAAACAAGAGGCATCTCTTCCTCCAAATATTGAGTAGCATTAGCACAATTTGAAGTAATACAACATGCCCATTTACTGAATAACTATTCTGCTTTTTGTTTCCTAATATAGCCTGAATTGTTTCAAAAAATAATGTGTAAATTCAGGTATCATTTGATATAAAATTGTTCTATATTTACTGGCATTTTACACATATATTTATATATACAAGTTTTCAATACTCTATTTCTTTCTCAAAAAAGATAATATTCTAAATTCATGAAATTTATAAAGTGTCAAAAGTGAAAGTCATTCAACTGTGTCTGGAGTCCTCTAGGCTAGAATACTGGAGTGAGTAGCCTTTCCCTTCTCCAGGGGATCTTCCCAACCCAGGGATCAAACCCAGGTATCCCACATTGCAGGGGGATTCTTCACCAGCTGAACCACAAGGGAAGCCCAAGAATACTGGAGTGGGTAGCCTATCCCATCTCCAGTGGATCTTCCCGACCCAGGGATTGAACTGGGGTCTCCTGCATTTCCTGCGGATTCCTTACCAACTGAGCTGTCAGGGAAACCATGACAGCTTAAAGTGTCTTTCCGCCATTGACATTTTTTTCAAGTTTGAATCTCTTAATCTCTCTCATCTATTTCTTTCATCCCTCTACCCCTTTCCCTTCTGGCAATCACCTATTTGTTCTCTGCATCTATTACTCTGTTCCAGTTTTGTTATGTGTTTTCATTTGTTTTGTTTTTCAGATTCTACACATAAATGAAATCATATGATGCTTGTTTTTCTCTGACTTATTTTCCTTATCATAATTCCCTCTGGGTCCACCCATGTTGTCACAGATGGTAGGATTTCATTTTTTTTTTTTTTTTTAAGCCTGAGTATCATTCCATTTTATGTGTGTGTGTGTGTGTATTCCAAGATGTCCAAAGCTTTCTCATACCTATTGAGATGATTATACGATTTCTTTATTGATTTGTTAAAGTGGTATAACACAATAATTTGTGGATATTAAACATCCTTGCATCCTTGGGATAAGCCCCACTAGATCATTGTGTGATCATTTTAATGTATTGTTGAATTCGATTTGCTAATTTTATTTTTTGTTGTTGGGGATGTGTCCATCTGTGTTCATCAGTGGTATTGACCTGTAAATTTTTTGTGCTATATTTTTGTCTGGTTTTAGTATGACGTGATGTTGTAGAATAAGTTCAGAAGTATTCCTCTGCAAATTTTTGGAATAGTTTGAAAAGGAGGGTTGTTAATTTTTCTTCAAATTTTTTGGTAGACTTCACCACCTGTGAGGCCATCTGGTAGTAGACTTTTGTTTGCTGGGAGTTTTTGTTTTATTTTATTTAATTACTGATTTAATTTCATTACTGGTAATTGATCTTTTCATATTTTCTATTTCTTCCTGATTGTTTCTTGGGAAATTGTACATTTCCAGACATTTATTCTTTTCTACATTGTCCATTTTATTGGCATATAATTGTAGTAATCTCCTATGATCCTTTGTCTTTCTGTGGTATTGGCTGACTTCTCTTCTTTCAGCTTTGATTTTATTTACATGGGCCTTCTCTCTTTTTCTTGATGAGTCTAGCTAAAGATTTATCAGTTTTACTTATTTCAAAGTACCAGCTCTTCATTTCATTGATCTTGTTTATTGTTCTTAGTCTCTATTTCACTTATGTCTGCCTCATTTGCTGCCAGGCCCTGCCTCATGCAGTGGCTTGAAGTATGTGGGACTGAGTCCCAGAATGACTGGCTGCATGGCTCGGTAGCAAAGGACTGGCACTGACCCACTGGTTGGTGGGACTGTGTCCTGAGCTAGCTGTGTATGTCCTGGGAGTTCTGGGGCTGGTGCCAGCCCACTGATGGTAGGGGCTGGGTCCTAATCCAGCTGGCTGCCAGGCCACTGGTGGATGGGAAAACCTTTAAGGTACAAATTCTCTGGAATGCTTTCCTTGAATCACTCTGGTAGAAAGTAATGGACTCTGCTCCCATAGGCTTTTATCATAGCAGATAGCATGCTCTGCCCTCTGTGCAGTTTGCTTTTCATCTAATTCAGTCAATCAAGAGTTTCCTCAAATCTCTATTGTTAGCTTGTAGTGCAGTATAGCATTTAATAAACATTAGCTGAATCAATGAGTGAATGAGCAAAATGTGCATGGCATAGTAAATTTGGTTGGAGTGCTGAATTTTAAAGGAGTTTTTTTTAAACATATAATAAAAGTAAAACAGGTTGAAGTAATATTTTAATATTTCAAAATATTTTGCAGCATTCCCCTGTGAAGGATTTCAGATGAACTGATCTTGAACACAGTGACAGTTATAGTTTGAAGCAGATTCATATGAAGCAGATTCAGCTTCATATGCAATTTGTTTAAGTTCACATTGTAAGGATCTGTATTTTCTTGTATCAGTGCTCTGTGTTACAGTTTCCCTAAGTTTTAATGTCCTCAATAAAAATAGTATCACTTACCTTTTATATACAATATGCATTATAAAAGAAAATATGAAAAGTATAATTTGCTATTTATAGAAGATGAGATTGTATATATTTTGGAAGTAGATTTTCCCAATTCTTACACACAACCTGGTTGTCTCTGAAATTTTTGGAAAATATAAACATTTGTAAGCCATGAAGGTTATTTATCATACAGATGCAATAATTTAGTGTAGGGCCAGCAAAGTTTTTGTGTAAAAGATGAGGTAGAACATATTTGACACTTTGCAAGTCAGTTGATCTGTCTCTCAACAGCTTAATTCTGCCTTAGCAGTGCTAAAAGCTGATGCAGGCATTATGCAAACAAATGGGTATCACTGTGTTTCAGAAAGTTTTAATTTACAAAAAAAAAAAAAAAAGAGCTGGTAGGATTTGGTTCATGGCAATAAATTGTGACTCTTGATTCAGGCCAAGGGCAAGAATAAGTTAATAAATATTACAAGATTTGCAACATCAGATGACAGCTTTAGTGCTGGGAAAATATTTTTAAGGTTAGCAATTACCTATGCTATAAAAAGAACCTGCCAGTTCCTCATTATTTTTAATTTAAAGCGTTTCTATGTGTAGGGTAATTTTACTCAATGATTTACCATACAAAAGAAGCATGGTATATGTATCTAACAATGTTTAGCTCAAATTGCATTTTCAGTTTCACTCTTGTGACCAGGGCATCAAACTTTGCTGAGAACACTTACTGTATACTTGCAACTGTCCACGAAAGGAATTTTTTCCACGTGAGTTTTCCGCTCTGCACTCATATATGCCTGCATCGTCCAGCTGCACGTTGGGTATTTCCAGTACTGCCTGAGATTTACGCAGACGTGACTTACTAGGAATATAACCATTAATCTTCATCCATGTGATTGTTGGAACTGGGCTACAATAAGGAGCAAAAATGCCATTAATACACTTTCCACTATTAGGAACATAGATTCTGTTATCTGGTAGTTTAAGCACTTAATAGGCTGAGTGCAATAAAGTATAATCACAATTAAGAACCATGTGATGGTTGATATACTTCAGTTTCCATGTGGATTGTCTGCTTGTAAGTTAGATTACAAGGAAAGAGAGTTTCCATTTCTTTTGTATTTCAGAAAAGCAATTCAAAGGTTATATTTTACACATATATATGCTATACTTTATTTTTTAAAAACTGTGTAAAATTGTTTAAATGGTGAAAGTAATTTGGAGAAATTTACAAAAGTAACATACGCTTATCATAAGAAGTTGAACAAGAGTCATGAGCTAAATGAATTAAGAACTCATTATTGTTCCAACTCCTTCAAATATCTTCTGCAGAAAGAAAGAAAGTTAGCAAGCAATTTCCTGCCTTGTCTCTATGATGCATATATAAGCACATATAACAATTTTTTTAATAATAAAAATCAAATCAAGATCAACTGCTGACTTATTCTGGTTAACAGCTATATATTATTCCCTTGTGTAGATGCATCAGAATTTTAATCAAACATTCTCTATAGTTAGACATTCAGTGTAGCCCCCAAAGTTTTCCTTTTTTTTTTTTTTTTGCTACTAAGGAATAACATTGCTAAATGTAACTTTGTACATATATATCATATGCCATTGCTTTTTATTTTCTACTGCAGACATTCTCAAAAGTGGAACTGACAGACATAAGGGCATGCCCATTTTTCATTTTAATAAGTGCTGCCAGATTGTTTTGAGTAATATAGTAGCATTTTCCACATCCATCAGTAATACATGAGACTGTTTTCCCATATCCTTGCCACCACATTATGTGATCAATCTGTTAAATTTTTATCAGTATTGATAGGTAAAAAATGACATTTTGTTACAATTTCTCTGAACTGTAAGAAAGTTGAACATCTTTTCATAATTATACTATGAATCTGCTATTTGAATCTGCTTCACTGTGAATTATGTTATTTTTCAACTATTTCTTTCAATTTTCTGTTTGCCTGTTTGCAGCATTTAATTTCTTAGGATTCTTTGTGTATCAGGGCCATTATGAGTTTGTTTACCAGAAAAGTTCTTTCTCGGTATACTGATAGTTTATGATGGCATCTGTGATAAATTTTACAAATACTTTTGGGAGAAACAAGCATCTGTAGGTTTTTTCATGACTTCAGAATTTTTGTTTGTTTAAAAATTATCTGTAAATCCATGTATCCATATTTCCTTCAGTCTTTCTGGTAGCTTTTTTAAAAATTATTTTTAAGCATTTGGATCTTTAATCCATCTGGACTATATTCATGGTTTTGGTGTGAGATGGGAAACACAACTAATTATTTTAGGATCACTAAAACTCCTTTTCCAACAATTTTTGGAATTTTACCTTTGCTATATAATTGGTTCTCACATGCTTAAATCTGTTTCAGTCTTCACAGTTCTGTTCCACTGAGTTATTTATTATTATCTATATTTAATGTACTTTATGCTCTGGACTCAGTCTGCTTTTTCAGTTCTATTTCTCACTATTTCCTTCCACATCTCCTGACCCAGAAACACATCTTTGTGTGTTTCCAATCATATCTGTTAAAGTCCTACTAATCTTTTGAGAGCCATTCTAAATGCCTCCTCTACAGTAAAGTCTCCTTATTTGTGTAGTCTTCTGGGATATTTTTCTTTTAGACATCAAAGTGATTTGTATATATTACTTGGACTCTTGTAACATTTTATAATTGAAAAATGTAGGATATTTTTTCACTAATTTTCCTGACAGGAGTAGTAGTGGTGTTAAATTTTAGAAACAATGCCACATTAAACACAGTGTTTATTTCTTAACATCTTTCTTACTTGTTTCTTAAGTATAAGATAGGATTGAAATTGCTGTATTAGAGTTGAAAAGTTGTGCTTCTTTGTTTAGGTACATATATCAATATCTAGGAAAACTGAATATTGCATTTTCAAATAACCCTTATGTTGACCTAACACATTGTTCTTTTAATATGTACAAGAATTGATTTGTTATATTTTTTAATATTTCTGCATCTATATTCAAAGGTGAGATTGTCTGTACTCATTAGGTTTGCTGGTTTACATGTGCACATACTCGTTAGTGAGTTGGTAGTTGCTTTATTTATAAGCTAGCATTGACAAAATTTGAGTCATAGTGATGGATAGTAGCTTGGTAAACATGCCAGAGTATTTGCATCTCCTATTGTGATAGCTTCAATAGTAGAGAAATTGTATGTTCCTTAAGAAACTGATCAGACTGATAAAAATAAAGTCATCCCCATCATAAGTGGAGTTAGTTTTTGAAAGCATTTCAATTTCTTCTGTTTTCTTTAATTCTTTGTATTTAAATTTCTGTTTGTGTTTACTTTGGCAATTCATGTTTGCCTAGAAAATCAAAGTATTTCACCCATGATTTCAATATTTTAGCAATGATTTATATAAATACTAATTGTTTAAAAGTTTAAAAAACTCTTCTATTATAAGTGGTCACACATTGTAGTATAAGTTAAATGTGTTTTCCACAGTCAAACTTCCCAGAACAAAAGTAACTGAGCAACTACATCTTTTCTGAGTTGCATTTCCCATCTCACAACAAAACCATGAATATAGTCCAGATGGATAAAGATCCAAATGCTTAAAAATAATTTTTAAAAAATCATGGTTTTTAAAAAAATCATCTCATCATTTTTTAACATCTTGTTTTGTTTTTCCAGTTGCCCCAAATGTAAAATATGGTAGAAATAATAGTTCTTATTTCAGAAATAATAGTCCCTACTTCAGAGGGTAGTTATAAACATTTGATAAGTTAAAGTACTTGGCACAGAACAAGGAGGCAAAAAAAAAAAATGTTTGCAAAACTTGATGATTATATTTGTATCTTCTTTACAACTTTAATGGTATGACTATATGCTTTCTCAACTTCCTCTCCTTTTAACACTGCACGTTGGTTAGGAACATGGTCTACCTGGGAATACAATTTACATTCAAATAAAATTCAAACACATGGATGTTATGTGACCTTCAGAAAGTAATCTAATATAAGAAACAAATCACTAGTCCAGGTTCAATTCAGTATACAGGAAGCTTGGGGCTGGTGCACTGGGATGACCCAGAGGGATGGTATGGGGAGGGAGGTGGGAGGGGGGTTCAGGATGGGGAACACGTGTACACCCATGGCAGATGCATGTTGATATATAGCAAAACCAATACAATATTGTAAAGTAAAATAATAATAATAATAATATACAAGCAACTCCTACAGCTCAACTCCAGAAAAATAAATGACCCAATCAAAAAATGGGCCAAAGAACTAAATAGACATTTCTCCAAAGAAGACATACAAATGGCTAACAAACACATGAAAAGATGCTCAATATCACTCATTATCAGAGAAATGCAAATCAAAACCACAATGAGGTACCATTTCATGCCAGTCAGAATGGCTGCGATCCAAAAGTCTACAAGCAATAAATGCTGGAGAGGGTGTGGAGAAAAGGGAACCCTCTTACACTGTTGGTGGGAATGCAAACTAGTACAGCTACTATGGAGAACAGTGTGGAGATTCCTTAAAAAACTGGAAATAGAACTGCCTTATGACCCAGCAATCCCACTGCTGGGCATACACAGCAAGGAAACCAGAACTGAAAGAGACACTTGTACCCCAATGTTCATCGCAGCACTGTTTATAATAGCCAGGACATGGAAGCAACCTAGATGTCCATCAGCAGATGAATGGATAAGAAAGCAGTGGTACATATACACAATGGAGTATTACTCAGCCATTAAAAAGAATACATTTGAATCAGTTCTAATGAGGTG
Organism: Bison bison bison; assembly: GCF_000754665.1. Lineage (NCBI taxonomy): Eukaryota > Metazoa > Chordata > Mammalia > Artiodactyla > Bovidae > Bison > Bison bison. The sequence continues at coordinate 2,226,754 of NW_011494834.1, forward strand.
GATGAAACTGGAGCCTGTTATACAGAGTGAAGTAAGCCAGAAAGAAAAACACCAATACAATATACTAACGCATATATATGGAATTTAGAAAGATGGTAACAATACCCCTGTATACGAGACAGCAAAGGAGACACTGATGTATAGAATAGTCTTTTGGACTCTGTGGGAGAGGGAGAGGGTGGGATGATTTGGGAGAATGGCATTGAAACATGAATAATATTATATATGAAACGAGTCGCCAGTCCAGGTTCGATGCACGATACTGGATGCTTGGGGCTGGTGCACTGGGACGACCCAGAGGGATGGTACGGGGAGGGAGGAGGGAGGAGGGTTCAGGATGGGGAACATATGTATACCTGTGGCAGATTCCTGTTGATATATGGCAAAACCAATACAATATTGTAAAGTTAAAAAATAAAAGAAAAAGAAAAAAAAGAAAATAATCTAAGTTCTATGAATCTGGTATCTGGTTTCCCCATTTTAAAATGAAAATATTATTTGTTCCTTCAGAATGCAAGTATTTTAAGGGCACTGGCATTATTTCTGTTGTTCAGGAGTATATCCACACTGTCTCATAGAGTGCTGGGCACATATTTAGTACTTAAATGTTTATGAAGTAAATGAATGAATGATTCTCATAGCATGATTTTGAGCATTAAGTGAGCTAAGTTCTTATAAATTACTTGGATACATATATTCCAAACATATGTATATATATAACCAATAAATGTTACCTATAATGATAAGCTTTGTCAGAGGTTTATCTATTTTATTAGTCTTTAAAATATTTTGAATTTTTAATTATTTTTGTGCTTTAATTTGTGACTTTCTATTTTTTATTTCCCTTATCCCTTTTTATTGATTAGCATGCATAGTATTCTACTCTAACTTTGTTAGCTAGCATTTTTTATTTGTAAATTTTTTATGGTTAATAATAAAAGTATGGTTGCTTTTTCCTCTGGTATCAAAGGTAACCACATGCCTTATGTTCTGACACACAGAGACAGTGACCTGTACAGTTTTGGTTTTTTGTAACTTGTTTAATATAGAATTAATTTAAAATATAGAATGAATTATTGTGAAAGTTATATGTCCATTGAGAAAAAAGGTATGCTTTATTTTGGATAAGACTTTAAAATTAGCTTTTAGAGAGTTTTTATTAATTGTGTAATTCATTGAAAAAATTGAAGTTATTAGTACATTGAATTAAGTGGAAGCAAACAAGTCAGAAGTAAATTAGACTTTCCAATGAGTACATTGTCAAATAAATCAAGAGTCTGAATTTAAAACAATTGCAAAACTTTGAGCATTTGAGCCTTAAAACACATTTTAAGCTTTCAAAGGTAGATGCAAGAGTTTGGGCTACAAAATCTGTACAGGCCCCAAATAGGGAACACTCCTCAAGACACATTTCAATTGCATCCATGAAATAAAACAAACAAGAAAAATGTCAGACAGTGAAGCCAAGGTACCCTGGAAGATAGACAAGATAATTTCTTACCAAGAGTCATATCAGTGTCTAATCATGAACTCTCCCATTCTTCCACAGCCAAACCCTCCTCCATACAATCACACAAAAAAGAGACAGGCTGTGCAATCAATGACCTTACAGGAGAATTTCATACTTGTGATGGAGCAGTGATTAGTTTGAGACTACTTTTTTCCCAGTAGAATATTTCTCCTGTGAATAATTAACTTATATTTTAAGTACATAAGTTACAGAATCAAGATGATTCGTATCTAGACCTGATGGAGATCTGGAAATTTTGGACTTGAGAGTATGCAGAGGATAGATGAGATTGAGTACATTCAATGTGAAGAAAGAACTGAAATATTCCTCAGAAGAATAGATTGGCTAGGTGTTCAAAAAAACACATTTTCCTTCTTTCTGGACATGTAATTACCTCATTTTTCCATCTTCCCTTAGATAGGGGCATGAATTGAGCTCTGGCCAATGGAATAAGGAAAGAAAGATGTACCAAATATGATCTAGGAACCAGTTTTCTACATGATCTTCCATTTTCACTTTTCCTGGCTCTGCTTGATAGATGTTACTGTCAATGGTAACTCTTGCAGAAAAATGTATATTTTATGTATATATAAAATGTTTTCATGTCTTTGTTGTAAGGAAGAATTAACTTTTTTAACACTATATAAAGCATTGCTGCCCATAAAATACTTATACATTTGACTGCATGAATAAGAACAATTTCTTTTCATCAAAAGAACATGAGGACTTTCCTGGTGGTCCAGCGGTTAAGACTCTGTGTTTCCAATGCAAAGAGCAGGGGTTCGACCCCTGATCAGGCAACTAAGATCTCACATGCTGCCAAAAAAGTTAAAAAATTAAAGAACACAACCAGGGAAGAATTATTTGCCACACAAATAACTGACACAGCCTAAGAGATTGAATAAAGAACTCAAGTGTACAAGAAAACAACTCATAAAAATGATAAAGAGACAAGAGAAAAAATAGAAATTATCACAAAACATATGACAGCATATTCAATCTCATTAATAATCAGGGAAATTCAAATTTAGATTATAATAAATTCCATTTCATGCCTAACATATTTGTAAAATGTAGTACTTTGAATAACCTGATAGTTGTACACATGGATGCCAATCAGTAAGAAGTCTAACACACATGGTGAGGTTTTATATTAGTGCAGCTACTTTGGAAAGCTACTGGAATCAACTTACAAGTGAAAATGGTTATTATACATTGTATGGTCTGGAAGATCACTCAAGAAATTGAATGGAGTAGAATTACAATCCCCAGAGAAATTCTTGCACATATCCATAAAGAGTAATGTACACTATTCTTATAGTGACATTTACAAATAAACGTTTTTAAAGATGTAATTTACCAAAGATGAAGTGAATCCATTGAAGTATACAGTTTGAAGAGCCTTGCCAAATGTATATGTCTATTCAACTATTGCTTCGATTAGATTAATCATGATACAGACATTACTTTCACTCTTACAAGTTTCCTTAGGCACCTCCTTCCCAATTACCCTCACCCCTGTCCCAGGTGATCAATAATCTCACATTCATATTTTAAGATAACTTCTGTCTTTTTAAAACTAATGTAAATTGAATCATATAGTCTATACCATTTCCATACTCTTCCTGTGCTCTGCACACTCAGTTTCTCAGTTATGTTTGACTCTCTGTGACCCCATGGACTGTAGCCCACCAGGCTCCTCTGTCCATGGGATTTTCCAGGCAAGAATACTGGAGTGGATTGTCATTTTCTCCTCCATGGGATCTTTCCAACCCACGGATCAAACCCAGGTCTTCTTCATTGGCAGGTGGCATCTTTACCAACTGTACCCTTTCTGGCTGGCTTTTTTCTCTCAAAATAAGATTTGAGAGATCAATCTATGTTTCTATGTGTATCAATTGTCCATTTTCTTTTAACTGTTGACCACTTTTAATATATGGATAAGCTACAATTTGTTTATCCAGTTACCTGTTGACTATTGGACATTTGGGTTACTTGCAGTTTTAAGTGATTATGAATAAAAACAGTTTGTACATTCATGTGTAAGTTTTTTGTGGACACAATTTTATGTCTCTTTGGTTAGTAACTAGGGGTAGAATTTCTATACTATATAATAATAAAACTGTATGAAAATGGCCAGACTATTTGCCTTAATAATTATATAATTTATACTTCTACCAGCAATGTATAAAATGTCCAGCTGTTTTACATCCTTGCAAAATGCTTAGCATTGTCAAGCTTTTAAATTTTATTCAACATGAATATCCACATGTTGTAGCACTATTTGTTTAAGATAGTACTCTTTCTCCATTAAATTACTTGGCATTTTTTATGACAAAATAATCTTATTTGTGTGGATCTGTTTATGGACACTCTTCTGTTCCATTAATTTGTAAGCCTGGTTTAAGCCAGTTCCTCACTTTTATGGTTATTACCACTTTTAGAGAAAAATTTGAAATCAAATGTGTTAAGTGTTATATGTTCAGTCTTTTTCTACCAATTGTATTGGCTATTCTGTGTTCTAATTTTAATGCACATTTTAAGAATAATTTGCTAATTGAAGTTTCCTGGAATTTTAACTGGATTTTGTCAAATTAATGTGTGAATTTGGTGAGAATTGACATCTGAATACTGCTTAGTCTTGTAATCAATATGTGTCTGTGTGTGCTCAGCCATGTCTGACTCTTTGCAACCATGTAGACTGTAGCCTGCCAGCCTCCTCCGTCTGTGGAATTCTCCAGGCAAGAATAATACTAGAATGGGTTGCCATTTCCTTCTCCAGGGGATCTTCCCAATGCAGTGATGGCACCTGCATCTCCTGTCTTCTGCATGGGCAGACAGATTCTTTTCCACTGAGCCACTTGGGAAGCCTCTTGCAATCAATAAGCTCAGTGTATCTCCTCAGTTATTTAGACATTCTTTCATTTTTCTTCAGCAATTCTATTGATTTTTCAGTGTACATACCTTTTGAATATTTTGTATGATTCATCTGTAAATACTAATTTTAGTATTTTTTGGTAGATTTTCAACATAGTACACATATATACCTATTGCATCTGCAGGGTATGGATGTGTTAGTTCCTCAGACATGTCTGACTCTTTGTGACCCCATGGATTGGAACCCACCAGTCTCCTCTGTCCATGGAATTTTCCAGGCAAGAATATTGGAGTTGGTTGTCATTCCCTTCTCCAGAGGATCTTCCCTACCCAGAGATTGAACCTAGGTCTCCTACATTGCAGATTCTTTACTGTCTGAGCCACAGGGAAGCCCTTACTGCATCTGCAGAGACAGTTTTAATTCTTCCTTTCCTGTCTCTAAGGTATTTTATTTCTTTTTATGCCTTATTTTACTATGTAGGATCCCCATTAAAGGTTGAACTTAAGTGATTAGAGAAAAAAGAAAGGAGACACACTAGTTTTCACCATTTAGTATCACATTGAATATTGTTTTTTTTTTTTCTTTTTTTTCTTCTTTTTTTTTTTTTGTAGATACTCTTTGGCTGAGAAAATTTTCCTCTAGTCCTAAATTGTTGAAAGTTTTGTTAAGTATGTTGAATTATGTCATATGCTTTTTATGCATTAACCAAGAGGAATGTAAGAGTCTTTATTATTTCATTCATGTGACAAATTATATTAATTACTTTTTAATAGTTAAACCAACTCTGTATACCTGAGGTAAATCCCCCTTGATCAGGTGTATCATTTCTTCCTTACGTGCCTGACAAAATTCATCAGTGAAGCTGAAGCTATACTATTCAAACTTTCTGTAGTGGGGAGATTTTTAAATACAAATTCAATTTCATTAATAAGCAATAATTCATAGTTCCCCTGTGCCAAATACTCAAATTATGTCTTTTAAGAAGTTTATTTAGTTTAGTTGTAAAATTAAATGCTAAGCATTCCCATCCTGTCATTTAATGTTTTGGAACAGAGATGTAGTGATATTTCCTTTTCCTGCTTGATATTGATATTTGAATTTTATCTCTTCTTTTTAATGTTTACCAATTATATTGACATTTTCTAAAAGTCAGCTTTGTATTTCGTTTTTCCCCAGTCTATTCATATTCAATATGATTGAATTCTGCTATTAAATCTTTCTTTCCTTCTATTAACTTAGACTTTAAATTATTTTACTTTTCTAATTTGTTTAAGGTGAAAGTTTATATCATTGATTTAAAAATTTTCCCTTTTTAAAAATATATATGAATTTACATTTAAGCACTACACTAACTATAGCACATATGTTTTCATTATTATTCAAAAAAATTCTAATTTCTCTGTGATTTTTCTTTGATAATTTGGTTATTTAGTTATGTTTTTTGAATTTCCAAATATTTGGTGACCTTTCAAGTATCATTGAAAATGTTGTTTCAATTAAAGAATATACTGTCTAAATTTTTGGTTCTGTGATAAGCAGAGCTACTTGTTTTATGGTCTATCATATGGCTAATCTTTGTGAATGTTCCATGAGTAGGCTTTTTAAAAGTATATTCTATAGTTGATAGCTGTAGTGTTCTTTAAATATAAATTATGTCAAGTTGGTTAATAATTGTGTTCAAGTCTCTTGTTCTTTACTGATTTTCTGTCTTTTTATTCTTGTAATTGATAAATTACTAGAGATGCCTGTTAACTTTACTGATTTTCTGTCCTGTCTTTGTGATTGATAGGCTAATTGAGAAGAGTGTTAATTTCCAACTATAATTCTGATATTGTCAATCTCTTCAATTACTATCAAATTTAGCTTTATATATTTTAAAGCTTTGTTACTAGGTACATATACATTTTAGATTTCTAATGCCTTGAGAAATTAATCTTTTTAATACTATGACGTGCCCATCTTCATATTAGGTAACATTCATTGTGCTGAAGTATACTTTACCTGATGTTAAGATAGTAGCCTTAATTTTCTTATGATTAATAAACATATCTCTTTTGTCCTCTGGACTTCAACATATATATTATTGAAAGATAAGTATACAGATATATATCATACACATTTAAAGTGGGATTCTTTAGGGTCTTGCTTTTCCATCCAGTCTGAATATGTCCACCAATGGTGTGATTCAGTAAATTTACATTTAATACAATTATCTATGGTTGGATTTTAAGTCTAGTTTTTTTTTTTTTTTTTTTCTATTTCATCAGTTTTGTGTTCTTTTTTTTGGCCCTTTTCCCTTACCTTGTTTTCCATTAATTACTTAGTTTTTTTAGTATTTCATTAAAGCCTTCTATTAATTTATTAGCTATAGCCCTATGTTTCTTTTGTGTACATGTGTTTGTTCTAAAGCTTGGAATATGTATCTGACAGTATTATGCTCACTTGTCTACCTTCCCACCCTTTGTGTTATTTTGAAAATATATATTATTTATACATACTTTATAAACTCTCTACCACATTACTATTATTTCTACCTTAAAGAAAAAGGTAGATATTAATAATTTTAGAAATGAAATAGACCAAATATGTTTTATACTTATACCTGCTTAAAAAGGAAAAAAATGATATCTAGCCTTTTATTCCTTTGTGGAGATTGAAGTTTTGAAATATTATTAGTGCTCCTTCACCCTAAAATATGTTCTTTACCATTTCTTATAATGCGATCTATTACAACAAATTATTGAGGATTTCTGTTTTTGTTTGTTTTGCTGTTTTACTTGATAATGTTTTTATTTTGCTTTCATGCTTGAAGAATATTTTCAACAAATATTCTATGCAGACTTTTTGCCTATGCAGACATAGGCAAGTAATTCTATGCAGACTTTTAAATTTCTTTTCTTTTATCATTTTTTTTAGTAATTAATTAGATTATTGTGTGTCTTATACTTCTTGTATTTCTTTTTTTTTATTTTATTTTTTAACTTTACAATATTGTATTGGTTTTGCCATATATCAATATGAATCCACCACAGACATACACATGTTCCCCATCCCGAACCCTCCTCCCTCTTCCCTCCTCCCTCCCCGTACCATCCCTCTGAGTGGTCCCAGTGCACGAGGCCCAAGCATCCAGTATCGTTCATCAAACCCGGACTGGCGACTCGTTTCATACACTTCTTATATTTCATTGAACGTAGAGGATCAGTAGAGTTATACTTTTCAATAATTTGGTAACTGTTGATCATAATCTTCAAATTTTTTTATACCTACCCGTATCTTCTAGGCTTTCTTATCTCTTCTTGCTACTCTTTGGAACTCTGCATTCAGATGTTTATATCTTTCCTTTTCTCCTTTGCTTTTCACTTCTCTTCTTTTCACAGCTATTTGTAAGGCCTCCCCAGACAGCCATTTTGCTTTTTTGCATTTCTTTTCCATGGGGATGGTCTTGATCCCTGTCTCCTGTACAATGTCACGAACCTCATTCCATAGGTCATCAGGCACTCTATTAGATCTAGGCCCTTAAATCTATTTCTCACTTCCACTGTATAATTATAACGGATTTGATTTAGGTCATACCTGAATGGCCTAGTGGTTTTCCCTAATTTCTTCAATTTAAGTCTGAATTTGGCAATAAGGAGTTCATGGTCTGAGCCACAGTCAGCTCCTGGTCTTGTTTTTGCTGACTGTATAGAGCTTCTTCATCTTTGGATGCAAAGAATATAATCAATCTGATTTTGGTGTTGACCATCTAGTGATGTCCATGTATAGAGACTTCTCTTATGTTTTTGGAAGAGGGTGTTTGTTATGACCAGTGCATTTTCTTGGCAAAACTCTATTAGCCTTTGCCCTGCTTCATTCTGTATTCCAAGGCCAAATTTGCCTGTTACTCCAGGTGTTTTTTGACTTCCTACTTTTGCATTCCAGTTCCCTATAATGAAAAGGACATCTTTTTGGGGTGTTAGTTCTAAAAGGTCTTGTAGGTCTTCATAGAACCATTCAACTTCATCTTCTTCAGCGTTACTGGTTGGGACATAGACTTGGATTACTGAAAAGAAGAGAAGCGAAAAGCAAAGGAGAAAAGGAAAGCTATAAACATTGAATGCAGAGTTCCAAAGAATAGCAAGAAGAGATAAGAAAGCCTTCTTCAGTGATCAATGCAAAGAAACAGAGGAAAACAACAGAATGGGAAAGACTAGAGATCTCTTCAAGAAAATCAGAGATACCAAAGGAACATTTCATGCAAAGATGGGCTCGATAAAGGACAGAAATGGTATGGACCTAACAGAAGCAGAAGATATTAAGAAGAGATGGCAAGAATACACAGAAGAAATGTATAAAAAAGATCTTCACGACCCAGATAATCACGATGGTGTGATCACTCATCTGGAGCCAGACATCCTGGAATGTGAAGTCAAGTGGGCCTTAGAAAGCATCACTACGAACAAAGCTAGTGGAGGTGATGGAATTCCAGTTGAGCTATTCCAAATCCTGAAAGATGACGTTGTGAAAGTGCTGCACTCAATATGCCAGCAAATTTAGAAAACTCAGCAGTGGCCACAGGACTGGAAAAGGTCAGTTTTCATTCCAATCCCAAAGAAAGGCAATGCCAAAGAATGCTCAAACTACTGCACAATT
>NW_011494834.1:2235876-2236455 GCF_000754665.1 Bison bison bison
CTACTGCACAATTGCACTCATCTCACATGCTAGTAAAGTAATGCTCAAAATTCTCCAAGCCAGGCTTCAGCAATATGTGAACCGTCAACTTCCTGATGTTCAAGCTGGTTTTAGAAAAGGCAGAGGAACCAGAGATCAAATTGCCAACATCCACTGGATCATGGAAAAAACAAGAGAGTTCCAGAAAAACATCTATTTCTGCTTTATTGACTTTGCCAAAGCCTTTGACTGTGTGGATCACAATAAACTGTGGAAAATTCTGAAGGAGATGGGAATACCAGACCACCTGATCTGCCTCTTGAGAAATTTGTATGCAGGTCAGGAAGCAACAGTTAGAACTGGACATGGAACAACAGACTGGTTCCAAATAGGAAAAGGAGTATGCCAAGGCTGTATATTGTCACCCTGCTTATTTAACTTCTGTGCAGAGTACATCATGAGAAACGCTGGACTAGAAGAAACACAAGCTGGAATCAAGATTGCCTGGAGAAATATCAATAACCTCAGATATGCAGATGACACCACCCTTATGGCAGAAAGTGAAGAGGAACTCAAAAGCCTCTTGATGAAAGTGAAAGT
>NW_011494834.1:2236691-2245981 GCF_000754665.1 Bison bison bison
AGCGCTGAAGAATTGATGCTTTACAACTGTGGTGTTGGAGAAGACTCTTGAGAGTCCCTTGGACTGCAAGGAGATCCAACCAGTCCATTCTGAAGGAGATCAGCCCTGGGATTTCTTTGGAAGGAATGATGCTAAAGCTGAAACTCCACTACTTTGGCCACCTGATGCGAAGAGCTGACTCATCGGAAAAGACTCTGCTGCTGGGAGGGATTGGGGGCAAGAGGAGAAGGGGACGACAGAGGATGAGATGGGTGGATGGCATCACTGACTCGATGGATGTGAGTCTCAGTGAACTCCGGGAGTTGGTAATGGACAGGGAGGCCTGGCGTGCTGCGATTCATGGGGTCACAGAGTCGGACATGAGTGAGTGACTGATCTGATCTGATTATCTAGGACTAAAGTTCCATATATATAAGATAATTTAATGACTACTCTGTAGGTTTCTTAGGCGTAATTTAATATTTTGTCTCTCTATATATTTCATAGAGTCTATCTCAAATTCATTCATCTATTTTTCTACAGTGTCTAACAACATTAAGCCAAACAAGTGTAGTATAAAATTTAATCATAATATTAATATATTTGTAAGACCTGTTTTAAAATTCTTTTTTGTAATTATATCATACCTGATATTTCTGTGAGTGCTTTTATTGACTGAATTTCTTCCCGTTTACAGCACATTTTTTGTGCCTTCATACTTCTAATGATATTTATTATAAAAGTCGCTATACAACGTCAAGTAACTGACTTTAGCATTTGTCCTTAACAATTGGTAGACTTTGTTCTGACATCAAATTTACTTGCAGTTCAAATTAATCCTTCTGAGAATTGTTTGCAGTCTTTGTTAGGGTGTGTTTAGCATAGTCTTTATTTTGTGCTTATAGGTGCTCAATCATTTCTGCTTCTTTGTGACCCCCATGAACCGTGGCCCACCAGGCTTCTCTGTTCCTGCGATTTTCCTGGCAAAAACACTGGAGTGGATTGCCACTTTTTCCTCAAGGGGATCTTCCTGACCCTGGGATCAAACCCGTATTTTCAGTGACTCCTGCATTGACAGGCAGATTCTTTACCACTGAGCCATCTGGGAAGCTTTTATTTTAGGAAAAGGTCAATTCTTGTCCTAAAACTTACTCTTTTTTAGGTTCTTCAGTGAATTTACCCATTTGCTCAATAAGGCTTTATCATTCTGATTGGTTAGGGTTTTAATTTCTTTCGAGTCTTCAATAGCTAGTATTTTTCATCTTACTGGTAGTTTTTCTTAGGGTATAAAGTATCAGTTTATGTACACACTGCTTACTATTCATCAAATACTCAATGATATCTCACTGTAGATTTGAACAAGCCCTCGTCTGTGTTGCTCTCCCTTTCTGTTTTTCTGCCCTATACATTTTTATCACTTCAGCCTCTGCTATTCGTTCTGTCTTTTCAGTGCACTGAGACAGTTGTGCTCTTAGATTCCTCCTCCCTAGGTCAGTTTGTAGTAAGTGCTTTCTGGAAGAAAGCTGGAATGATGCACATTAGTTTTCTATTTATTAAACAAAATAAACTACAACAACTCTCAACCAAGGTTGTGGAAACAAAAGGAAGTCACGAATAACTACATATAATATGAATTTAGCAATATTTTAAAATTAAGAAAAAACAAAGGATATACATATATATATATATAAATACATACATGCATACATACATATCATAAGATAATTTTGTTAAAGCAAATCACAAGGCTGATAAACTAATACTTCAGGCTGTTGGTTCCTCATGAAAGGCAGGTAGGATTGACAACACATGACTTCAAGATTATTGTTACTCCTTTTACTGTTTTGGGTCTTAAGTTTGTTGCTTTATTCTCAAGAATTCTTTTATATTAATCATATAGTAAATTAATAATGTATAGACCAAAAGTATTTTATATGTATTCTTAAACACAATTCATAATTCATGTGTTTTTAAACATAATTTCTATTCTTTTCCAAATGTTAAATTTGATAGATAAATAAACCTTACTGGAACATCTAATTTCCTATTTGTATTCATTTTGTCATCATCAGGTTCCATAACCATTATTTGCTTATGTGATAGAATTTCTAGAATAGTTCATTTTTAATAATGTATATCTAAAATAATTTATATGAAGTCATTCATATTTTCCTACCAACCTATAAGGTAATATAGGTTTTCAATTTGATCTTGGAAGTAAATTGATTTCTGACACATTACATTAAGTTTCTTCATCTCTACATTAAATAACTACCCAGTTAGTTAGTCTACACTTAAAGAATTTAATGCAATAAGGAAGTACCACTGAAAAGAAAACTTGGTTCTTTAATATGAGGATAATCCCTTCTTTATATTATCTTCTTTCATCTAGATTTCTATATTTTCCCCTCAGCAAAATACAAAATTACTGAACTAAACACATTTTTCATGACTTTTTTTTTTTCCTTTCTCTAATCTTTACATCATTTCTACCTTAGTTTGTGTCTGGGGCCTTAATAAATGGAATTATAGCTGACCCTTAATTATTCACCTAAAAACATACTACCTCAAATAGTATTAATCAAAGTTAAGTTTTTCATTATCTATTTACCTACATTTTTAATGCCTTAATTTTCAGTAGTATATTCTTTGATTTTCTGACTCCTGTTTGATTCATTTTAGCTGCTTTATTTTGTAACAATGTGTTAATTCTTATGCAGCACCTCATTCACTCTCCCAGGGAAAGAACCCAGCATGAATAAGAAAAGAAAAAAAAAAAATTGTGAGATGGCAAGGCTATAGGATAGAGATGAGTAGACTCAGGATATGAGATAACAGGGGGCATGTGAAAACACTTCTGGTAGTTGGAAGACAAAATTCCACTTCAATGGCATAAGAAGCAAGAAGATCTAGGAAGGAAAAAATAAAGAGAACATCACTGTTAAGAGCAATTATGCTCAAATGGCTGGGTGAGCAGTTTCAAGAGTTTGCAGTATATTCATTAACTCCTTCAATAAATTTTTTTCTGAATCTTCACTATATGATAGGCCTGTATTAGAAGTGATCAATTAAATAACTGAAACAATGCATTAGGGGATTTTGACTTAATTAAAAAGGCCAAAGAATGAACTGAAAGTGAACATGAAAGTCTCTCAGTCGTGTCTGACTGTTTGTGACCCCATGGACTATACAGTCCATGGAATTCTCTAGGCCAGAGTATGGGATTGGGTAGCCTTTCCTTTCTCCAGGGGATCTTCCCAACCCAGGGATCAAACCCAAGACTCCCACATTGCAGATGGATTCTTCACCAGCTGAGTCACAAGGGAAGCCCGAGAATACTGGAGTGGGTAGCAAGAATGAACTGATGCTGCTGCTGCTGCTAAGTCACTTCAGTCATGTCTGATTCTGTGTGACCCCATAGAAGGCAGCTCACCAGGCTCCGCCGTCCTGGGATTCTCCAAGCAAGAACACTGGAGAGGGTTGCCATTTCCTTCTCCAATGCATGAAAGTGAAAAGTCAAAGTGAAGTCGCTCAGGCATGTCCGACCCTCAGCGACCCCATGGACTGCAGCCTACCAGGCTCCTCCATCCGTGGGATTTTCCAGGCAAGAGTATTGGAGTGGGTTGCCATTGCCTTCTCCGAACTAAATGATTCAAATATAAAAGGCAAGAGTGTTAAAAGAACATAGTCAAGAAAGAGTGTTTTTACTAGACTGGAAGGTAAGGGATTGCAGAAAAGATGAAACATAAAGTGAGCCTTAAGGATTAGAAAAATTTATCCAGGGAGCAAAATATATATTCTTGGCAGTGAAATCTATAGGCATAAACACAGAAAAGCAAGAGATAGAATGTCTGATTGATGGAACATCATATAATGCAGTGTATGTTACACTGCATAATGTGTGTAGAAAAACGCCAATAAGCTTATGAAAAGTGCAGGCTTTCCCTTCAAAAACAAAGATTTATTCATAAAAGTTTCAATGCTGCTTACTTCCATTTTTACTTTCCTGTATTCTCAAGATCAGTACTCTTAAAATTTTTGCCTCCAAATTTTTAGAAGCTTTGGAAAGTAAAAATTTTGAAATGCATAGCTGAACACTTATTTGGAAAGATTTCTGTATGCAATGATATACGCAAGCTATTATTAAATGAAATGTGAACATGAGCCTAGTAGTAATAGTAACTTTTTACAGGCACTTTGGACAGCCCATGTTTGTTTATGTTGTCCATGACACTTTAGGGGAAATCAAATAATTTTTGCTGTTTTAAATTGACTTATAATCAAGGATGAGTCATTCATTTTTTGGAAGTACATAGAATTTTTAAAATATCTGAGAATATGGAAAAATTTGAAATCTACTTAATCTTATACTATTACTCAAAGAAAATTTCTTTTCAATAATAAACTGAAATGGTGCTTTTGTTTAATAAGAGGACTGATTTTAACTACACTAAGAAAATGAGTAGAAATGTCAACTTTGACAGATAAGGTAGAGGCAGTTATATTTTTTCCTTATTTTAGTCTGTTGAACTAATATCTGCTCAAATATACATTTGATTTTCATGTAAAATAAGCATTTCAACTTGAAGACAAAGGAGCTTTTTCTTGCTAGTGTTGTACCAAGGATGGCACTATTCCTCTGGTTCAAAAATATCTCTGCTAATAACAGTAAAAGACTATGAAGCCCCATTGAAATTTTGACACAGGATTTTTGTTATGCACTGTCAAACTGACAAGATAAAAATGCCTCCAAAATGAAGCTCTAGAAAGTAAAAAAAAAGTTGGATGAACTTTACCCATTGTTGAAGTCATTAAAGGTATTTTTTAAAGATCATTTTTATACATATGATATGGTAATGTGTAAAATCTGTCAAGGCAGAAGGAATATGTTGCTGTAAGGATTTAATGATTTCAAAGGAAAGTACTCCCTAACTGCAAATCACCATTCATAGACAAATTGTAGGTCTATCTAATGGAGCTTCCTATTTTCATTGCATAAGTCACAAGTGAGATATGAATTTTACATCTGATGTGAAAATATACACAGTTATGACTCCTTTGTGACTTGCACAGAAAAGAAGGAAACATTGTATATCTTTGAAAGAAGCTGAAGGAACCAAGTTTTATAACTTTTCTCTAAGAAAGAACATAAAAAGTCATCATAAAAAAAGCTATTGAGCCAAAGGTATTTTTTTTCTTTTATGATCCTATATCTCAAAAAAATAATAAAACTCAATCACTAATGCAGGTGATCACTACTAGGTACAAAATATGCAAAATTTTTGAAGGCAGAAGATTTCCATGTAAAAGTTCAGAAACTTTCAGGGACAGTAAGCATGATGCTTGGATCTTTCTTGAAAGAATTTCATCTTTGAAGCAGGAAACCACTGTCACAGCCTCCAACAATTGGACTAATTAGCATTTAGGGAGAAGAAATTAACTGCATCTAACTTATATATAAACTTAAATCTGCTTGCTTTTATTCTTGACTAATGCATTGACTCATAGCCTTCCCATGGTATTATGCCTGCTCAGGAACAAAAAATCACAATTAAGAATATATCTAGTCACTTTTAATTATTTTAGGTAAATAACCAAGTTTGAGTAAAGAATCTTGGTAGTTTCTATGAGATTATAACCTGGTATGGCTTTTGTACTTTTATCATTGTTCTATAAAACTTACTAATTTTCTCCCATTGAAAGAAAATAATGTAACTGTGAAAGCAGCCAATTCTGAGGTGAGCCCACGTTTCAAATACTGGCAATTGGATGCCTTTCTTTTCCACATGTAATTCTTCCCATATGCTTCTTAGCCCGTAAATCAGAGGAGACTCTTAAATTCAACCAGATGAAGAGGACTTGGAAGAATCATATGCCAAACTGGGTTTGCCAAGGAACAACTATAGGTTTGCAGGTAACTGAAGGAAGTTTCTGAAATAATGCTGTAGTTACTCATTCATTCATTAAAAGTTATATATTTTATATCTACTACCTGATACTTTGTAATAGATTTTATAATAGATATGAGGATTATGATAGACATGATAAATATGTAACTTTCATACAATTAGCTAGGTGATAACTTTAAAGAATAATAGGCAATTTAGTGTGGTTGGAGATAGGGAATGATTCCATAAGCAAGAAACATTAAGTTCATCCTTAAAGAATGAGTAGAAGTCATCCAAGTAGAGGCAAAAATATTCAGGGAAGGGTTAATAGCATGCACTGCCTCATAAGAGAAAATGATGTATTTAAGGAACTGAGATAAATTCAGTATAGTTGGTGTTTGTTTGTCAAAGGCTAGTGACAAGACTGAAGAGGTAGGCAGGAGCAGAGGTAGGCAGGAGCAAATATGAAGTGCCTAAAAGTAATTTTAAAGAGCTTGGACTTTTCCTAATGGTTACTGAAAAGCAGTGAAGCATTTTAATCAGATATGTGATCATATCTGAGTTTAAGAGGGGCTCTACAAACATTTTTTTTTTCAAGTGAGAGATAGTAAACATTATAAGCTTGAAGACTAAATGGTCTCTGTTTTAAGTACTCAAGTCTGCTATGTAGTGAGAAAGCAGAAATAGGAAATACATAAATGAATGGATGGCTATGTTCTAATAAAATTTTGTTCATGAAGAAAGATGGTCAGTCATGGTTCATAGTTCTCCAATCCTCAGTTTAGGATATTCTGTAATGCAGCTAATGGAATGCATTGAGAGTAAGTAAAAATAGAGTTAGGGAGGAAAAATTAGGGTGCTGATGAAGGGATGTATATGAAAAATAACTATGGTCTAGATAAGGTTATGAAGTAGAAATAAGAAGTGGATTTTTAAGGTATTTAAGAGGTAGAAATAACAAAACTTGATGGTAAGTGGAATAGAATGAGAAATAAAGAAGGTTAAAATGTTAGTTACTGGGTTTGTGGCTTATACAACTGAATAGCAAGAAAGAATACCAATTGGGTGTCCAATATGGGTCAGGCCCTGTTCTAAGCAGTTTGCATATATCAACTCATTGAATTCCTTCCTCCCTTCCCTTACCTTGTGGTGAGAACATTTCACATGAGATCCATTCTTTTAACATTTTATGAGTCAAGTAAGGAATCAGATTATCAGTACAATGTTCTATAGCAGATCTGAATTATCCTTCATAGATGAAACTATCATATTGAATAACAACTCCCTATTTTTTTTCTCCTGATATCCCATGACAACCACAATTCTACTTTATATTTCTATGTGTTTGATTATTTTATATACCTCATGTAAGTAGTATCATGACGTATGTCATTTTGCAATTGACTTTCTATTTATGCTTATAACAGTATAATTTCCTTATTTTTTTAAGCCTGAATAATATTCCATTTATGTATGCATAACATTCTCTTTATGCATTCATCTATCAATACACAGATCATTTACAAATCTTGGCTTTTGTAAATAATGCAGCAACTATTAAGCCTGTGCTCTAGAGCCTGGGAGCCACAACTACTGAGCCCACATTGCACAACTACTGAAACAAGCCACAGGGCCCATGCTCCACAAGAAGAGAAGCCATCACAATGAGAAGGCAGTGCACCACAACTAGAGAATTGCCCTCACTCACCATAGTTAGGCAAAAGCCCATGCAGCAGTGAAGACTCAGCACAACCAAATATCAATAAATAAATGAACATTTTTAAAAAGCTATTAGCAGGAAAAAATGCTATTTTATCTATGAGTTTTTTATTAAACAAAAATCTAATAGTAACCACAAAACATAAATCTAGAGCAGAAACACAAAACAAAAAAAAAAGAAAAAAAATAGAAAAATGTCATTGAAAAACACCAAACTAAAATAGCAGACAGAAATATGAGAAAAAAAGAAACACTGAAGGTATACAGCAATCTGGAAACAAAAGATAAATGGTAGTACTAAATATTTATTTATAAGCAATCACCTGAAATGTAAATGATTGAATTCATCAATCAAAAAACAAAAAGTAAGTAGCTGGATTGGAAAACAAGAACCAACAATATGCTGCCTCCAGGAGACTCACTTCAGCTCACATCAACGTGAGGGGATGGAAGATGACATTTCAAGCAAATGACAGCCAAAAGAAAGCATGTACTGTCATATTCATAGCAGACAAAATAGACTTCAAGTCTAAAAAGCTAAAAAGAGACAAAGATAGATGGTGCATTGTGATAGAAGGGGCAATTCACCAAGAAGATATAACAGTTATTAATATACATGACCCTAACATAAGTGCCCCAAAGTAAATAAAGTGATCAGTAAGAGACTTAAAACAAGAAGTTGGCAGCAATTCAATAATAGTAGGGTAATTCAACACCCCAGTTACATCAATGAGTATATCATCCAGATAGAAAATCAAAAAGAAAACAGTGGCCTTAAAGGAGATATTAGACCAGATAGATTTGATAGCTTAGTATAAGACATTCCTTTTAAATGCAGCCAAATAAACATTCTTCTCAAGAGCATATGGAAGTTTCTCAAGAATAAACCATATGTTGGGACACAAAACAAGTCTCAATAAAGCTTGAAATCATATCAAGCATAGTTCTTGATCCCAGTGATACAAAATGAGGAATCAACTAAAAGAGGAAAGTTGGAGAAAACCACAAATATCTGGAGATTGAACAACATGGTACTGAACAACTATTGGTTAAATGAAGAAATCAAAGGAAAATTCAGAAATTACCTGAAGAAAAATTAAAATGTAAACAGGATGTACCAAAATCTCCAAGACGCAGCAAAAGCAATACTAAGAGGGAAGTTTATAGCAATGTAGGCTTACATCAATAAACAATAAAAATCTAAAGCAATATAATCTAAAAGGACTAGAAAAAAAGCCAGTTTCTTATACTTAAAGGAACTATAAAAAGAACGAAGTTCCAAAACCAGTAGGAGAAAGGAAATAATGAAGAACACTTTCTCCCTGACAAATTCATCAAAAGAACATTTAAACGCCGAGTAAATTCCACAAAACAACTTCTGAATGCTGGCAGAGGACATCAGGCACCCAGAAAAGCAACCCAAGTCTTTGAAAGGAGGTAGGAAAAAATATAAAAGACAAAAAAAGAGACAAAAGAGGGAGGGACGGAGTTCTAAACACCAGGAAACCTTCTCACTGCCGAATCTGTGCCAAGCCTTGGAAGCACAGAGGGCAACATAACAGGGAAGAAAAATAAATAAACAATTAAAACCTGCAGACTGCGAGCCCTACGTTAACTCCCCCAGGGGAGAAGCAGCGCAGACGCCTGCACATGCCAGTAGCAAGCTGGGGCTGGGCAGGGAGGTGCGGCGCGGGCTGCATCGCT
>NW_011494834.1:2246245-2247168 GCF_000754665.1 Bison bison bison
CGAAATAATTTGGGCTAGCAAACCAGACTGTGGGATATCTACCACGTGAAAAGCCAGCCCTAACCTAAGACACTGCCAGGCCCACGCACGGAACAAAGGACTGAACAGAGATAGCTGGCTGCAGACCACCCCCTTCGCTGACAGGCAGCCAGAGCTGGAAGGGGGCAATCGCAGCCTCAGAGAGACATTATCTATAAAACTGTAAGCAGGATTTTTTGCTAACTAAAACTTCTTGGGGGTCTGGACGGTCAACATCTGCCTGAGAAGGTGTGCCGGTTGTAAACCTAGATAACCAAGCGGTGGGGAGGCAATAAGTCGCAGCAATCGCGCTCGCCAAACACCTCATCACCTGAGCCGCTTGGACCTGGGAAGGGCACAAAACGCAGGCCCAACCGAGTCTGCACTTCTGAGGATTACCCAAGTGCCTGAACCTGAGCAGCTTGGACCCGGGAGGTGCAAGCAGCCCAGGGCCAGCCACGGATGGTTCCTGGCGGAGCAACCTAGAGCCTGAGCAGTGTGGGCAGGGAGGCTACAAAGCACCGTGAGCTGGGCAGACCCAGTGTGGCTGAGGCACTGCGAGCACACGCCAGTGTTATTTGTTTGCAGCGTCCCTCCCTTCCCACAGCACGACTGAACAAGTGAGCCTAAAAAAGTGTCCACCACCATCCCCTTCAGTCAGGGTGAAAATCAGACACTGAAGAGACCAGCAAACAGAAGAAGCTATAACAGAGGGAACTGCCTTGGAAGCTACAGGCAATAGATTAAACCCTGTAGTTAGTACCAACTACATAGGAAGGGGCCTATAGATCTTGAGAAATATCAGTTGGACCAAGGAACTAGCCGAAAATGAACTAACCGCACAATACTCACAACAAAACCAGAAAAAGTCCTAGATATATTTTTACGGTCATTCTTTCTTTTTT
>NW_011494834.1:2247268-2251674 GCF_000754665.1 Bison bison bison
CTCCTTTAATTTTCACTTTTATAACCTACTATTACTTTGCAAAAAAAAAAAAAAGACCCTATTTTTTAAAGCAAACTTCATATATATATATTTATTTTTATAATTTTTGTGACCTTGTTTGTTTGTTTGTTTTTTCTTCTTTTCTTTAACATTGTATTTTTGAAATTCCAATCTCCACTCTAGATTTTTAATTTTAGCTTTTTGGTGTTTGTTATCAATTTTGTACCTATATTATTTTATATAATTTTTGTGACTTTTTTTTTCTCTATTTCTTTCTCGTCTTCTTTTATACAACATTGTATATCTGAAATTCCAAACTCTACTCTAGATTTTTAATTTATGCTTTTTGGTATTTCTTATCAATTTTGTACCTATATTTTCTTTATAATTTTCACGACTTTGTTTTTTTTTTTTTGTTTTTTTCTCTCTTTCTTTTCCTTCTTTTTTCTTAAACATTGTATTTTTGAAATTCCAAACTGTACTCTAGATTTTTAATTTTTGCTTTTATGTATTTGTTACCAATTTTGTACCTTTAAGAACCCAATCTTCAGTACCCATTTTTCACTAGGGAGTGAGATTACTGGCTTGACTGCTCTCTCTCCCTTTGGACTCTCCTTTTTCTCCACCAGGTCACCTGTGTCTCCTCCCTAACTCCTCTCTACTCTACCCAACTCTGTGAATTTCTGTGTGTTCCAGACGGTGGAGAACACTTAGGGAACTGATTACTGGCTGGATCTGTCTCCCTCCTTTTCATTCCCCCCTTTTATCCTCCTGGCCACCTCTGTCTCCTTCTTCCTTCTTCTCTTCTCTGTATAACTCTGTGAACATCTCTGAGTGGTCCAGTTGTGGAGTGCACATAAGGAAATGATTACTGGCTAGCCCATTCTCTCCTCTATTGATTCCACCTCATCACATTCGGGTCACCTCTAACTCCCTCCTCCCTCTTCTCTTCTCCATGTAACGCTGTGAACCTTTCTGGGTGACCCTCATGGTGGAGAAACTTTTCATTTTTAATGTAGATGTTTTATCAATGGTGCTGTATAGAAGGAGAAGTTTTGAAACTACCATAAAAATAAGACCGATAACTGGAAGCAGGAGGCTTAAGTCCAAACCCTGACTCCAGGGAACTCCTGACTCCAGGGATCATTAATTGACAGAAGCTCATCAAACGCCTCCATACATACACTGAAACCAAGCACCACACAAGAGCCAACAAGTTCCAGGGCAAGACATACCAAGTAAATTCTCCAGCAACACAGGAACACAGCCCTGAGCTCCAAGATACAGGCTGCCCAAAGTCACCCTAAAACCATAGACATCTCATAACTCATTATTGGACACTTCATTGCACTCCAGAAAGAATAAATCCAGTTCCACCCACCAGAACGCTGACACAAGCTTCCCTAACCAAGAAACATTGACAAGCCACCTGTACAAACCCACACACAGCGAGGAAATGCCAAAATAAAGAGAACTCCACAAACTGCCAGAATACAGAAAGAACACCCCAAACTCAGCAATTTAAACAAGATGAAGAGATAGAGGAATGCCCAGCAGACAAAGGAACAGGATAAATGCCCACCAAACCAAACAAAACAGGAAGAGATAGGGAATCTACCTGATACAGAATTCCGAATAATGATAGTGAAATTGATCGAAAATCTTGAAATCAAAATGGAATCACAGATAAATAGCCTGGAGACAAGGATTGAGAAGATGCAAGAAAGGTTTAAAAAGGACCTAGAAGAAATAAAAAAGGGTCAATATATAATGAATAATGCAATAAATGAAATAAAAAACACACTGGAGGCAACAAATAGTAGAATAACAGAGGCAGAAGATAGAATTAGTGAATTAGAAGATAGAATGGTAGAAATAAATGAATCAGAGAGGAAAAAAGAAAAACGAATTAAAAGAAATGAGGACAATCTCAGAGACCTCCAGGACAATATTAAACGCAACAACATTCGAATCATAGGGTCCCAGAAGAAGAAGACAAAAAGAAAGACGATCAGAAAATACTTGAGGAGCTAATAGTTGAAAACTTCCCTAAAATGGGGAAGAAAATGATCACTCAAGTTCAAGAAAGCCAGAGAGTCCCAAACAGGATAAACAACACCCCAAGACACATATTAATCAAATTAACAAAGATCAAACACAAAGAACAAATATTAAAAGCAGCAAGGGAAAAACAACAAATAACACACACGGGAATTCCCACAAGGATAACAGCTGATCTTTCAATAGAAACTCTTCAAGCCAGGAGGAAATGGCAAGACATACTTAAAGTGATGAAAGAAAATAACCTACAGCCCAGATTATTGTACCCAGCAAGGATCTCATTCAAATATGAAGGAGAAATCAAAAGCTTTACAGGCAAGGAAAAGCTGAGAGAATTCAGCACCACCAAACCAGCTCTCCAACAAATACTAAAGGATATTCCCTAGACAGCAAACACAAAAACGGTGTATAAATTCAAACCCAAAACAATAAAGTAAATGGCAACGGGATCATACTTATCAATAATTACCTTTAACATAAATGGGTTGAATGCCCCAACCAAAAGACAAAGACTGGCTGAATGGATACAAAAACAAGACCACCACATATGTTGTCTACAAGAGACCCACCTCAAAACAGGGGACACATACAGACTGAAAGTGAAGGGCTGGAAAAAGATTTTCCATGCAAATAGGGACCAAAAGAAAGCAGGAGTAGCAATACTCATATCAGATAAAATAGACTTTAAAACAAAGGCTGTGAAAAGAGACAAAGAAGGTCACTACATAATGATCAAAGGATCAATCCAAGAAGAAGATATAACAATTATAAATATATATGCACCCAACACAGGAGCACTGCAATATGTAAGACAAATGCTAACAAGTATGAAAGGAGAAATTAACAATAACACAATAATAGTGGGAGGCTTTAATACCATGCTCACACCTATGGATAGATCAACTAAACAGAAAATTAATAAGGAAACACAAAATTTAAATGATACAATAGACCAATTAGACCTAATTGATATCTATAAGACATTTCATCCCAAAACAATGAATTTCACCTTTTTCTCAAGCGGACATGGAACCTTCTCCAGGATAGATCAGATCCTGGGCCATAAAGCTAGCCTTGGTAAATTCAAAAAAATAGAAATCATTCCAAGCATCTTTTCTGACCACAATGCAGTAAGATTAGATCTCAGTTACGGGAGAAAAACTGTAAAAAATTCCAACATATCGAGGCTGAACAACACGCTGCTGAATAACCAACAAATCACAGAAAACATCAAAAAAGAAATCAAAATTTTCATAGAAATGAATGAAAATGAAAACACACCAACCCAAAACCTGTGGGACACTGTAAAAGCAGTCCTAAGGGGAAAGTTCATAGCAATACAGGCATACCTCAAGAAAACAAGAAAAAAGTCAAATAAATAACCTAACTCTACACATAAAGCAACTAGAAAAGGAAGAAATGAAGAACCCCAGGGTTAGTAGAAGGAAAGAAAAATAAAAATTAGGGCAGAAATAAATGCAAAAGAAACAAAACAGACCATAGCAAAAATCAACAAAGCCAAAAGCTGGTTCTTTGAAAGGATAAATAAAATTGACAAACCATTAGCCAGACTCATCAAGAAAAAAAGGGAGAAAAATCAAATCAATAAAATTAGAAATGAAAATGGAGAGATCACAACAGACAACACAGAAATACAAAGGATCATAAGAGACTACTACCAACAATTATATGCCAATAAAATAGACAACGTGGAAGAAATGGGAAAATTCTTAGAAAAGTACAACTTTCCAAAACTGGTCCAGGAAGAAATAGAAAATCTTAACAGACCCATCACAAGCATGGAGATTGAAACTGTAATAAAAATCTTCCAGCAAACAAATGCCCAGGTCCAGACGGCTTCACAGCTGAATTCTACCAAAAATTTAGAGAAGAGCTAACACCTATCCTGCTCAAACTCTTCCAGAAAATTGCAGAGGAAGGTAAACTTCCAAACTCATTCTATGAGGCCGCCATCACCCTAATACCAAAACCTGACAAAGATGCCACAAAAAAAGAAAACTACAGAAAAGAAAAATACAGAACAAAATCACTGATGAAAAAATCATGATGATGCAAAAATCCTTAACAAAATTTTAGCAATCAGAATCCAACAACACATTAAAAAGATCATACACCATGACCAAGTGAGCTTTATCCCAGGGATGCAAGGATTCTTCAATATCCGCAAATCAATCAATGTTATACGCCACATTAACAAATTGGAAAATAACAAGCATATGATTATCTCAATAGATGCAGAGAAAGCCTTTGACAAAATTCAACATCCATTTATGATAAAAACTCTCCAGAAAGCAGGAATAGAAGGAACATACCTCAACATAATA
>NW_011494834.1:2251774-2252822 GCF_000754665.1 Bison bison bison
TAATATCAAATGAAGCAACTGACAAACAACTAATCTCAAAAATATACAAGCAACTCCTACAGCTCAACTCCAGAAAAATAAATGACCCAATCAAAAAATGGGCCAAAGAACTAAATAGACATTTCTCCAAAGAAGACATACAGATGGCTAACAAACACATGAAAAGATGCTCAACATCACTCATTATCAGAGAAATGCAAATCAAAACCACTATGAGGTACCATTTCATGCCAGTCAGAATGGCTGCGATCCAAAAGTCTACAAGCAATAAATGCTGGAGAGGGTGTGGAGAAAAGGGAACCCTCTTACACTGTTGGTGGGAATGCTAACTAGTACAGCCACTATGGAGAACAGTGTGGAGATTCATTAAAAAACTGGGAATAGAACTGTCTTATGGTCCAGCAATCCCACTGCTGGGCATACACACCAAGCAAACCAGAAGGGAAAGAGACACATGTACCCCAATGTTCATCGCAGCACTGTTTATAATAGCCAGGACATGGAAGCAACCTAGATGCCCATCAGCAGATGAATGGATAAGAAAGCTGTGGTACATATACACAATGGAGTATTACTCAGCCATTAAAAAGAATACATTTGAATCAGTTCTAATGAGGTGGATGAAACTGGAACCTATTATACAGAGTGAAGTAAGCCAGAAGGAAAAACACCAATACAGTATACTAATGCATATATATGGAATTTAGAAAGATGGTAACAATACCCCTGTATACGAGACAGCAAAAGAGACACAGATTTATAGAACAGTCTTTTGGACTCTGTGGGAGAGGGAGATGTTGGGGTGACTTGGGAGAATGGCATTGAAATACGTATAATATCATATATGGAATGAGTCACCAGTCCAGGTTCGATGCACGATACTGGATGCTTGGGGCTGATGCACTGGGATGACCCAGAGGGATGGTATGGGGAGGGAGGAGGGAGGAGGGTTCAGGATGGGGAACACATGTATACCTGTGGCGGATTCATTTCCATATTTGGCAAAACCAATACAATATTGTAAAGTTTAAAAATAAAATAATATTTT
>NW_011494834.1:2252922-2254000 GCF_000754665.1 Bison bison bison
TACTAGAACTAATCAATGACTATAGTAAAGTTGCAGGATATAAAATCAACACACAGAAATCCCTTGCATTCCTATACACTAATAATGAGAAAACAGAAAGAGAAATTAAGGAAACAATTCCATTCACCATTGCAACAGAAAGAATAAAATACTTAGGAATATATCTACCTAAAGAAACTAAAGACCTATATATAGAAAACTATAAAACACTGGTGAAAGAAATCAAAGAGGACACTAATAGGTGGAGAAATATGCCATGTTCATGGATTGGAAGAATCAATGTAGTGAAAATGAGTATACTACCCAAAGCAATTTATAGATTCAATGCAATCCCTATCAAATTACCAACGGTATTCTTCACAGAGCTAGAACAAATAATTTCACAATTTGTATGGAAATACAAAAAACCTCGAATAGCCAAAGCCATCTTGAGAAAGAATGGAACTGGAGGAATCAAGCTACCTGACTTCAGTCTCTACTACAAAGCCACAGTCATCAAGTCAGTATGGTACTGGCACAAAGACAGAAATACAGATCAATGGAACAAAACAGAAAGCCCAGAGATAAATCCACGCACATATGGACACCTTATCTTTGACAAAGGAGGTAAGAACATACAATGGATTAAAGGCAATCTCTTTAACAAGTGGTGCTGGGAAAACTGGTCAACCACTTGTAAAAGAATGAAACTAGAGCACTTTCTAACATCATACACAAAAACAAACTCAAAGTGGATTAAAGATCTAATCATAAGACCAGAAACTATAAAACTCCTAGAGGAGAACATAGGCAAAACACTCTCTGACATACATCACAGCAGGATTCTCTATGACCCACTCCCAGAATATTGGAAATAAAATCAAAAATAAACAAATGGGACCTAATTAAACTTAAAAGCTTGTGCACAACAAAGGAAACTATAAGCAAGGTGAAAAGACAGCCTTCAGAATGGGAGAAAATAATATCAAATGAAGCAACTGACAAACAACTAATCTCAAAAATATACAAGCAACTCCTACAGCTCAACTCCAGAAAAATAAATGACCCAATCAAAAAATGGGCCAAAGAACTAAATAGA
>NW_011494834.1:2254100-2257086 GCF_000754665.1 Bison bison bison
ATATATGGAATGAGTCACCAGTCCAGGTTCGATGCACGATACTGGATGCTTGGGGCTGATGCACTGGGATGACCCAGAGGGATGGTATGGGGAGGGAGGAGGGAGGAGGGTTCAGGATGGGGAACACATGTATACCTGTGGCGGATTCATTTCCATATTTGGCAAAACCAATACAATATTGTAAAGTTTAAAAATAAAATAATATTTTTTTAAAAAATAAATAAATAAATGTTCATTAAATAGATGTTTTTTGAATGAATTAATGAATGAAAAAATCAAATAAATGAAATTATAGTGAAAAATCAGAGAAATGATTTATTAGTACCCAGAAAACTGAAGTAGCTAATGATGACAGCTAACACTTAACATTTAACATTCAATTAAACATTTCATAATTTATAAACAAACAAACAAAAAAAGACAAATAGAAAAGATCAATAAAACTAAAAACATTCTTTTCCTAAAATAAATAAAATTTACAAAACTTTAGCTAGACTGACTAAGGAAAAAAGTGAAGGCTCTGATAAAGTATAAAGCAAAGAAAAGATACAACAATAGATAACACAGAAATACAAAGAATTATATGAGACTACTGTGAACAGATTTACACCAACAAATTCGGCAACCTGGATGATATAGCCAAATTCTTAGAATCATTAAACCTTCTAAAACTAAATTATAAAGAAATAGAAAATCTGAATAGACTGATCACATATAGAGATATTGTAATAACAATAAAAAATTCCCACAAAACAAAAGTGTAGTTCTAGGCTGCTTAGTGAATTTTATCAAACATTCACATCTGTAATAATTATCCTTCTCAAACTCTTGCAAGAAAAGGAAGGTTAAGGAATGATTCTTAATTCTTTCTGTGAAAATAACATCACCCTAACACAAAAATCAGAGAAGGACAACACACATACACACATATTGGGCCAGTATCTCTGATGAATATAGATGTAAAATCTTCAACAAAATATTAGCAAACCAAATATAATACATCAAATATATATACACCATGATGAAGTGATGTATGCAGGGATTCAAGAATGGTTCAACATTTGAAAGTCAATCAATAAGATGTACCAAACTAATATCATGAAGGATAAAAGCAATATGATTATTTAAATAGATGTGGAAGAATCATTGAGATGATTTGATACCCATTATAGTAAAACTTCAGAATAAACTGGATATGGAAGCAAGGTATCTAAATACAACTAACATTATACTCCATGGTGAAAAAAAATAAAAACTATCTATCTAAATCAGAGATCACAAGTGCGGGTGGCTGCGACAGTGCACAAGCACAGCTGAGAGGAGCTACCCCACTTCCAAGGTCAGGGGTGGAGGCTTTGAGGAGATCCCCCATGTAGAAGGTAAGGAGCAGCAGCTGCATTTTGCTGGAGCAGCCGTGAAGAGATACCCCACATGTGAGGTAAGAGAAAACCAAATAAGACGGTAGGCACTGAGAGAGGGCATCAGAGGGCAGACAGACTGAAACCACAATCACAGACAACTAGCCAATCTAATCACATGGACCACAGCCTTGTCTAACTCAGTGAAACTAAGCCATGCTGAGTGGGGCCACCCAAGATGGCCAGGTCATGTTGGAGAGGTCTGACAGAATGTTATCCATTGGAGAATGGAATGGCAAACCACTTCAGTATTCTTGCATTGAGAACCTCATGAACAGTATGAAAAGGGAAAAAGATAGGACACTGAAAGATGAACTCACCAGGTCGGTAGGTGCCCAATATGCTACTGGAGATCAGTGGAGAAATAATTCCAGAAAGAATGAAGGGATGGAGTCAAAGCAAAAACCACAACCACCTGTGGATGGGACTGGTGATCAAAGCAAGGTTTGATGCTGTAAAGAGCAATATTGCATGGGAACCTGGAATGTTAGGGCCGTGAATCAAAGCAAATTGGAAGTGGTTAAACAGGAGATGACAAGAGTGAACATCAACATTCTAGGAATCAGCGAACTAAGATGGACTGGAATGGGTGAATTTAACTCAGATGACCATTATATCTATTACTGTGGGCAGGAATCCCTTAGAAAAAATGGAGTAGCCATCATGGTCAACAAAAGAGTCCAAAATTCAGTACTTGGATGCAAGCACAAAATGACAGAATGATCTCTGTTAGTTTCCAAGGGAAACCATTCAACATCATGGTAATCCAAGTCTATGCCCCAAGCAGTAATGTTGAAGAAGCTGAAGTTGAACAGTTCTATGAAGACCTACAAGATCTAGAACTAACACCCAAAAAAGATTTCCTTTTCATTATAGGAGACTGGAATGCAAAAGTAGGAAGTCAAGAAACACCTGGATTAACAGGAAAATTTAGCCTTAGAATACAGAATGAAGCAGGCAAAGGCTAATAGAGTTCTGTCAAAAGAACACACTGGTCATAGCAAACACCCTCTTCCAACAACATAAGAGAAGACTCTACACATGGACATTACCAGATGGTCAACACCGAAATCAGATTGACTATATTCTTTGCAGCCAAAGATGGAGAAGCTCTATACATTCAGCAAAAATAAGACCAAGTGCTGACTGTGGCTCAGATCATGAACACCTTGCCAAATTCATATTGAAATTGAATAAAGTGTGGAAAACCACTAGACCATTCAGGTATGACCTAAATCAAATCCCTTATGACTATACGGTGGAAGTGAGAAATAGATTTAAGGGACTAGATCTGATAGGCAGAGTGCCTGATGAACTATGAACGGAAGTTCATGACATTGAACAGGAGACAGGAATCAAGACCATCCCCAAGAAAAAGAAATGCAAAAAAGCAAAATGGTTGGCTGAGGAGGCCTTACAAATAGCTATGCAAAGAAAGGAAGTGAAAAGCAAAGGAGAAAAGGAAAGATATACCCATTTGAAGGCAGAGTTCCAAAGAATAGCAAGGAGAGATATGAAAGCCTTCCTCAGCAATCAATGCAAAGAAATAGAGGAAAACAATAGAATGG
>NW_011494834.1:2257376-2258122 GCF_000754665.1 Bison bison bison
AATCCCAGGGCTGATCTCCTTCAGAATGGACTGGTTGGATCTCCTTGCAGTCCAAGGGACTCTCAAGAGTCTTCTCCAACACCACAGTTCAAAAGCATCAATTCTTAAACACTCAGCCTTCTTCACAGTCAACTCTCACATCCATACATGACCACAGGAAAAACCATAGCCTTGACTAGACAAACCTTTGTTGGCAAAGTAATGTCTCTGCTTTTGAATACGCTATCTAGGTTGGTCATAACTTTCCTTCCAAGGAGTAAGTGTCTTTTATTTTCATGGCTGCAGTCACCATCTGTAGTGATTTTGAAGCCCAGAAAAATAAAGTTTCACACTGTTTCCACTGTTTCTCCATCTATTTCCCATGAAGTGGTGGGACCGGATGCCATGACCTTCGTTTTCTGCATGTTGAGCTTTAAGCCAACTTTTTCACTCTCCACTTTCACTTTCATCAAGAGGCTTTTGAGTTCCTCTTCACTTTCTGCCATAAGGGTGGTGTCAACTGCGTATCTGAGGTTACTGATATTTCTCCCGGCAATCTTGATTCCAGCTTGTGTTTCTTCCAGTCCCTCTGCATATAAGTTAAATAAACAGTGTGACAATATATAGCCTTGACAAACTCCTTTTCCTATTTGGAACCAGTCTGTTGTTCCATGTCCAGTTCTAACTGTTGCTTCCTGACCTGCATACAAATTTCTCAAGAGGCAAGATCAGGTGGTCTGGTATTCCCATCTCTTTCAGAATTTTCC
>NW_011494834.1:2258222-2300187 GCF_000754665.1 Bison bison bison
TGATCCACACAGTCAAAGGCTTTGGCATAGTCAATAAAGCAGAAATAGATGTTTTTCTGGAACTCTCTTGCTTTTTCTATGATCCAGCGGATGTTAGCAATTTGATCTCTGGTTCTTCTGCCTTTTCTAAAACCAGCTTGAACACCAGGAAGTTCACGGTTCACATATTGCTGAAGACTGGCTTGGAGAATTTTGAACACTACTTTACTAGCATGCGAGATGAGTGCAATTGTGCGGTAGTTTGAGCATTCTTTGGCATTGCCTTTGGGATTGGAATGAAAACTGACCTTTTCCAGTCCTGTGGCCACTGCTGAGTTTTCCAAATTTGCTGGCACAGAAGAACTGTACAAAAAAGATCTTCATGACCCAGATAATCATGATGGTGTGAGCACTCACCTAAAGCCAGACATCCTGGAATGTGCAGTCAAGTGGGCCTTAGGAAACATCACTACGAACAATGCTAGAGGAGGTGATGGAATTCCAGTTGAGCTATTTGAAATCCTGAAAGATGATACTGTGCAAGTGTTTCACTCAATATGCCAGCAAATTTGTAAAACTCAGCAGTGTCCACAGCACTAGAAAAGGTCAATTTTCATTCCAACCTCAAAGAAAGGAAATGTGAAAGAATGCTCAAACTACTGCACAATAGCACTCATCTCACATACTAGCAAAGTCATGCTTAAAATTATCCAAGCCAGGGTTCAACAGTACATAAACTGTGAACTTCTAAACTTTCCAGCTGGATTTAAAAAAGGCAGAGAAACTGGATATCAAATTGCCAACATCCGTTGGATCACTTAAAAATCAAGTGTTCCAGAGAAACATCTACTTCTGCTTTATTTACTATGCCAAACTGTTTGACTGTGTGGATCAGAACAAACTATGGAAAATTCTGAAAGATACTAGACTGCCTGACCTGCCTCCTGAGAAATCTGTATGCAGGTCAAAATGCAACAGTTGGAACTGGGTGTGGAATAACAGACTTGTTCCAAATCAGGAAAGGAGTATTCAAGGCTGTATATTGTCACCCTGTTAATTTAACTTATATGCAGAGTACATCATGTGACATTTCAGGTTAGATGAAGCACAAGCTGGAATCAAGATTTCTGGGAGAAATATCAATAACCTCAGATATGCAGATGACACCACCCTTATGGCAGAAAGCGAAGAAGAACTAAAGAGCCTCTGAAAAAGTTAGCTTGAAACTTAACATTCAGAAAACTAAGATCATGGCCTCCGGTCCCATCACTTCATGGCAAGTAGATGGGGAAACAATGGAAACAGTGACAGACTTTATTTTCTTGGGCTCCAAAATCACTTCAGCCAATAAAATCACTTCAGCCAATAAAATCACTTCAGCCTTGAAATTAAAAGATTCTTGCTCCTTGGAATATAATCTATGACCAATGTAGATAGCATATTGAAAAGCAGAGACATTACTTTGCCAACAAAGGTCTGTCTAGTCAAGGCCATGGTTTTTCCAGTAGTCATGTATGGATGTGAGAGTTGGACAATAAAGAAAACTGAGTGCAGAAAAATTGATGCTTCTGAACTGTGGTGTTGGGGAAGACTCTTGAGAGTCTCTTGGACTGCAAGGAGATCCAACCAGTGAATCCTAAAGGAAATCAGCCCTGAATATTCATTGGAAGGACTTATGCTAAGTGAAACTTCAATATTTGGCCACCTGATGCAAATAACTGACTCACTGGAAAAGACCCTGATGCTGGGAAAGATTGAAGGCAGGAGGAGACAGGAATGGCAGAGGATGAGATGGTTGGGTGTCTTCACCAATTCGATGAATTTGAGCAACCTCCAGGAATTGGTGATGGATTGAAGTGGCTTAGCAACAGGGAAGCCTGGCATGCTGAAGTCCATGGGGTCGCAAAGAGTTAGACATGATTGAGGGACTGAACTGAGCTGATACTGTGTGTATTAACACATTTTATAGACACAATGTTTAAATATTTTGTCTTTTAAGTTTAATACTGTTTAAATATTTTTAAGTTTTATACTGTTAAAATATTGTTTAAATATATTGTCTTTTAAGTTCTATACTGAACTAAATGTGATTCAGAAAACTAAGATCATGTCATCTGGTCCCTCCACTTCATGGGAAATAGATGGAGAAACAGTGGAAACAGTGTCAGACTTTATTTTTGGGGGGCTCCAAAATCACTGCAGATGGTGATTGCAGCCATGAAATTAAAAGATGCTTACTCCTTGGAAGGAAAGTTATGACCAACCTAGATAGCATATTCAAAAGCAGAGACATTACTTTGTCAACAAAGGTCCGTCTAGTCAAGGCTATGGTTTTTCCAGTAGTCAGTCATGTGTGGATATGAAAGTTGGACTGCGAATAAAGCTGAGAGCTGAAGAATTGATGCTTTTGAACTGTGGTGTTGGAGAATTCTCTTGAGAGTCCCTTGGACTTCAAGGACATCCAACCAATCCATCCTAAAGGAGATCAGTCCTGGGTGTTCTTTGGAAGGAATGATGCTGAAGCTGAAACTCCAGTACTTTGGCCACCTCATGGGAAGAGTTGACTCATTGGAAAAGACCCTGATGCTGGGAGGGATTGTGGACAGGAGGAGAAGGGGACCTCAGAGGATGAGATAGATGGATGGCATCACCCACTTGTTGGACGTGAGTCTGAGTGAACTCCAGGAGTTGGTGATGGACAGGGAGGCCTGGCGTGCTGCAATTCATGGGGTCTCAAAGAGTTGGACACAACTGAGCGACTGAACTGAACTGAACTGAAATGTGATTTATATTCCATCTTTACAGTATTACAGTTGTTCGTGTTTGTCAATATATTTACCTTTATTAATATGCTTTGTATGTTTATATTCTTTTTTATTGTTGTTTAGAATCCATTAATTTGAATTTGTAGAACTTTCTTTAGCATTTACCCATTTTCCTGGGTATAGTGTTTTTGTAGGTGTTTTTTCTTTCTTTCTTTTTTTTTTTTCTTTCAGCACATTAATTTCTTCTCATTGCTTTTGGGCCTGTGACATTTCTGCTGAGAAATCTGCTCATAATCTATGGAGGTTCCCGTGTATGTGACAATCACTTTTCAATTACTGTTCTCTTTATGTGACAGTCATTTACCTCTCACTGTTTTCTCTCTTTGTCATTGACTTCTAACAAATTGATTATGATGTCTCTTGGTTTGGATTCTGGGGGGTGCAAATAATCTACAGTTCATTAGGCCTCCATATCTATATGCCCATTTCCATTTCAGATATAGCCATATTTTAGACATTATTTATTTGAGTAAACTTTCTGACCCCTTTTCCCTCTCCTCCTTCTGGGACTCCCATAATGTGTATATCAGTCAGGTTCACATTTCCTATACATCACTTAAACTTTCTTCAGTCCTTTTTAATCCTTTCCTATTGGTTCCTTTGGACAGTTTTCAATGACTTGTCTTAGTGTTCACTGATGCTTTTTCTACTTTATCTATTCTGTTCTTGAAATTCTTTAGTACATTTTTCAGTTAATTATTATATTCTTCAGTTCCATGACTTTTGTTGCTATCTTGGTTGAAATTCTCCATTCAAGCATTTTTTCTTGACCTCACTAGCATCATTATGATCATTATTTTGAATTCTTGATCAGTATATATCTACTTTTCACCAGAGTCATTTTCTATAGATTTATCTTATTTCTTTGTTTGAAACATATATTTTTTTGGTTCCTTTTTTCCCTTGACTCTTTCTATTAATGTATGCACAGAAAAATTGGTCAGCTCATCAAAGACTGAACTTGTACAGGTGGTGAATCTCGTGAATCAACTCAGGCAGAGATTTTAGTGACTTCTCAAACCTTAGTGACAGTTCAAACTACTGTCTTTGTTTTCAGTAAATGTCATGTTATCTAGAGCTTTCTGGATCTTTTCAATGCACTGAGACAAATGAGACAGCAGTCAGTATTTTGGAAACTCTCAGAAAAATTAGGATGCTGTGTGTATATTATAGTCTTTCCCTTCCTTCCCAAGGGAGAAGTTATAATACAGGGTTTTATTCCCAGTTGAAGTGGGCTATGTCAGGAGCTCAGCATATGAAAAGAGAATGTCTCATATTCCTATTGGCTCCATGTGGCTTGTTTTCGTCCTGCATAGGATTCAGAGGCCTCAAGTATTTTTTTGATTTTTCACAAATTGAATCATTCTATATAATGTTGTTGAATCACTGTCTGTGGGGGAAACAGAGAGCCCAGGGTTTTCTATTCTGCCATTTGTCTGCCCTCACTATCCTGAATTTATTTTTTATAACTATGTGAAGCAAAAATTATTATTTTGTCTGGTTTACATATAAAGTACAGAAGAATTAAGGAACTTGAGAATAACATAAATTCTATTATGAGGGGAGAAATAAGATTGTGTGTAAATACACATTAAAAAGCCATTTTAAAGAAGACTGAAAATACTGGAAAGGTTAACAATCACGAGATACACTAAGAGAGGAAATAGATCAATATGGTCTAATATGAGGATTTAGAGCTAACCTCCTCTGACAAACACATCAAAAATAGATCTACATGTGGCACAATTCTCACGGAGAACTAACTAAAGACTGAAAGAAAGGCTCTTGTACAACCAAAGCTGTAAGAATGATCCCCATGGAATTGGGTAGAATGGGCAGAAAAGTGATCAGGTCAGGACCTGTGACCTTGGGAAGGGACACAGAAGATGAGGGGAGCTACATGGGCAGAGAACCTCCCTAAGGAGTGAGTGGTTCAAGTCACATATTGGGTCCCCCAGCCCTCAGGTCCAACATTGGGAATATGGACCCCTGGCTGATTAGAAAATGAGGGGCATTAACAGAAGGGCTATAGGAAACTTAGACTCTGATAATGATGGTCATATACCTCCTTGCTTCCTCAACACAAAAGTTGGAGAAAACAGATAGATTGAGACTGCAAGGAACTCTGGCATGTTTTCTGTGACTGTGTTGACCCTCATTCCAGACTAGTGGAGGGCCGGCTCTGACACATTTGTTTTGTAAAGCAGCTCCACACTAGGCTGAGGGCCACAGCCACTGATGGAGGGAACTTCTCTGTTGTAAAGAACTGAGAGATACTAGATCCAGAATGGCATCTGAAAGCACAGGTACAGCCATTTCTGGTGCTTAGAGAGGCACTGAATCAGAAGTGGTTTAGGACTCTAACTGAAGGCAGGACCACCACGGCTCACATGTAGACCAATGCTGAGCACCTGCTCTAGCTCCTCTTGCTTTAGCACCACTTCTCTCTCCAGTGAGGATGCCAGTTCTGGGAAAGGGAAGAACATACCCTTAAAGGGAATGCAGTATGCAGGGACCTAACTCTCCAGAGCTCTTCTCCAGTAGCTTGGGTCCCGCTCTGTCCTCAGTAGAGTGGTGTTGGCCACTGAGCAGAGAAGAAGCCCTGATTCACCCATGGCTCTGACTCCAGTCCTTCCGTCTCCAGTCCCACTTTCTACCAAAGTAATAGCTGCCAGCACACCCTGGAAAGAACTGACTCATGCTC
The DNA here is from genome assembly GCF_000754665.1 of Bison bison bison. NCBI lineage: Eukaryota > Metazoa > Chordata > Mammalia > Artiodactyla > Bovidae > Bison > Bison bison. The sequence continues at coordinate 2,263,731 of NW_011494834.1, forward strand.
ACCTCAGATCCTGCTCTCACATCAAAGCCACTGGGCACACACAGATAGTACATGGATGCTTCCACACAAGGGCACCACTTTAAGAGATTAATTGATATTTGTATCATCTAATATTCTAGAGACAGAGAAAGTTAAGCAAAATAAAAAGATAGAGGAATTTGTTTCAACTGAAAGAACAAGAGAAAGCCCCTGAAAAAAACAACTAATGAAACAGAAATAAATAGGCTACCATAGAAAGTATTTAAAAGGAACTGTAATGAGAATGTTAAATGCATTAGAAAAAAGAATATATTTTATCCTTTGAAAAGAGGGAGAATTTGAACAAAGAACTAGAAAGTGTTAAAAAAAAATAAAACAGAACTGGAGAATAAAATAACTGAAGTTTAAAACATGCTAGAAGGAGTTAGAAAATTAGGTGATTACAGAATAATGCATAAGTTATCTGGAAGATAGAATACTGGAAATCACCCAATCAAAACAACAAAAAGAAAAAAAAAAGCTATGGCTGAAAACTTCCCAAACTTAAGGATACAGATATCTTGGTAAAATAAACACAAAAGTCCCAAGCAAGACGAATCCAAATAGACACATACCAAGGATATCATTATAAAAGTGGCAAAAGTTAATGAGAGAATTCTAAAGGCAGCAATAGAAGAAAAAAAAAAAGGCACACAATTGTGATCAACTAATCCATGATATAAAGGAGGCAAGAATATACAACAGAAAAAAGATAGTCTCTTCAATCAGTGGTGCTGAGAAAACTGGACACCTACATGTAAAAGAATGCTATTAGAACATTTTATTACACCATATAAAAATAAATTAATAATGGATTACAGATCTAAATGTAAGACCTAGAATCACAAAACTCAAAGAAGAGAAGATGTATGGGATACTCTTTGACATGAATTATAGCAATATTTTTTGTATCTGTTTCCTAAGGTAAAGGAAATAAAAGACAAAATAAACAAATGGTACTTAATTAAATGTAAGAGCTGTTACACAGTAAAGGAAATCATTGACAAAATTAAAAGATAATCCACTAAATGGGAGAAAACTTTAGCAAATTATATGATTGATGAATGGTTAATACCCAAAATGTATAAATGGCTCAAACAGCTCAATATTTAAAGATAAAACAACTCAGTTAAAAGTGATTAGAAGCCCCAAATACAGATTTTCCCAAATACAGATATATATAAGGATATATATATATCCTTATATAGCCAACAGGCACATGGAAAGATGCCCCAAATCATTAATCATCAGAGAAATGTGAATCAGAACCACAATGCAATATTATTTCACATGTGTCGGAATGATCATCATCAAAATATCTACAAAAAACAACCACTGGCAAGAATCTGGAGAAAAGGGAACCCTAGTACACTGTTGATAGAAATGTAAATTGATACAGTCACTATAGAAAATATTTTGAGGGTTCCTCAACAAACTAAAAATAGAACTAGCATATGATCTAGCATTTCCACTCCTGAGTATGTATCTGAAGAAAAAGAAAATTCTAATTCAAAAATATGCATGTAACCCAATGTTTATAGAAGCATTATTTACAACACCCAATCTCCTGCCCACCAAGAGATAAAGAAGATATGGTGTATATATACAGAGAGAAAGAAAGAATCTATATCATCACTTATATGTGGGGTCTAAAAAATAAATAAATGAATACAACATATCAGAGACAAACTCACAGACATAAAGAACAAACCAATGGTTACCAGTGGTGAGAGGGAAGTGGGGAGGAGCAAGATAGGGATAGGAAACTAAGAGATACAAATACTACGTTTAAAAAATAAATAAGCAACAGTGGTATATTGTACAGGACAAGGAAATGCAACTATTATTTTATAATAACTTAAAATTATAATCTATAAAATATTAAATCACTCTGTTGTATACTTGAAACTAATGCAAAATTATAAAAGCAACTGTATTTCAACTAAAAAAGAAGAGAGAATATGCTAAGGAAACAAAATGATAATATGTAGAACGAAGGTAGGTTTGCATTCCTGATAAAGATATGTTTTTTGTTGTAAAAATATGTAAGGAAAAGGGGTATGTAGGTTTGTTGGGAGATTTATAGGTCGGTAGTCAGGAAATGAAACCTTTTTTTGTACAAAGGTTTCAATTATTTCTATAGCCTCTGGTACAACCTGTGGAAGCAGGAGACGGAGGTTTGAAAAGTGCCTGTTAGAATTAGCCACTATGAAGTCGTAAGCAGACTAGTGGCAGCATGGAGGGCCTCGGTAAGATTAAAGATATTACCCGTATAGTGGGACCGTTTTATAGAGCTGTCTACTCTTTTCAGCAGTGCTAAGCAGCTTGAGAAGAGGCACACAGACATGGGATGATTAGATTCAGTGAGGATTCAGTGAGACTTTGAGGAGCTGGTAAAATGAAAGAACATAGTGACAAGGAACCTAAAGATATGAGATAGAGTGACTAAAGCAGTGGACTGCATACTCTTGTTTATAAAAGGTAAGAGATTAGACAGAGGTCCCCACAAAAGGAAGAAATTAGGGATCGTGGTAAGATAATTTTGATGTGACTGAAGACTTCTGAATTGAGCTTCCAAATAGTATATTAACATATTTGTAAAGATGAGAAGTCATAGCCAGAAGGTGTTATAATTGATTTTATTATTTCAGATGCAAGGTAATTCTACACACGGAACATTTCAAAGTCTGCTTCTCTGGATTTGTATTACAATGCAATGCCTTAAGGACTTCCCAGGTGGTGCTAGTGTTAAAGAATCCGCCTGTCAATGCATGAGACATGAAAGGTGCATTCCATCCCTAGGTTGGGAAGATCACCTAGAGGAGGGCAGAGGAACCCACTCTAGTATTTTTGCCCGGAGAATTCAATGTACAGAGAACCCTAGTGGCCTACAGTCCATAGGATTGCATAGAATTAGACACTACTGAAGCGACTTGGGATGCATGCACTCATGCACTGCCATGAAAACTTTGTATATGTTTTGTAGAAACTGGATATGTTGGGTTAAAATTTACATGGAAAGACGGTCTGCTATATAGAAAGACCGCAAAGTTGTGATCATCAGCTCTACATATTAATTTTTGATCTTTTATCCTATTTTCACTTACACAGAGTTTTATGAGTGTATATAGCTTTTTAAAATATTGCAAAGCAATATACATTTTTATTAAAACAAAAGGTTGGATAAAATTTAAGAACTGCATTCTGTTATCAAAATAATGAATCAGCAGTTGGCAACTGATCAAAAATTCTTTCATTAAAAATTTATATTTGTAGATTAAACTGAGAAAGAAATCTCATTCTCTTATATTGATCCTACCTATCCGTGTACTCAAGGACTATGTAGGGAACATATAAAAAAATCTTACTGCTTTAGTAAAGCTATGTGTAAACGTCTTCCCCCTAAATGTTGCCAGGAATAAGAAAAGAGGTTCAGTATTTAAAACAGCATTCAGAGGCAAATTTATGTCATCATACATTTTTATGACAAATTTATGCAGAAATTCTGTTTTGAAATGTCAACCTACTCCAGCATTCTTGCCTGGAGAATCCCATGGACAGAGGAGCCTGGTAGGCTACAGTCCACCGGGTCACAAAGAGTCAGACACGATTGAATGACTTCACCACACTATTACTCTGTTTTGATGTAATATTATCAGTATAACACATTGGCAGACACTCCATTCTTAATACTCTTTAAAGTTTCATTTTTGATAAACATACAGTCATAAAAAATCCATAGGATTAGACCTACCCTTGTGAAAGATTCCCATTAATAGTTATTCCAAGTACTACATTGTTTACTAAAAGGAAGCTTGAACCTACTTAATATATTTTCCTTGCTAATTAAATTTACAATGCTATAAGAAACAATACCTTTTCTCTACAGAACATTCTTTTTCATTTATCATCCTGCATTTTGAGTCATTTCCTGTTTTGTCTAGTGTTAAGGAATAAAACTGAAGTTGATGATACTTAAAATAGTCCACAGTAAAGTAAAATATAATTCCTTAAACTTTTTAGGTAAAACTAAATCCATATTAAAACAATTAAATGCCATAGCTGAAAAACAAACAAACAAAAAAAAACAGCATTTAGAACATTCAAATAGATAATCTGATTTGCTATATCTGATGACATTTCCATAGTAACATTTTCAGAATGTTCATGGGACAAGTATATTAAAATAAAGGTTTATCTCTCACTTTCCTCCATCTCCAAGGTTCTCAAAATATGTTTCAAGTTGAATTAAATATGGTTAGGTACATCAGAAATTATATGACATTGAAATATATAGTTCATATGTTCATAGTTGACTATATGAATTCTGTCAGTAAAAGAGGAGGAAAGTAAAATCTCTGTTCCCTTAGGTACCTTTACATCAATAAATTAGAGACACATTAAAGTTGCTGCTAAAAGCCACAAGAGATTTATGTAAAGATAGTGTCCATACACTAGGCAGTGAAAAGTATAGTTGTTGTTTAGTTGCCCAGTTGCATCCAACTCTTTGCGACCCCATGTACTGCAGCACACCAGGCCACCCTGTCCCTCACCATCTCTCGAAGTTTCCCCAAGTTCATATGCATTGCATGGGTGATGCCACCCAGCCGTCTTATCCTCTGATGCCATCTTCGCCTTCTGCCCTCAATCTTTCCCAGCATCAGGGGCTTTTCCAATGAGTCAACTGTTTGCATCAGATGGCCACAGTATTGGAGTTTCAGCTTCAGCATCAGTCCTTCCAATGAGTATTCAGGATCAATTTCCTTTGGGATTGACTGGTTTGATCTCCTTGCAGTCCAAGGGACTCTCAGGAGTCTTCTCCAACACCACAGTTCAAAAGCATTGACTCCTCAGGGCTCCATCTTCATTACAGTCCAGCTCTCAAACTGTGCATGACCACTGAGAAGACTGGAGCCTGACTCTACAGACATCAACAGAGTAATGTCTCTATCATAGCTTTCCTGTCAAGAAGCAAACGTATTCTGATTTCATCACTGCAGTCACCATCCTCAGTGATTTTATAGCTCAAGAAGAGGAAACCTGCTACCACCACCTTCTCCCCCTCTATTTGCCATGAAATAGTGGGGCCAGATGCCATGACCTTAGTTTTTTTTTTTTTTTAATATTTAATTTTTAGCTGGCTCTTTCACTCTCCTCCTTCACCATCATCAAGAGGCTCTTTAATTTCTCTTCACTTTCTACCCGAAGAGTAGTATCATCCACATATCTGAGGTTGATAATGTTTCTCCCGCCTATCTTGATTGCAGCTTGTAACTAACTCATCCAGCCTGGCATTCCTCATGATGTGTTCAGCATATAGATTAAACAAACAGGGTGAGAGCAGACAGCCCTATCATACTTCTATCTCAATCTTGAACCAATCAGCTATTCCATACAGGGTTTTAACTGTTGCCTCTTGACCCTCATAGAGATTTCTCAGGAGACAGGTAAGATGGTCTGTTATTCCCATCTCTTTAAGAGCTTTCCACAGTTTATTATAATCCACACAGTCAAAGGCTTTGGCGTAGTCAATGAAAACAAAAGTAGATGCTTTTCTAGAATTCCTAGCTTTCTCTATGATCCAACGAATGTTGGCAATTTGGTCTTTGGTTCTTCTTCCTTTTCTAAACCCAGCCTGGACATCTGGAAGTTCTTGGTTTGCATAATGCTGAAGCATGGGAGATGGGTGCAACTGTCTGATGTTCCTTAGTACTACCTTTCTTGTGAATTGGGATAAGGATTGACGTTTTCCAGTCCTGTGGCCAGTACTGGGTCTTCCAGATTTGCTGATATATTGGATGCAACACCTTGATGGCATCATTCTTTAGGGTTTTGAATAGTTCTACTGGAATTCCATCACATCCACTAGCTTTATTAACAGCAGTTTTACCTAAGGCCCACTTGACTTTGCTCTCCAGAATGTCTGGCTCTGGGTGGCTAACAATACCATCATAGTAATCTGGTTCATTTAAATCTTTTCTGTACAGTTCTGTGTATTCTTTCCATGTCTTCTTGATCTCTTCAGCATCACTAAGTCTCCACCGTTTATGTTCTTAATTGTACCCATCTTTGGGCAAAATGTTCCCTTGATATCTCCAATTTTCCTGAAGAGATCTCTGGTCTTTCCCCTTCTGTTATTTTCTTCTAGTTTTATACACTATTCATTGAAGAAGGCCTTCTTGTCTCTTTGTGCTGTTCTTTGGAAATCTGCACTTAGTTGGATATATCTTTCCTGTTCTCCCTTGCTTTTCACTTCTCTTCTTTCTTTAGCTATCTGTAAGGCCTCCTCAGATAACCACTTTACCTTTTTGCTTTTCTTTTGCTTTGGAATGGTTTTGTTTGCTGCCTCCTGTATAATATTATGAACCTCCATCCATAGTTCTTTAGGCACACTGTTTACAAGTTCTAATCCCTTGAATCTATTTGTTACCTCCACTGCAGAGTCAGGTCATACTTGGCTGGTCTAGAGGATTTCCCTGCTTTGTTTAGCTTAAGTCTTAATTTTGCTATGAGAAGCAGATGATCTGAGCCACAGTCAGCTCTAGGTCTTGTTTTTGCTGACTGTATACAGCTTCTCCACCTTTGGCTACTAAGAATGTAATCAATTTAATTTTTATATTGACCACTCTGTAACGTCCATGTATAAAGTCGTCTCTTGTGTTGTTGAAAAAGGGTATTTGTTGTGACTGGTGCATTCTCTTGGCAGAATTAATATAGCCTTTTCCTTGCTTAATTTTGTTCCCCAAGACAAAACTTGCCTGTTACTCCAGGTATCATTTTCCAAGGCAAGTCATTCAACATCACAATAATCCAAGTCTATGCCCCTACCACTGATGTCAAAGAATCTGAACTTGATCAGTATTTGAAAACCTAAATAGCATCCTAGAACTAACACCAACAAAAGATGTGATTGGAATGAAAAGGTAGGAAGTCAAGAGGTACCTGGAAAGTATAGTAGGTAAATTGTACTGAGATTGGGATTCTAGACCCAGCTTTATGATCTCATGGGAGATTCTTACAGTTACTCAATTTCTATCTAAGCCTTAATTTCTGAAAATATTATGTTTGGGAAGCATGGTTTTCCTGACTCTTCATTTTTGGATTATAAAACTATATAGCTATTACTTATTGCTCTTTTACTTTGCTCTCAGATTTTTATTTGGTATATAATTTAATTTCCACAGAAGCCTAAGATGTATACTTTATTTTCTCTGTTTCACAGGTAAGAAAACTGACAACAACAATAAATATTCCTCTAACTAGGGGGAAAAAAGATAACTCTAAAATCATTATTCTTATATATGTTCAGTAAACATATTCATGAACATGACTCTTTTGGGATCTTTAGTATATAAAGTGAAATTAGATGGAGAAATGGACAGAATATGTGGCATGTGTGCATGCCGAGTTGCTTCATTCATGTCTGACTCTTGCGACCCCATGGACTGTAGCTTACCAGGCTCCTCTGTCCATTGGATTATCTGGGCAAGAATACTGGACTGGGTTACCATTTCCTCCTCCAGGGGATCTTCCTGACCCAGGGATTGAAACTGCATCTCCTGTGGCTCCTGCATTGGCAGGTGACTTCTTACCACTAAGCCACTTGGGAAACCAAACTGGTAGTATTTTTACACAGTAGATTATATAAATCTATAGTATAGCTTAATCTTTCAGGTGATTAAGATGCTATACTGGTGATATATCATGATGATGAGAACACTATGACTTTCACCTATATTTAAAATAGTAAAATCTGTTATAATCTACTGTTAAATAATTTATTATAGTCAGAAGGTGTCCAATATGCTTCTGGTAAAGACCAGAAGGCAATTACTAATAACACCAGAAAGGATGAAGCAGCTGGGCCAAAGCAGAAGCAATACTCAATTGTGGATGTGTCTTGTGGTGAAAGTAAAGTCTGATGCAGTAAGGAACAATATTGTATAGGAACCTGGAATGTTAGGACTGTGAATCAAGGTAAACTGGACATGGTCCAGCAGCAAATGTATTTGGGTTCAATCACAAAAATGACAGAATGATCCTGGTTCCTTTCCAAGGCAAATTACTCAATAACATAGTCATCCAAGAATGAAAACAGACCTACAACACCTTCTAGAACTAACACACACACACACACACACACACACACACACACAAAGATACCCCTTTTTTGTCTCTATTACCCACAAAAAAAGATACCTCTTTCATCATAGTGGATTTGATTGCAAGACTGGGTAGTCAAGAGATACCTGGAGTAACAGTCAAGTTTGCCTTGGGGTACAAAATGAAGCAGGGCAAAGGTTAACAGAATTTTGTCAAGAGAACACATGGGTCATTGCAAGCACCCTTTTCTAACAACACAAGTGATGACTCTACACAAGAATATCACCAGATGGTCAACACTGAAATCAAATTGATTACAATCTTTGTAGTCAAAGATGGAGAAGATGTATATAGTAAGAAAAAAAAAAACAAAAACCTGGAGCCGACTTTGGCTCAGATCATGAGTTCCTAATTGCAAAAATCAGATTTAAATTGAATAAAGTATGGAAAATCACTAGGCCATTCAGGTATGACATATATCAAATCCCTTATGATTATACAGTGGAGGTGCCAAATAGATTCAAGGGATTAGATAAGATAGACAGAATGCCTGGGGAACTATTGGTGGAAGTTTGTAACACCTAGAAGGCAATGACAGAAACATCTGCAAGAAAAAGAAATGCAAGAAGGCAAAGCAGTTTTCTGAGGAGGCTTTACAAATAGCTGAGGGATGACAGAAGTGAAAGGCAAAGGAGAAAGGGAAAAACGTACCCAACCGAATGAAGAATTCCAGAGAATAGAAAGAAGGAATAAGGAGATCTCATTAAATAAATAATGCCAAAAAAAAAAAAAAACCACTGGAGAAGGAAATGGCAACCCACTCCAGTACTCTTGCCTGGAAAATACCACGGACAGAGGAGCCTGGTAAGCTGCAGTCCATGGGGGTCGCTAAGAGTCGGACATGACTCAATGCCTTCACTTTCACTTTTCACTTTCATGCACTGGAGAAGAAAATGGCAACCCACTGCAGTATTCTTGCCTAGAGAATCCCAGGGATGGGGGAGCCTGGTGGGCTGCCCTCTATGGTGTCGCACAGAGTCGGACACTACTGAAGCTACTTAGCAGCAGCAGCAGCAGCAAAGAAACAGAGGGAAACATTATAATGGGAAAATTAGAGCTCTCTTCAAGAAAATTGGAGATAGCGAGGGAACATTCCATGCAAGGATGGGCACAGCAAAAGACAAATGTAGTAAGGACCTAACAGAAGCAGAAGAGATTAAGAAGAAGCAAAAATACAGAGAAGGACTATACAAAGAAGGTCTTAATGACACAGATAATCATGATGGTGTGGTCAATCACCTAGAGCAGACATCCTAGAGTGTGAAGTCAAGTGGGCCTTAGGAAAGGTTACTACATACAAAGCTAGTGGAGGTTATGGGATTATTGCTGAGCTATTTCAAATCCTAAAAGATAATGCTGTTAAAGTGCTACACTGAATATGTTAGCAAATTCGGAAAACACAGCAGTGGCCACAGGACTGGAAGAGGTCAATTTTCATTCCAATCCTAGAGCAGGACAATGTTAAAGAACATTTTGTCTATCTTTCAGTTGCACTCATCTCACATACTAGCAAGGTTATGCTCAAAATTTTTCAAGCTAGGCTTCAGCAGTACATGAACTGAGAACTTCCAGATGTACAAGCTGGATTTAGATAAGGCAGAGGAACCAGAGGTCCAATTATCAACATTCGCTGGATCATAGAGAAAGCAAGGGAATTCCAGAAAAAAAATCTACTTCTGTTTCATTGACTACTCTAAAGACTTTGATGCCGAGGATCACAACAAACTGTGGGAAATTCTTAGAGATCAGAATATCAGACCACCTTAGATGTCTCCTGAGAAACTTGTGTGTGGGTCAGGAGGCAACCATTAAAATCAGACACGGAACTACTGACTTGTTCAAAATTGGGAAAGGAGAACAACAAGGCTGTATATTGTCACCCTGTTTATTTAACTTCTATGCAGAGTACATCATGCAAAATGCTGGGCTGGATGAACCACAAACTAGAGTCTAAAGATTGGCAGGAGAAATACTAACAACCTCAGATACGCAGATGATACCACTCTAGTGGCAGAAAGTGAAGAGGAACTAAGAGCTTCTTGATGTGGCGTAAGGAAGAGAGTGAAAAATCTAGCTTGAAACTCAACATTCAAAAAACTAAGATCATGGCATCTGGCCCAGATCTTCATGGCAAATAGATGGGGAAAATGTGGAAGTGACAGGTTTTATTTTCTTGGGCTTCAAAATGCTGCAGATAGCGATTACTGTCATGAAATTAAAAGATGCTCCTTGGAAGATAAGCTATGACAAACTTAGTCAGCAAAGTTCTGTATAATCAAAGCTGTAGTTTTTCCAGTAATCATTTACAGATGTGAGAGTTGGACCATAAAGAAGGCTGAGTGTCGAGGAATAGATGCTTTCAAATTGTGGTGCTCGAGATGACTCTTGAGAGCTCCTTGGACTGCAAATAGATCAAACCAGTCAATCTTAATGAAAATCAATCTTGAATACTCATTGGTAGGACTGATGTTGAAGATCCAATACTTTGGCCACCTGATGTGATGGATCAACTCATTGGAAAAGGCCTTGATGCTGGGAAAGATTGAAGGCAAAAGAGAAAGGGGTGGCAGAGGATGAGATGATTAGACAGCATCACCAACTCAATGGGCATGAATTTGAGCAAACTCTGGGAGATAGTGAAGGATGAAGAGCTTGGCCTGCTGCAGTCCATGGGTTTCAAAGAGTCAGACATGACTTTATGATTGAACAACAACAACATAGTCTGTATCAGCTATGGAAGAACAGAGGTTCAAAGTTGTTTTTCAATGCCATTTTTCTTCAGTTACATTTTTGTCTATATTACACTTAAATTTTTGCTTATAATTGAATTACCCATAGATTTTAAAGTCACTGATTATCTTCATAAACAGAGAAAGTTCTATCCCATATTGGAATTAAAACTATGACAAGTTATTTTGTTTAATCATTTTTTTCTATATCCAGAACATATGGATTTTATAGCAATAGTTATTAAACCATTAAAATCAACGATGGAACAAAATTTTTCATATATATATTGTTGTTCAGTCACTCAGTCATGCCTAACTCTGCAACCCCATGGAATGCAACATATACATATGTGTGTTTATGTGTGTGTGTGTGTGTGTGTGTGTGTGTGTGTATTTTTCCTAAGTACTTGACCACTGATATTTACCTTTTGAAAATATTGTGGCCTCTTGGCATTATCTAAGATCAATATATCAAATTTGATGCTAAAATAATCATAAAGTATTTTCAATATTAACAGCAGCCTGAGTAAAATGTTACCCTTGACTTAGTATGTAAAATCAGCCTAAAAAGTAGTCTTTAAACTAGTAGAATAAAAGAAGGGTTTTGACCTGAAAGGATGTTTGGGAAAGATAAAACTGACAAAAAATTTCCCAGTGTTTCTTATGTATGTAAATTTATTTTATAGATTCAGAATTTTTTTTAGATTACTAAGGTACATGTCAATGTATATTATAAACAGAAATCTAGAAACTGGGTTTTTTTCTGGTATATTCTCATTTGAAACCATGAAAAGCTGGATGTTAGCAGAGAGTGTGAGGTTTATAGGATGTTGGCATTCCTGGTTGAAGAAACACTTGAGTAATGGACTATGTCTTTTATAGTATTTCAGAAAGCAGAACATTAGAGTATCGACAAATGTTTTATAAAATAAATAATGTTTTGCAAATATTCCATAGAACTAGAGTGAAAGAGGGAATTAATACGCAACTTATAAGCCTTTACTATTGAGACTCTCAGTGAAATTTAATAGCAATTTTGTGAGGTAGGCATTGTCAAGAGACCTGGCTTTCATCCCTGGGTCTGGGTTGGGAAATCCCCTGAAAGAGGAAATGGCTATGTACTTGACTATTGTTGCCTGGAGAATTCCATGGACAGAGGAGCTTGTAGGCTACAGTCAATGGGGTCTCAAAGAGTTGGACATGGCTGAGTGAATAACACACAAATTGTCATTCTTACTCTACAGATTTTATATGAGACTTGATCTAGGCAATAACTCATCTGATGTCATATAGCTGGTAAATGGTTGGTTCAGTTGATAAATATCTCAAACTATCAAGACTTTGTTCTTGTCAGGTAATATGACACTAAAAATACAAGGTATTAAACTGTAGAAGTTCTAGATTCCCATGAATGCAATATGGCAGATTTCTTTTTGAAGATTATAGGGTTAAATTAGAAAATTACTTTTCCTTTTTACGTCTCCTATTCCAAATTGTTTCTGAGGAAGAACTCAGTCAAAGGACCATTCTGGTATCTTTTTGTTTCCAAAGTTTACACAATATTTTTTTTTCTAATAAAGGCAGGTAAAATATGCTATTTCCCATGTTTCATTTCTGCCTCCTTGGTTAGATATAGATGGTTAGGGTACCTTTACTTTTGACCTTTCATTTACTTCCTACCAAAACACACACACACACACACACACAAACTAAAAGAGATTAAATAGAAAACATGTGAAAATTAGACAAAATATATATAAAAATAGATCTCAAAATTTTGGACATCAGGCTGTGAAGGACATTGATCCCTGAACTGTTACATAATCCATGGAGCCAAACAAGTGCCTCAGCTTAATCCCTGGGCAAAGTTTCCAAGGTAGCAGAGACTCGGGCAAAGTCCATCTGCTTTCCTGATTTGAGGAGACAAATCTGGGAGTCTAGGGGAGCTAAGGTGGCTGGGGTTCACAATACTCAAAAGGGGAAAGCAGCATAGAGAGAGAATGTTGAGATCTATGGAAGATTCTCTTTGATTATTCACTTTAGAATGAGTCAACATATCCATTTGAGAAAAATATTTAAAGATCGAAAAGGACCTTCTGAATGGATTGGAAGAAACAATACTCAGAATTCACCCAGGTCAGAAATAGTTCCTACCCTAATAGTCTAAGTGGAGAACCTCATAATTCAGGAGTCATCGATTGGAATACTAAGAAAAGACTTGCCACAGGAGTGGGGAATAATTCACCCTCAATCGAATGGCTCTCAGATATTGTCTAAAAAAGCATGAAATAAAGACTTGAAAAGATCAGATTGTTTCCAGCTAACTTAATCACATCTCAGAACAACGGTCAAGAATACAAAAATACCCAGTATCAAACAACATAAAATTCAAACATTTGATGTCAAATTAAAAACTGTATGTGTGCAAGTAATTAGGAAAACATAATTGATAATGAAGAGGAAAGAATTAATCAACTGAAACTGACACAAAGAAAGACATATGATAAAAATAGATAAGGACATTAAAAGAGTTATTGTAACCATGTCACATTGTTCAAAAACCTAGAGAAAACATTCAATGTGTTATTTAGGAAAAAATAAAGGCTTATATGCATACAAAGACATAAACAAATATTCATAGAAGTTTAATTTGTAATAGCTGAAACTTGGACGCAACCCAAATGTCCAACAGGTGAATACATGAACACATTGTAATACAGACAATAAACAGAATACTACTTAGCATTATAAAGGAATAAAGTATTGGTATACTGAACAACTTATATGAATCTCAAGATAATACAGCCATACCTCAGAGATATGGGTTCAATTCCAGATCACAACAATAAAGCAAATATCACAATAAAGCCACTCAACACAGATTTTTCAGCTCCCCAGTGCATATAAAATCTATATTTACAATAAACTGCAGCTTAATAGTGTGCATTATTTAATAGCATTATATCTAACAAAACAATGTAGTTAACAATTAAAAAATACCTTATTGCTGTCATCTAAACCTTTAGTGAGTTGTAATCTTTTTGTAATAGTAACGTCAAAGATTACAGATTTCCATGACAAACATAATAAGAATGATAGTAATAAACAATAAAACTTTGAAATATTGTGAGAATAACCAAAATGTGATACAGAGACACAAAGTGAGTAAATGTTGGAAAAATGGCATCTACAGATTTATTCAACTTGTACAATCCATGGTATCTATGAAACATAGTAAAGTGAAGTACTGTAAAGCAAGGTGTGCCTGTATACTGAGTGAAAAAGTCAGACAAAGAAAACTGCATAGTGCATAATTCTGGTTATATTGGACTCTAGAAAAATGCGTACTAGTCTATAGTGACAGAAGAGAAATCAAATCAGTAGCTTTCTGGGGGTGGGAATGAATGGATGGAAAGAAAGGAAAGATTACACATTTACATGCAGATGTTTATGGGTACTGAAGAGACATGTGACATTCACGGGGATATACATGTGTTAAAATGTATCACATTGCATATCTTAGACATTTATTGCATGTCAATGCTCCCTCAGTAAAACTTTTAAGAAGCAGTTTGAAGAAATCTTTCAGCAGTACAGTTAGTTTATCTAAATGAACACTTGAATTATTAGATTTTTTTCTACACATTTAAGTCACTGAAAATGTATCAGAATATTTATCCTTTCTAGTTTACTCCTTTAATCCAAAAATGAAAACAAAACAAGAACCTAATGGGGGTAACCATCATATATATATATCTCTTTAACTATCACTCTTTATGTTTCTTCTACTTTAGGTTATTTGTGACACAGACTCAGTAACAACCAGAGAGTTAAAAAATGATGAAACAGGTGGAGGAAGGATTCTCCTGGACTAGCTTCCTTTGTATTCAACTCCCTCTTTAAAGGTGCTTGTGTTTGGACCCTCACAGATAACATGATTGGAAGTAACTGAGATGGTTAATGCTAGAATAAATATTGTTGACTTAATATAATAAAAAATATTCACTTAACAACCATTTCCCTAGTAGTTTCCAGTTCTACAAGGCAGATATTTTGCTTATTAACTCAGATTTTTTAAATTAAATTGAATATAAATGAAAGAAGACTATGTTATCACTCAGGTTCTGACTTTATCACTAAGATTAGACATATACCATTTTAGCCTTAATTACTCTAATTGATCACATCCAAGGCACTTGTGAACATGACACACCCTTAAGAATAATTAAGAAACAAAATACTGCCAATTAAACTATAACATACCATCAATTGTAAAATATATCTAGGCTTCATATTTGTAAGCATTTTTTTCAATATATGCTTTTGAGTGTATTATACCTATGCTTTCTGTGGCTAAATGTAATAGTATTATATGAAGGTGGAGGAGGAAGATTTCTTCCCCTTTATTTCTGTGTAGGAAACCCTGATGCATGTTCTTCTATCAGACATGTTGAGGAAGCTACATTTCTCTGTAGGGATGTATAAAACTAGTGACCTGATTTCATAATGGATCTTCCTTTGAGAAAATGGCCATAAATAAGACATTCTAAAAGTTGTAACCAGATTGATTCGATCCCCAAAAGAAAAGTAGGGGCTAGAGGTGACCAAAAGTACTTATCACTTGCTTTTCTACTATGAAACAGCAGCTGACATATGTCCCCATTGAGAATCACTTTTTGCGTCTACTGGTTATCAGTTAAATTTATCCTCCAAACTAAAACATATTATTACAAAGATTTGACATGAAAACTATTCTGTACCACATAGCTACTAACAATAACAGTGACAGGAACAGAAGGTAGGTGTTGCTATATTGCATTAAAAAAAGAAAATAATAATAAAGAAAAAAAATGATGACAGAGGTTTAGCTGTCTTAACATTTTCTATCTTGAGATACTCTTTCTGCTGATTTAAATATTTATTCACATACACGTACATCCATACCCACATTTAAATGTTTCATTTGTACAGGCAACTCCGACTGCTTAATTGCATCATATCCTACCATGTGCATGTGACTCTATCACTGAAGATCAAGCACACAGCCGGGGATGATGAATGCAAATAGTATCAAATCAAAAGAGACACACTTTCTATTGTCATCTGAAATGGAAAATGCTTACATATAATGGAGAAACAAAAATTACCTAAGGCAAAAAGGCATGAGCTATAATTCAGAAGCAGTTTAATTATACATTGTACATGCAGATACATTTCATTTAATTGCATATTATATAGCACTATTATATTTGCAACACAGAAGTGAAGAATACAAAGTTGTAATGCTTTAACTTCAAGGTAATCTTTTCCAATAAATATTATTGCAAAGATAAATAAAAACGTAGTTATTACCTGTATGATAAAGACATAGGAGATGGTGTTAAAAAGTACAATTTAAGTAACAGCCTTTTCCATGTGATTCACCCTCCCTACCTCAAATGAAGAGCATCTGTTTCCAAGTTTTAAAAATCACTAAAATTCCAAAGACAGAGATGGAATTATGTCTCTGGTTGCTCAGTTGGTAAGAGCTCAAATTTAAGTATGAACAAATAAGGGCTTCCCTGGTGGCTGAACTGTAAAGAATCTTCCTGTCAGTGCAGGAGACTCGGGTTCTATTCCTGGTTCAGAAAGATCCTAGATGCTGTGGAGCAACTAAGCCTGTGCACCACGACTATTGAGCTGGTGCTTTAGAGCCTGGGAGCTGCAACTACTGAGCCCATGGGCTACAACTACTGAAGCCCTCGCACCCTAGAGCTCCACATCAAGAGAAGCCACTGCAGTGAAAAGCCCGTGAACCTCAACTAAAGACTAACTCTGGCTTGTTACAACTAGAGAAAAGCCTGCACAGCAAACAAGACCCAGCACAGCCATAAATAGATAAAGACTTTTTTTTTTAATTAGTGAACAAACAAACTTTGTATGTAATCTTCAGTGTGCTATGTGTATGTCATTGACATCATAGATATTAATATAAAGGAAAATTTTCTCCTCCATTAAGTATCAGGCAAAAAGACCAAAGACATTCAGATATGATGCATCCTCTGAATCTCAGGCTAAACCCTGAATTGAAAAGAAGACTTACACTAGAATTGATGGGGTTAGATAATCATAAAGATTTTCTGTTACTAGACCCTCGACTATGACTTCTAAATTTATGATTATTAAGGCTGAAAGGTTTCCCTAAAAAACCCAAAGGAAACCACAGACTTAAATACGTAATCATTAAAAGAAAGACTCTGTTTTTGGAAATTGTAGTCATGAGGTTATATAATGCTAAAAACCTTTATATTATAAAAACTTAATATCCCTCAATCAACTTTTGGTGCAAGAGGTTATTCTATGAAACTACAGGGAGATTCACCCAAAGTAAGGTTCTTGGATGTGTTTCTAAAAGAATCCAAGTATAAAGCTCAGTAATTTTGATATTATCTCTTGCTTTATGCTTTTGGTGACTTGTCCTCTATACTAATATTCCTAATCACTGGGAAACTTAATACATCCAGAAAAATAGTTGCTTTGATAAAAATGGAAATTACTCTTAGCAACTGAAAAATGTTACAATAAGTTGGAAAGAGCATTAGTTTTAGAATCAGAAGACCTGGTCTGCTTCTACAGCACGTTAGCTGTGAGACCTTTAGCAGGTATGCAGTTTTTCTTGTAAGGCAGTTTAAGCATTCCTAAGCCAGCTCTGGAAGAATTAGAAATATGATGCCAGTTAACTGTGACTCCAAATGTGAGTAATAAATTGGTTCTGTGTCCCTAGAAATAGATGACACCTCTGAGAGCAAAAATAAATAAGTAAATAAAGCACTCTCATAGTTGGCACTGTGGAAGGAAGAATGTTGAAAATGTAAAGAATATCAAATGATGAAGCATCATATGATTAGTCTGGCCAGCTTGCCCAAGTGTCTTGGTCTAATCTTTCCCTGCAGGATCTCATTTTTCCATCTACAAACTGATAATAGGCTATGCAATCTTTAAGGTTCTTTCAGCACCCATTTCCTTAAGGTACCATCTGAAATGAGGATTTGTCCTTAACTTCAACAATACTGAAGCAACCAATAGCCCAAAAGTGCAATTTTCTTGAATCCGTATGTACCATTTCTCTATATCTAAACATTTATTGATTCCTAGACCCAATAACTAACTCCTATCCCCAGATCCTTCGTCAATCTAATGATTAAGTAATTTGAGTTTGATTTGATAGACAAATACCACACAACTCCAATTTATTTTTTAATTTCTGCAGTCGTTAGTGACTGGCAGTTTCAAATAAACAGTATTAATAAATCATCAATCTGTAACTAAAGAGCAGGTTCTTTGATGAACGTTTGCCGGTTGCAGGCTTTGGGGAGTCTCAGAGGAATATGTGTCATTCTCACAGTTACAATGTGACGGAAGAGGAGCCATTTGAGATGGTTAAAGACTGAGGAAAAGGGAACACAAACTACCACGAAAATGACTTTGTGAATTGATAACTGGTGCTTTTCTTATTTGCAATAAAAGTATAAAAAAGGAAAAAATTACTTAATGTCCTTGTTTCCTAATAGGCATTTGATGGAGTGTAACAAAAAATGATTTGTGAATGCTATGTGAAAGAGAGATGAGCAGGAACTAAAAGGGGCAGGAGATTGAATGTATTCTTCCCTCCCACCTCACCACCAGAGTTCAGATGAGTCTGGAAAGGTCATTCACATAATTATTACAGTAACTGGTTCAAGGCCTTTTGAGCACAGCTGAACCGCTTGTGTGTAAATGGCTGTGAAAGCAAGATAAGGAACATGTAAAATAAAGAAAAAAAATCTGCCTGTACTGCTATTAGCTTGCAGGATTGTCATAGTAGATAAGCCAATGTTGCTTTAAAGCATATGGCATCTTTATTACAGAATAACCCCAAGTTTGCCCTTGTATAAGGGGTCACTTAAGCATCAGTGACCAAATTTTAGTTTTTCATAGTTGGTGGCTGTGTGACATTATCTAGTGATCTTTATGGGGTCTGCAAAAGGTCATATGGTGAAGTGAAATCTGACAAAAAACCGTAGCTAATATAATGTGGTCTGAATTTTCAGGGCCAAAACACTTGAAAGGTATCTGGAGATTTCTGTCTGACCAAACCAAGGCAATAATATACCTCCTGTTACAGATGACTGACCATATTCTCATATTTGGATTCCATTCAGTAAATATATTCAACACTTGCTGCACAGAAAAATACTCTAGGGATGCAAAACTTTAGCACTGTAGGCAGATACACACAGCTGACTCAATGGGGCAGGCTAAACAGTGATAGATGGTTGTTCATATGACTCCAAAGGATATATATCAAATCTCAAGTAAAACAGGTAGACATTAATGGAGAAGTGGCATTTGGCTTAAACCTTGAAAACTGAACAGGGATTGTGAGAGCAGGATATTTTAGACTGAGGGGTACAAGTTGCAGGATCACAGAAGAGGGATGTGTATGGGGATGAGGTCCAGGAAGGGGTTGTTCATGGCTGATTAAAAGATGAGCTTGAAAATGTAAAGTGGAATTTGTGCTGGTTGTTAAATTACTATCTGTAGCTTCTTCCTCACTCTGCTTTGTGATACAAGGGCCAGGACTCTAGAAACCACATTTCTGTACTGCAAAGAGAAGGCTCTAGAAAGAGGCTGCAAGACTAGAGGAGGGAGAAAGGATGTGTTCTGTATTGCTCCCTCTGTGCTTGAGATTCCTGTGAATGGCACCTCAGTGAGGCATTCTTCCCTAAGCAGCAAAGGAATCTAGTTTGAGTTTTTCCAACACTTGTAGCTCCAGGTACATCACCTGGAAAACTTAGCTCCAACCCCTGGCTGGTGGAGGCTTCTCAGAAGTCTGGGTCCCAGAACGGTGCCTCCAAACTTCTTAAATTTTAGTAATGGAACACTTCCGCAGCCAGAGAGATGGTAGCTACTTCTTGTACTTAATAACTCTCCATACTTCCAAGTTCTCATTTTGCTCTACATGACCTTGTTAACAACTTATACAGATCAGACTTACACACTGAGCACAATCACTTGAAAATAGCACCAGCTTTCTTTTTTTCCCTTTTCTAGTGCAGTTCTTTTTAAAAAAATCTTATTTTATATTAGAGTTCAATTGATTCATGATGTGTTAGTTTCAGGTGTACAGCAAAGTGATTCAGTAATGCATTAAGAAATAAAAAAGGAGGGAGACTGTGCTCTACCTCCCGAGGAATGAGAGGGCTTACAGGACACTGTGGCAGGGCGCCCTGGCAAGCCCACTCCCCCTCTACACAAACCTTTAAAAATTTGTCCAACAATTTCTGATTTAAGGCGACTACCCCACCTCCGCTTGCACCTCCCAGGGCCTAGGAATTCCCCAGTTTACATCCAAAGCCTCCCAGAGCATTGCCTAAGGCTGAAAAAGATAAAAAAAATTTTTTTTCTTTTAAACAAAGGAGCTTTTAAAGAATACACAATATAAAGAGCTTGCTCCTTGCAGAAAACCCCTTCAGGGGGCCTCACGCAAGCAAAAAAAAAAAAAAAAGAGAGAGAGAGAGAATAATAAAAAGAAAAAAAAATTGAAAAAGAAAAAGAAAAAAATAATAATCGTAATAAAAAAAAAGGATTCTACAAATAAAAAATGTTTCTCTTATGATCAAATGGGGCATTTTTGTCGGCGGTGTCCTGCTAAACAGAGACAGCAAGCCGTGCTAATCAACCTCAGGTGGCTTGGGACTGGACCTCCGTTCCACCACGGCAACAATATTAACCCCTGACATGCTGGTTGCTACGATTCCAACGGGAGTGGCTGGCCCCTACCTGAAAGCATTGTAAGATTTGTGCTGAGGCATAGCTCACTTTCTTTTCAAGAAATTTTTGGTGGTGCCTGGTGTAGTAGATTCTAATTATATTGAGAAATTAAAGTTTTGATCTCACCACTTATCAAAACTGTGCAAATTAATAAAGGTCAAAGAGTAACACAGCTTTTACTTTTTACCTTATTATCAGATAGAAAAAAAACTTGACTTCTCAAGCTAGGAGCCACAAAGCATTTGGATCTAGTGATCTAGCCTTTTGGGTGCAGGAAATTACAGCTCCAAGGCCTTTAAAAGATCTTTTAATTCAAGGGAATAAAATGTCAAGGCTGAGTTATGAGCAGTTATTTAGGCTTTTCGACATTTAAGACACCACACCTTTAATCTTTTGACTGCTGCTGCTGCTGAGTCACTTCAGTCGTGTCCGACTCTGTGCAACCCCATTGACGGCAGCCCACCAGGCTCCACCATCCCTGGGATCCTCCAGGCAAGAACACTGGAGTGGATTGCCATTTCCTTCTCCAATGTATTAAAGTGAAAAGTGAAAGTGAAGTCGCTCAGTCGTGTCCGACTCCCGATATATTGTAGGGTTGTTTCCTCATATAGAGACTGCTAATATTCCAGAAAATAAAACTACTGTTTTCTCCTTGTTATCTGATTTACAGAAAGAAATTAAACACAGAGATAAAAATATTTTGTGGGACATATTAGAGCCCATTCTGTCTTGCCCAGCCCTTTACATGAAGGAAATGCTTTGGCAGATGCATTGACTAATGTTATCACTTTAAACTTATATAAAAATTGATAAGGCCAAAAATTCTCACAAAATTCACCATCAAAATTCACCTGGTTCAAGGTATAAATTTCATATCCCGGCCAGATGTGTTGCTAACTTGTCGGAGAGAGTATGCTTATATTTTTCCTCAGGACACAGATTCTCTGATTTGGATCTCAGACAGACTAATTTGTCAGGTAATATTCCCCAAAGACCAGGTTCACAGCGTGCGCACTCATTCGCTCGGCCCCCCAGCCAGCCCTCGCCTCCACGCCGCCAGCTGCGCCCCGCACCCTCCTCGCTGCACCCCGTGACCTAGAGCAAAGAAGTTTGTGAGTGAGGGCCAGAGAGGAAAGTGCACCTGCAAAGTGCCATCCAGACCAGCGCAGCCCCACCGGCAAGAGGGAAACACCCTGAGCCCAAGCGGCGGCGGCTAGCCCAAGTCTGTGAACCCCGCCCCTCAGCCCTCAGTAGGTGCTGCGGCCTGCAGCCTGCCGCTCGTGTTCTGCCTCCTGCTGCTGGGGACACTGCTCCCCCGGGGCCGACGTCTGCAGCTGCTCCCTGGTGCACCCACAACAGGTGTTTTGCAATGCAAATATAGTGATCAGGGCCAAAGCGGTCAGTAAAAAAGAGGTAGACCTAATATAGTAACTTGTGAACAATGTATGTTTTTATCTTGTTTAAACCCTCAATATAATGTTTGCTCCTTTGTAGTGTTACAACATCCACCTTATCTTATGATGTAACCACTTATTGATATGATAATTATGGTCTATGATGATTTGTGGGCTTACTTATTTTAGGAATATCAGCTTTAATAGCAGCAATTACTTCTGTTACTGTGGCAGCAATATCATTGACTCAACAAGTGCATACTGCCCAGTTTGTTGATACCATGTCTAAAAATGTTTCTCTAACTCTAGCAACACAGGAATCTATAGATAGAAAGTTGGAGATGAGGGCAGATGCCTTGGAGGAAGCAATAATGCATATTGGGACTGAGTTACAGGCTTTAAAAGTGAAAATGGCTCTGTCATGCCACGCTGATTACTGGTGGATATGTGTGACATCTTTGAAGGTAAACGAGACAGATTATGAATGGGAAAAAATTAAAAATCATATTTCAAGTGTTTGGAACAGCTCTGACATTAACCTGGACTTAGGGAAACTTCATAATCAAATACAGACCCTGGAACTCTCTCGACTGGATTTTACCGCCGCTGGAGCAGCTAATGACTTTTTTCACACCTTCTCTAACTTTATTTCTGGAAAAAACATTCTGTCTAATATCTTTAGTTATGCTGCTCTTGGTGCTCTAATTTTGCTTCTCATAATCATTCTTTCTTGTATTGTCAGGATTCTTCAGCAGAACATTCAGAAGCTCACGACTGAGCTGCATCTGGCTGTTTTAAGAAATAAAAAAGGGGGAGATGCCGGAAGCCAGCGTGAGGAACTCCGCCCATGGCAAAGGTCATGAGGAAGGAGGCTCGGCATACACAAAGGCGGGATCAAGCCTCAGGAGTCCCCCTGGAAATTCTTGAGCATCTACCCCAAAAACCAGAGTCTGCCTACTTTACTGCTTTGTGCTCTCACCTACACCTCTGACTTTACGGGGGGCTGTCCCCCACCACCTCTCTCTGAAAAAGAGTTAACTTACAGCTCCAGTTAATAAAGTTCCTGGGTGTGATAAGAGTGTTTCAACCTACAAACTCCTTTGGAAGTCCTCTAGCCTTCCTGAAAATGTTCTTCCGGCCACATGTGATTGTTCACAGCCTTCCAACCGTGAGAGGCATGAGATGTTCTAAACTGTCTAAATATAGATTCCTTTGAGCAGTTAAAAGATTGATTAGAAATTGTATTGGTGAAGCGTTTTTCACTTGTTGGGCCAATGTTTGCTGCTAAGTTTCCATATCCCTTACCTACTGTGTCCCTGGGTGTGTATTGATTAATGTAATTGTTGTATAGGAATGTAAGTAGTAGCTTTAATGTTTGTAACCTTGGAACCTTGAGTTAATTCTTTTCTTTTTATAGCCCACCACACCTTTGCCCTAAAGGAATGCAACTTTATCTAATGCTTTCGGAGGGTGGTGCCTTACTTTAGAATAATCACCTTTAGAGAAAAATATGTTTTCTGAAGAAAGGGTCATAAAATGTTAACAGGCCTCCTGGCCAGAAGATGATGTAAATCACCTAAACTTTTGCATGTGATAAGTTTGCAGGAAGAAAGCCTGGCTTTGATTAGGATCAAGGACTGCTGTCCTTGCATGACTCTACCCCTTCCTCCATTATCCTCTATGCACAACTTAAGGTATAAAAACTACTTTGGAAAATAAAGTGCAGGCCTTGTTCACCAAAACTTGGTCTCCCCATGTCGTTCTTTCTCTCACCTTCTGGCTGAATTCCCATCTGGAGCGTGGAGGCTTGCCAAGCCTACTAATTTTGCCTGGGCTTCTAAGATCTGACCAGGGAGGCCTTAGTGTCTCCTCTCCTTCGGGAGAATGGGAGGATGCCTGCAGCCTACGTAGGTGATGCAAATTCCTTGTCTGGAATTTTATTGTCTTTCCACGTAAACCAAGTTATTCAGCCTCTTTTCTGGGCTGAATTTTCCTACTGAGCTATCCTTATTCTATTACTCTTTATATCTCTAATTAATATTTAATTAAAGCTATTGTATCCAGTTCGCCGACGCCATCCCCACTTCGAATTCCCTGGATCCACTGGGGCTGGACCCCGGCAAGTGGTGCCCGAACAGGGACATGCATGCGTTTCCAGTCACTTCAGTCATGTCCAACTCTTTGTGACCCTGTTACAGACTGTAGTCAACCAGGCTCCTCTGTCCACGGGATTCTCCAGGCAAGAATACTAGAGTGGGCTGCCATGCCCTCCTTCAGGGAGTCTTCCCTACCCAAGGATTGAACCAGCGTTTCTGATGTCTGCTGCATTGGCAGGCGGGTTCTTTACTACTAACACTGTTAGGGGAAACACACTGATTGAAATCGCCCACCCTGGCCAGGCACCATAGTAACTATTTGCATGAGTTGTTTTATGACAGGAGATCCTGTAAGGAATAAGGAACAAATAAGCCACCACCAACCGGAAGAGTTCAGGAAAGGTGGAAAGGAGACACCGTGTGCCTGTCCACTTCCCAGAATCCCTCTTGCTAGCATCCATGTTGGCTGAGCGATGCGTGCGTCACCAGGAAAGACTCTGAATTAGAATGATTGGCCAAAGACTACCTGGAAACTAATCCCATCACCATAAAACCCAAGACTGCGAGCCACGCAGCAGAGCTGTTCTCCTGGGTTCTCTTACCCTGCTGCTCTCCACCCAGGTGCCCTTTACCAATAAAATCTCTTGCTTTGTCAGCAGATGTGTCTCCTCGGACAATTCATTTCTGAGTGTTAGACAAGAGCCCAGTTTCAGGCCCTAGAAGGGGTCCCCCTTCCTGCAACAGCACTACCTGGGAAGCCCTAATACATATACATATATCTATTCTTTTTCAGATTCTTTTCCCATATAGATTAGTACAGAATATTGAGTAGAGCTCCCTCTGCTATATGGTGGATATTTGCTATTTATTTTACATATAGTAGTGCATATATGTTGGGGCTTCACAGCGGTAGGGGCTTCACTAGCGGTAAAGAACCCACCTGTCAATGCAGGTAGACATAAGAGATTTGGGTTTGATCCCTTGGTCAGGAAGATCCCCTAGAGGAGGGCGTGGAAACCCACTCCAGTATTCTCGCTTGGAGAATCCCATGGACAGAGGAACCTGGCAAGCTACAGTCCATAGCGTCACAAAGGGTCAGACATGACTGAAGCAATTTAGCTCGCATGCATGCAGTGTGCATGTGTTAATCTGAAACTCTTAATTTATCCCTCTCCTCCTCCAGCCTTTCCCCTCTGGTAACCATAAATTTGTTTTCTAAGTCTGTGAGTCTGTTTCTGTTTGGTAAATAAATTTATTTGTATCACTTTTTTAGATTCCACATGTAAGTGTCATCATATGGTATTTTTCTTTCTCTGTCTAACTTAGTATGATAATCTCTAGGCACACCATATTTAGAGATAACGTTGAAATGAAATATTCATTAGGGTCCTAAGAGAGTCCTTACTTGCATTGTCCTTTAACCTTTTTTCTCTCATTTCCTTTCAAGAGTACTGTGTCCAGTGTTTAAAAGCCAACCTGGGAAATATCAAAGGCAGTGCTTCTTTCCAAACTAAAGTCATGAAGCTTAATGCTGAGTAAGAAAAGGCAACACCCTTCATTTCTATTTCCCCCACATGCCACCAACCACTTTAAAACGTTGTATAATAATGTAGTTGCCAAAAGGCAGCCAATTAAGTCTGCCTGACTCTAACCTTCTACTCTTAATAATTCAGTCTGAGTGGGCAGATGAGTGGCAGGCAAAAGAGAAGGTTTAAAATGTTCGTTTCCAACCCTGATCTGTACCATTTCTCTCCTTTCAGAAAACATTGCACCTAAATTGTTAGAAGACAGACAGATCTTATTTTGTTATTGCAGCAGTGTGGGGGAAAAGCTTCTAAGCTTCTACTGCCTCTCTGATAGCCCGTTTGCCTTTTAATAACTTTTTAAAACACTTCTACATTATACTTATTCTAATTTCGCTGGTTTTGTCCCATATTGTTGGAATTTCTCCCTCTCCCCACTTTGGTGAAACTGGAGAACAGCTTGTGGTGGTCTCTTGATAATAATCTTCCATATGTCTAAAACAGCCTTTTCTTTCCAAAGTGATTAATTCACCTCCCCATTTTTACACTTTGCTGTATTTCCCAAGCCTTACACACCTTTGTTTCCCAGTGGATCCTCTTTAAACATTTCCCATTTCCCACCCTCCTGGGGGAAATCATACCTTTGCTGAACTAAACAATACTAAACATATCATGTGACAGTCACTTCATGCATTCTCTCTGTACTCAGTGTTGTATAATTCTATTTGCAGAGAGATTTCCAAGGTGGTATAAATAGCACTCTCCTGTTGTATTCTTTTGCAGTAGCTTATAGAAAAACCATATGATTTTTTAAAAGTTCAGATTTAAGTAGAGATTTCTTTAGAAGCAAACTAACAGCTTACAACTTTACTATTGGCTTTTAAAAGTTTATTAAGGGGTGCTTTTGTTTTTATAAAATATGTTTCTTTTCCATAAAGTGGGCATTTTTAATTGAAGTGTGGTTGATTTACAAACTTGCGTCAATTTCTGCTGTACAGCAAAGTGATTCAGTGATACACACACATATATCAGATTAGATCAGTCGCTCAGTCGTGTCCGACTCTTTGTGACCCCATGAATTGCAGCACGCCAGGCCTCCCTGTCCATCACCAACTCCCGGAGTTCACTGAGACTCACGTCCATCAAGTCAGTGATGCCATCCAGCCATCTCATCCTCTGTCGTCCCCTTCTCCTCCTGCCCCCAATCCCTCCCAGCATCAGAGTCTTAGGTACACATTAAAAATATCCTTTTTCATTATCCTATTTCATTTAATCATAGGACATTGGATGTAGTTCCCTGTGCTATATAGTAGTATCTTGTCACTTATCCATTCTATACCAAACAGCTTGCTTCTGATGCTTCCAAACTCCCACCCCATCCTCTCTCCTTCCCCTCCCCCTTGGCCACCATCAGTCTGTCCTCACTGTCTGTGAGTCTGTTTGTTTTTCATAAATAAGCTCATTTGTGTCATGCTTTAGATTTCACATTATAAGTGAGATCATATGGCATTTCTT
The DNA here is from genome assembly GCF_000754665.1 of Bison bison bison. Taxonomy (NCBI): domain Eukaryota; kingdom Metazoa; phylum Chordata; class Mammalia; order Artiodactyla; family Bovidae; genus Bison; species Bison bison. The sequence goes on from NW_011494834.1 coordinate 2,290,961, forward strand.
TTTATTTTTCAGATTTTTATTGGAGTATAGTTTAACATACTATAGGAGTGTGTATATATATATATATATATACACATATATATCAGATCAGATCAGATCAGTCGCTCAGTCATGTCCAACTCTTTGTGACCCCATGAATCACAGCACGCCAGGCCTCCCTGTCCATCACCAACTCCAGGAGTTCACTGAGACTCACATCCATCGAGTCAGTGATGCAATCCAGCCATCTCATCCTCTGTCGTCCCCATGGAGTATATATGTATATACATATACATATATACATACACACACACACACACACTATTGGAGTATAGTGTAACACAGCTTTACAATGTTGTGTTAGTTTCAGGTGTACAACAAAGTGAATCAGTTATACATATACATATATCCACTCTTTTTTAGATTCATTTCCCATATAGGTCACCACAGAGTATTGAGTAGAGTTCCCATTGCTATGTAGTAGGTCTTTATTAGTTATCCATTTTATATATAGTAGTGAGTATATCGCAATCCCAATTGACTTTTTATTTAACTTCAAATTAGACAGGTTGGTGAATATGTGTGATACTAAGATACAGTAAACTTTGGTAATCTAAAATAATTTGCCTTTCTGCTATTTTCCTTCAAGAACACAGAAAATGTTATTAGTTTATATATCTTTAAATTATCTTTTTTATTTATTTGTTTTTTAATTGAAGGATAATTGCTTTACAGAATTTTGCTGTTTTCTGTCAAACCTCAACATGAATCAGCTGTAAGTATACATATATATCCCCTCCTTTTTGAACTTCCCTCCCATCTCCCTCCCCACCCCACCCCTCTAGGTGGAAACAGAGCCCCTGTTTGAGTTTCCTGAGACATGCAGCAAATTCCTGGTGGCTATCTATTTTCCATATGGTAATGTAAGTTTCCATGTGCAACTATAGCTGTATTAATTTACATACTCTAAGTTGCAATAATTGAATGTGTTTAGGGACAAATTATGTAAAGAGGTAAATGTACTTTTCAAAAAGAGTAAGAACATAGCATTTTTCTTTGTGAGCAGTGGTGGAAGTGTATTTTGACATGTTTAGAAAATAAAGTATATTATTTATTATCTATTAATAAAAAGTATACTGGATTAAGTGGGCATATAGCTTTCAGAGTTCATCTTTTCCTTCAAAAATTATTTCCTGAGTGCTGTGTGCCAGGCACTGTGGTAGGCGTTGGAAATACACAAGTGAAGACCGCAATCAGGATCCCTGCCCTCACTAGGCTTAAAACTTAATGATGGGTATTTGCTGGTTATTCTGTTTGTCTCCCTTGCTGGTCACCCTCATCTTCCCTCAGAATCTCTGCCTTCCTTTTGTATTGCCAACTGCATTCTCTGGGCTTGCAGGCTGGCTTCTAGTTGCCTTTCAGTCATGAACTCAGAAGGAGAAGATCAGAATGCACAAAGAAAAAGTCAGGATATGAATTTCCTGCTCCTTTCCTCAGCTATGTTCATCTAATACATCTCTGCACAGCTATAGCTATTGTAGAGTCGCCCCCAGACAACACCGTATCTTCAGGTCTCTGTGCTTCTGGTGACACTATCTTCCACCCTTGCTCATTTTGGCTTCAGGATGAGAATAACTTCTTGCTATCACTAGTCTGCAGATACTTCAGTTTTTTTCTTAGTTCTCTTGGATCTTCAATTTATGCCTAAATTCTTTTGAGTTATCTGAGTCTTTGCAGTTGGATTCCTGACTGATAAAGTGATTTTTTTTTTTTTAATGTAGTGAAACACATATGTGGATACTTTAAAACTGTGTTAAGTTTGATGAAGAAAAATACAAGATTTAGATACAGAGTAATGGGTGTGAGTTATATACTTCAAGTATTGTAGATGAACTCTTAGAAGATGATGTTTAAGTTGAGGTCAGAGAATGAGTGGGGGCCTGGAGAAAACAAGGGCAAAGCCCATGAGATAGAATAGAGCTCAATATGCTCCATGCAAGAATTTGGTTGTCATAATCTATGGGGAACATTTGGTTAAACTACTCTATGTGGACAGACTGAGGGGCAAATTAGCTTGAGTGGCAAGGTGCTGATCGATATCTAGTGACAGGTACTGAAGATTTTGGAAAGACAAAGGTATACCAGGGAATCTTGTACTTATTAAAGTGGGATGCAGCTCAGGTGAGCTGTAGGAATAAAGCAGATGCTCAGGTATTAATTTGAATTGCTGTGATCCTGTTGAGATGCAGAGATGATCTATTCCACATGATAATGTGCTCTACAGAAATTAACATATGTAAAGATGCTATTTCTTTGATCTTATTTACTTTCAACAGAGTGGTAAATTAGTCTTTAGGTAGGGATAAATCTCTTCATAGCATGTTCTTTTTCTTTATTCCATAATTGTGACACTTCACATGAAGAATAGGCAGCAGAGACCTTCTAGACAGTCTGTGTGCTTTGTTCACCTTCCTACATATTTATTTATTTTCATGGGGAAAGAGGGAGTAACAAAGAAGGAGTGGAGAAACTGAAGAAAATATAGTATTAAAAGAACTTAATTTGGCAGTTAGATCCAGCCTAGAATGAAATGGACTTTACAGATCAATTTACTAAGCATATTTCAAGACTTCCGAAAGCAAACATATCAAATTTATTAAATAAGCCTGCCTGGGGAAATATCCCATATTGCTTTTTCTCTATAAATCTAGTTCTTGAATTTGTTTTACGGTATGACCTCCTTTCGTCTGTGGCTTTAGTGCAAATTCTGACATTTAAAAATTATTTAACTGTAGGATATACTAAAACCTTTGACATCAAGCCAATATAATTATTTTTGTATTTATCAGAATTGAGCAGTTCACTTGGGTCATTTTCAAGCATACTTGACACCACAACTTTGGAAAATGATGAAAAACATGACTTTTAAGGTAGTATTTAATTATTAATATATGTGCGCTTGGGAATCTTCCTCGGATATCTGCCAAGGAACTCCTGGATGAATTTTAAGTTATTGAAATATACTTCCTCTTACAGGCATTTTTGGTGGACTGCTCAACACTTTTGATGGACCAAACAACAATCTATTTTGTTTTTAATTGACTATGATCTGACTCCTATTTAGATTTAAACAGAATTGCGTGTTACCTCAAATAGTTTTAATATTAGAAAACATGGTGATTACTATTGTTATGCTCTAAAACACCTTTTATTGGCAGAATTTTTCATATTTACTAAGATTTTCACACCCACAGACTAAGCCTACTACAAATATATTTATAGAGCATGTTTTATTTCCAAGTATGTTATATTTATGCTGTGGGAGTTTGCTCACCATGAGTGAAGTTGAATGATTAGTAACTCTGATAGAGATGCATTTATGCAAATTATAATTATAGAGTCTAGAAAGGACTCTGAGGTCTTATCACCATAAAAAAAGAAAACAGCAACACTCTATTTAAAATAAATCATAATACTCTAATCAAATATAATCAAAATCTCACTCCTGTTTTTATGCTCAATATTTTTATTGTAAACATCATTGACAAGTGATTATACATTGTGAGATTTTAAATCTCCGAAATAGAATCATTAAGCATAGCAGGCATTAGAATGTGGTATAAATCATCTTCCTGATTTGGGGAATAATAGCATGTTGTACATATTGACAGCTGATGCTATTGTTATCATTATTCCAGAAGAGATTAAAGTAATCTGTTGGACCAGTGTGACTATTATCTTTGTGATTTTTATACTCTTGCCTTATTATATCTTGTCAGAATATATATCTTTTACATAGGGAGAGGATAGGACCTCATCCCTTTTTTATTTACATCATTGCTGCATAAAATTTAAGAATGATACTGAAATTTTAAGACAAGTAAGCAAAGACATGTGAAGCTCTTCTTTTATTACATTTCCTTTATGTTAAAATAGCAAAATTATATACATTATTGCTCAGAGAAATGACCAAAGAGATCATTATAATTGGTTACTTCATCAATTCCCACTTGCCTTTCTTTAAAAAAATGAATAGCCACCAAGGAGCTTCAAGGTTTAATTCAAGGAAAATAAAATCTAGCAAAGTAAGTGATATAAAAATAAGACATGTCACATTTTAATAAACAATTGTGTCTAATTATAGAAGTATGTGTACTTACTTGCCAAGTGCAAAGCACTCCATCTTAACAGTTGTTCCCTTAGCAGCTGTAACCGTGAAAGGGAAATGGACCTCAATTTTCGGCTCATATTCTCCCATCACACCTGGGAAACAAAGAATAGTCTTTAAACGTTAAATGAAGGTCACAATTTATTTCCAGTTCTGGAGATGTTACATTGAAAAACACTGTGTTGTCCATATCTGTCTGAAGACGGCTAAATTTTTGATGCCTTGAAATAAGACGTGCACACAGACTTAAATTATGATGAAATTCTAATCTATCTTTAAGGACTGGATTGCATGTATATTCAATACCCTTTAAAATAATAATTATTGAAAGTGCCAATCAACTGGTAGTTTAGCTACTGATTATATTTCAGAGGAAATAAGTAACTATGAACAAATCCCATGGTAAATAATAGTGTTGTTGTTGTTGTTGTTGTTGTTTTAATAAATAAAGGCCTCAGAACTTTGTCATTGTCAGGTAAATGAATGCTTGTTAAGTCAACATATATTTATTGAATATTTATTAAATATCTATAATGTGCATACGGAGAAGGCAATGGCACCCCACTCCAGTACTCTTGCCTGGAAAATCCCATGGACGGAGGAGCCTGGTAGGCTGCAATCCATGGGGTCGCTAAGAGTCGGACACGACTGAGCAAATTCACTTTCACTTTTCACTTTCATGCATTGGAGAAGGAAATGGCAATCCACTCCAGTGTTCTTGCCTGGAGAATCCCAAGGAAGGCAGAGCCTGGTGGGCTGCCGTCTATGGGGTCGCACAGAGTCGGACACGACTGAAGCGACTTAGCAGCAGCAGCAGCAGCATAATGTTCATACATTCTGTTAGGCATTGTGGGAGATACAAAGATGAATTATCCATGGGTTGTGCTCTCAAGCATTCAAGTGTATTTTTAAAAAGCAAGTGTATTCTTAAAAAAAGAAACAGTATATACTCAAGGGTAGGAGAAGAATGGGGCTTCTCTGGTGGTGCAGCGTAAAGAATCTGCCTGCCAATGCAGGAGATGCAGGTTCAATCAATGTGTCGGAATCTCCTGGAGAGGGAAATTGCACCCATTCCAGTATTCTCGCCTAGAAAATTCCATGGACAGAGGAGCCTAGCGAGCTACAGTGAGGTCTTCTGTTCATGAGGTCGCAAAGAGTCGGACATACTAAGGATCACAAGCACCGGAGAGAGGAGTTATACATCCAAATCATTGTAATGTAAGATAGAAAGTGATGTTAAACTGTTAGTCACTCAGTCGGTGTCTGTTTCTTTGTGACCCGGTAGACTGTAGCCTGCCAGGCTCCTCTGGCCATAGAGTTCTCCAGGCAAGAATACTGGAGTGGGGAGCAATTCCCTTCTCCAGGGGATCTTTCCAACCCAGGGACCGAACCTGGGTCTCCTGCATTGTAGGAAGATTCTTTACATCTGAGGCATCAGGGAAGCCCAGAAGGTGATAAGGGCCCTGAATGAGGTATCTTGAAAGTATTATGTGCATTTGAGGGAATTATATCAATAGTAAGCATTTGTACAGTGAGAGAAAGATAGGAGAAAGTAAATGGAACTGGAGGAACAATGACAAAGAAATCAGAAACCACCAGGAATAGGAATATCAGTTTCTCTGGCTTCTTTATTTGTGAAGGGAAGTAATACTAGGCAAATTTAGAAATATAAATGGAGTCAAAAAACTAGAGGACCTTGATTATCAGAGTAAGACATTCAAACTTTAATCTATAAGTAATTTAGAGTCATTGGGGTTTCAAACAGGAGACTGGCAATTTGTGTATATTTACTGGAATTGGAGCAGAGAACAGTAGATCAATTATAATGCTTCAATAATACAAGTTAGAAGTAATGAAAACCTGGACTTGAGTTATATAGCAAAAAAGGAGAAGAGGCATCAGAATGAGAAAATTTAAAAAAATAAAAAAGACTTGAACTTGGCACACAATAGGGGTCCTGGTGAAAAGGTTGTGGGCCTCATCAATAATAACACTAAAATTTCCAGCTTGGGAAAGAGGTTGAGTGATGCAAGTAAAAGAAAAAAGGACATAGCTATGGTGGGACAGCTGATTTCATTTCAGGAGTATCATCTTTGATGCCCATATAATATGCATCATAATGTGAGAGGACAAAGCTGGTGGTAAGTTTGGGCAGGTGATATGCACTTAATGTCATCACTCACAGGTGGTGGTTAAAGCCATGAGCTTGGAGAGTGTTTTCACAGATCAGAGAACAGTATGCTATAAGAGTCACTTTGCTGTACAACAGAAATCAGCACAATATTGCAAATCAACTATACTTCAGTTTAAAAAAATGAACTAGTGATGACTCCAGTGATTGTGCTCTCTGTTAGTCTTGGAGCTAATTTCCTCCAAAAATAATTTTTAGCAATCCCACAGAGGACACAATTATGACTGATCACAGATGCTTCTCTAAGGAGTGTTTGTGTGCATATTTTGGCATGTCTCTCTTCAAAGGCATATGTGTACATAGAGATCTGTGTATGTGTATAGCTCTATGTGTAATTCCTTGGTGTGTGGGGGATGAGAAAAGAGAGAAAAGAAAGAAACTCAGACAGAGGAAGAAATAATACCATAAGATATGAAGGCAAGATGCACTGGACATGCAAAGGGGGAAATGGCCACCATTAGCAAAAAAAAAAAAAAAACACCAAAAAAAAAACTTTATATTTTATATAAACTTTATATTCATTTTTATTATTATTATTTAAATTTTTAAATTTGAGATGGTCTTTGAAGGAAGAATGTGGACAACTTTAGATAGAAAGTGTTTAAGCTCACTGTGAAGAAGATTATCTCAGCTTTTTTTTTTAAAGTAGATTTTTGCAAAGTGATCATTGAGAAAATATCACTGATTTTTCATCAAGCTTGTGGACACTGGCTTTGTTTAAAACTAGACTTTGGCATCTCTGATGTGTCAGTGGCCTCTGTGACACTCTTTCTAATCTTTAAACTGAGGGAACAGAACTACCATTAATGTAATGCGCTGCTCTGTCAGGCTAATTCCCCCAATTCCTTCCAAGTCTAATGTTCCCTGAGCACCAGAAGCCTGGCATATAACTAGGGAACTAAGCGGTCAGTTCTACAACATCACTCAGAACAGATGTTTAAGAACGTCTTCTCCATCTTTCTCAATAATGTTTTTCTCTTCAAACTTTTTTCTTAGATCATTCTGCCCTGCCCACATATTTTTCAACTTCCTTTCTTTTACATTTTTATATTTTTCTTTTTTCTTATATATTTCCTGATGGCAGTATTTGGCCTGCTGGTGATAACTGGCTGAGTGTATCCAATGATGAGGAGTTTATCTTCAATGTCCTAATACTTGGAAGTCCCCATATAAAGACTCCCAGGCATCCGGAGAAGGCAATGGCACCCCACTCCAGTACTCTTGCCTGGAAAATCCCAAGAACGGAGGAGCCTGGTAGGCTGCAGTCCATGGGGTCGCTAAGAGTCGACGACTGAGCAACTTCACTTTCACTGTGCACTTTCATGCAATGGAGAAGGAAATGGCAACCCACTCCAGTGTTCTTGCTTGGAGAATCCCAGGGATGGGGGAGCCTCGTGGCTGCCATCTATGGGGTCACACAGAGTCGGACACAACTGAAGTGACTTAGCAGTAGCAGCTGCAGGCAACCTATTCAGTGGTTACCTTTGACTGCCTGCCTGAAGCAGTCCCTGAAGTCAGCTTGTGATCTTCCCATCCCCTCTTAACACTGATTCTGTAGTATTCTTGTTCCTGTCTGTCAGTCTAATGATTTAACAATACATGATTTACCATGATGCCTATTAAACTTAATACCATACTTGCATAGTTCACTGTGAGTGTCAGAAGTTGCTGAGTTCAATAGAATGTTGTATAAAGGCAGTGAAAGTCAGACTGAATTTAGAAAATATTTCTGTACAATTATTTGTAGCACATTGTTTAAAGACATCTCAGAAGAACCTGAATCTCCAAACTTCAGCAATTTTTTTGATTATTTTTTTCCTACCCTAACTAAAATTTCTCTTTATAATCCATTTTTATAATATTTTGGCAATTTTTTTATTAAAGAATGTCTAATAATTGTACAACATTGCAGACCCTTCAAGACTTGGATCTGCCTCTAAATAATACCAAGGTTATTACTGACACGATGGGCTAATAGGAGCCAGATCCATGTCTTCTCTCAATTCTATTCCAGATAATGTTTGTGAGTTGCAAAGAAGATATTATTTTATAGCTTCAATTCTTAAGGGTGACTCTAAAGAAAGGCACTCCTCACCGTATTTAAGAAATAATTTTTGTCCATGTAGAGGCTTCTGGTGTTCCTTAAATGATTCCTGTACAGCCAGACACATTATTAAGCCTCACTCTAGGGCCCAGGGGGTTTGTTAACATCTGAACTGGAGAGTCCCAAACAGGATAAACCCAAGGCGAAACATCCCAAGACACATATTAATCAAATTAACAAAGATCAAATACAAAGAACAAATATTAAAAGCAGCAAGGGAAAAACAACAAATAACACACACGGGAATTCCTATAACAATAACAGCTGATCTTTCAATAGAAACTCTCCAAGCCAGGAGGGAATGGCAAGACATATTTAAAATGATGAAAGAAAATAACCTACAGCCCAGATTATTGTACCCAGCAAGGATCTCATTCAAATATGAAGGAGAAATCAAAAGCTTTTCAGAGGAGCAAAAGCTGAGAGAATTCTGCACCACCAAACCAGCTCTCCAACAAATACTAAAGGATATTCTCTAGACAGGAAACACAAAAATGGTGTATAAATTCGAACCCAAAACAATAAAGTAAATGGCAATGGGATCATACTTATCAGTAATTACCTTAAATGTAAATGGGTTGAATGCCCCAACCAAAAGACAAAGACTGGCTGAATGGATACAAAAACAAGACCCCTACATATGTTGTCTACAAGAGACCCACCTCAAAACAGGGGACACATACAGACTGAAAGTGAAGGGCTGGAAAAAGATTTTCCATGTAAATAGGGACCAAAAGAAAGCAGGAGTAGCAATACTCATATCAGATAAAATAGACTTTAAAACA
>NW_011494834.1:2300287-2301979 GCF_000754665.1 Bison bison bison
CCTAATTGATATCTATAGGACATTTCACCCCAAAATAATGAATTTCACCTTTTTCTCAAGTGCACATGGAACCTTCTCCAGGATAGATCACATCCTGGGCCAAAAATCTAGCCTTGGTAAATTCAAAAAAATTGAAATCATTCCAAGCATCTTTTCTGACCACAATGCAGTAAGATTAGATCTCAATTATAGGAGAAAAACTATTAAAAATTCCAACATATGGAGGCTGAACAACATGCTGCTGAATAACCAACAAATCACAGAAGAAATCAAAAAAGAAATTTTGCGTAGAAACGAATGAAAATGAAAACACAGCAACCCAAAACCTGTGGGACACTGTAAAAGCAGTCCTAAGGGGAAAGTTCATAGCAATACAGGCATACCTCATGAAACAAGAAAAAAGTCAAATAAACAACCTAACTCTACACCTAGAGCAACTAGAAAAGGAAGAAAGGAAGAACCCCAGGGTTAGTAGAAGGAAAGAAATCTTAAAGATTAGAGCAGAAATAAATGCAAAAGAAACAAAAGAGACCATAGCAAAAATCAACAAAGCCAAAAGCTGGTTTTCTGAAAGGATAAATAAAATTGACAAACCATTAGCCAGACTCATCAAGAAACAAAGGGAGAAAAATCAAATCAATAAATTTAGAAATGAAAATGGAGAGATCACAAAAGACAAGACAGAAATACAAAGGATCATAAGAGACTACTATCAACAATTATATGCCAGTAAAATGGACAACGTGGAAGAAATGGACAAATTCTTAGAAAAGTACAACTTTCCAAAACTGGACCAGGAAGAAATAGAAAATCTTAACAGACCCATCACAAGCACGGAAATTGAAACTGTAATCAAAAATCTTCCGGCAAACAAAAGCCCCGGTCCAGACATCTTCACAGCTGAATTCTACCAAAAATTTAGAGAAAAGCTAACACCTATCCTGCTCAAATTCTTCCAGAAAATTGCAGAGGAAGGTAAACTTCCAAACTCATTCTATGAGGCCACCATCACCCTAATATCAAAACCTGACAAAGATGCCACAAAAAAAGAAAACTACAGGCCAATATCACTGATGAACACAGATGCAAAAATCCTTAACAAAATTCTAGCAATCAGAATCCAACAACACATTAAAAAGATCATACACCATGACCAAGTGGGCTTTATCCCAGGGATGCAAGGGTTCTTCAATATCTGCAAATCAATCAATGTAATACACCACACTAACAAATTGAAAAATAACAACCATATGATTATCTCAATAGATGCAGAGAAAGCCTTTGACAAAATTCAACATCCATTTATGATAAAAACTCTCCAGAAAGCAGGAATAGAAGGAACATACCTCAACAAAAAAAAAGCCATGTAAATAGGGACCAAAAGAAAGCAGGAGTAGCAATACTCATATCAGATAAAATAGACTTTAAAACAAAGGCTGTGAAAAGAGACAAAGACGGTCACTACATAATGATCAAAGGATCAATCCAAGAAGAAGATATAACAATTATAAATATATATGCACCCGACACAGGAGCACTGCAATATGTAAGACAAATGCTAACAAGTATGAAAGGAGAAATTAACAATAACACAATAATAGTGGGAGACTTTAATACCCAACTCACACCTATGGATAGATCAACTAAACAGAAAATTAACAAGGAAACACAAACTTTAAATGATACAATAGA
>NW_011494834.1:2302079-2325870 GCF_000754665.1 Bison bison bison
TTGAAAAATAACAACCATATGATTATCTCAATAGATGCAGAGAAAGCCTTTGACAAAATTCAACATCCATTTATGATAAAAACTCTCCAGAAAGCAGGAATAGAAGGAACATACCTCAACATAATAAAAGCTATATATGACAAACCCACAGCAAACATTATCCTCAATGGTGAAAAACTGAAAGCATTTCCTCTAAAGTCAGGAACAAGACAAGGGTGCCCACTTTCATCACTACAGTTCAACATAGTTTTGGAAGTTTTGGCCACAGCAATCAGAGCAGAAAAAGAAATAAAAGGAATCCAAATTGGAAAAGAAGTAAAACTCTCACTGTTTGCAGATGACATGATCCTCTACATAGAAAACCCTAAAGACTCCACTAGAAAATTACTAGAACTAATCAATGACTATAGTAAAGTTGCAGGATATAAAATCAACACACAGAAATCCCTTGCATTCCTATACACTAATAATGAGAAAACAGAAAGAGAAATTAAGGAAACAATTCCATTCACCATTGCAACGGAAAGAATAAAATACTTAGGAATATATCTACCTAAAGAAACTAAAGACCTATATATAGAAAACTATAAAACACGGGTGAAAGAAATCAAAGAGGACACTAATAGATGGAGAAATATGCCATGTTCATGGATTGGAAGAATCAATATAGTGAAAACGAGTCTACTACCCAAAGCAATTTATAGATTCAATGCAATCCCTATCAAGCTACCAACGGTATTCTTCACAGAGCTAGAACAAATAATTTCACAATTTGTATGGAAATACAAAAAACCTCGAATAGCCAAAGCTATCTTGAGAAAGAAGAATGGAACTGGAGGAATCAACCTGCCTGACTTCAGGCTCTACTACAAAACCACAGTCATCAAGACAGTATGGTATTGGCACAAAGACAGAAATATAGATCAATGGAACAAAATAGAAAGGCCAGAGATAAATCCACGCACATATGGACACCTTATCTTTGACAAAGGAGGCGAGAATATACAATGGATTAAAGACAATCTCTTTAACAAGTGGTGCTGGGAAATCTGGTCAACCACTTGTAAAAGAATGAAACTAGAGCACTTTCTAACATCATACACAAAAATAAACTCAAAATGGATTAAAAATCTAAATGTAAGACCAGAAACTATAAAACTCCTAGAGGAGGACATAGGCAAAACACTCTCTGACATACATCACAGCAGGATTCTCTATGACCCACCTCCCAGAATATTGGAAATAAAAGCAAAAATAAACAAATGGGACCTAATTAAACTTAAAAGCTTCTTCACATCAAAGGAAACTATTAGCAAGGTGAAAAGGCAGGCTTCACAATGGGAGAAAATAATAGCAAATGAAGCAACTGACAAACAACAAATCTCAAAAATATACAAGCAACTCCTACAGCTCAATTCCAGAAAAATAAATGACCCAATGAAAAAATGGGCCAAAGAACTAAATAGACATTTCTCCAAAGAAGACATACAGATGGCTAACAAACACATGAAAAGATGCTCAACATCACTCATTATCAGAGAAATGCAAATCAAAACCACTATGAGGTACCATTTCACACCAGTCAGAATGGCTGCGATCCAAAAGTCTACAAGCAATAAATGCTGGAGAGGGTGTGGAGAAAAGGGAACCCTCTTACACTGTTGGTGGGAATGCAAACTAGTACAGCCACTATGGAGAACAGTGTGGAGACTCCTTAAAAAACTGGAAATAGAACTGCCTTATGATCCAGCAATCCCACTGCTGGGCATACACACTGAGGAAACCAGAAGGGAAAGAGACACGTGTACCCCAATGTTCATTGCAGCACTGTTTATATAGCCAGGACATGGAAGCAACCTAGATGTCCATCAGCAGATGAATGGATAAGAAAGCAGTGGTACATATACACAATGGAGTATTACTCAGCCATTAAAAAGTACATTTGAATCAGTTCTAATGAGGTGGATGAAACTGGAGCCTATTATACAGAGTGAAGTAAGCCAGAAAGAAAAACACCAATACAGTGTTTTGGAATTTAGTATATGGAATTTAGAAAGATGGTAACAATGACCCTGTGTACGAGACAGCAAAAGAGACACTGATGTATAGAACAGTCTTATGGACTCTGTGGGAGAGGGAGAGGGTGGGAAGATTTGGGAGAATGGCATTGAAACATGTATAATATCATGTATGAAATGAGTCGCCAGTCCAGGTTCAATGCACGATACTGGATGCTTGGGGCTGGTGCACTGGAACGACCCAGAGGGATGGTATGGGGAGGGAGGAGGGAGGAGGGTTCAGGATGGGGAACACATGTATACCTGTGGCAGATTCATTTCGATGTTTGGCAAAACTAATACAATATTGTAAAGTTTAAAAATAAAATAAAAAAAAATAAAAATAAAATAAAAATAGAAAGTTTAAATGCAAGGCTTCAAATTATATTACCTAGCTTGAACTGCACTGTAAGAAATAAGTAGTTCTTTGAAACTTCACTTTAATAGTGGTGATATGAGGATAGAGGAGCAAACTACTTAGATATGTCTTATTCTTTAAAGATTTGGTTACACTCAGAGATTAAGCTTTGCTTTGTGTTTCATGGGATAATTATGTTAGAGCTAAAATTCACATTAAGTTATATAATTTACCTTCTTTCTTTTAAAGATGAGAGGGTTGAGTCCAAAGGGTCAAGTAATTGGCTCAAAGTCCTATTGAAAGCTGTTGGTGTAAATGGGACAAAATAGGAGTTTTCTCCCCTTAAGTTTATAGCTGTTTTCTTGACATCACTCTGTTGAGGAATTTTAATCACAGAATATAAGAGTCCAGGCATATCACAAGTACTAATCAATCATTAACTGTCTACCATGGATATTTGGATTATTTCAATGGCAATTTTTAATATGTCATCATATGCAGCTTAGCTTGTAATTTCTTTATTTTTTTCAGTATGCTTTGATGACAAAAGGAAAGAGAAACAGCCTTATAAGACACATAAAGATCAAAATATTAGGCTTGTCTCTTCAGTCAAGGTAGCTCTTTTATTTTTTGATAACTCCTGGTATTAAGCTAAATATGCTCAAGAGACACTGTGTTCTGTCTTCATCTTGTTCCCCACACCTGTCTCTTCTGGCTTAGTTGGCTGACCCACTTTGGAATTATACGCCATTAGAAGATGACCTCAAATTACTCTGCTGCCAAGTCGCTTCAGTCGTGTCTGACTCTGTGCGACCCTATGGACTGCAGCCTACCAGGCTTCTCCATCCATGGGATTCTCCAGGCAAGAACACTGGAGTGGATTGCCATTTCCTTCTCCACGAATTACTCTAATTCCTAATAAACAGAAGGCTTCCAGCTGATAGCACAGTACTCTCCTTCTATGTCTTCATGGTTGTTGATTTTCTTATGTATTCCAATTACTTACGAAGAGTTAGGGTGCTTTTCCTAAGTGGAATACAATTTAGAGCAGTGTTTCTCCAAGTGCATTGGCAGAGCAAAGATACAATAATTTCACAATAATTTGGAAAATTTACTAAAATTTTAGGCTACAGATGAAGAAGGAAATGGCAACCCACTCCAGTGTTCTTGCCTGGAGAATCCCAGGGACAGGGGAGCCTGGTGGGCTGCCATCTATGGGGTCGCACAGAGTCGGACACGACTGAAGCGACTTAGCAGCAGCAATGACTTAAAAATATTTGATTGATAACCTCATGTTCAAGTAATGGGTATTCACATTTTTGTCTTGAATATCTTTGCCAATCATACTCTTGTCTTCCAAGAATAGCTACTATTTTTTAGTGCTTATTTTTGGGAAATGCTTCTTCTATCTTCTCTAGCCGTGAGAGTTAAATGGGAGCCACTATCTTCCTACAGGATCTGCTGTAGTTATTAACTTGTCACGGGCGTATGACCTAAGCTTGACCAATTAGATTACCTCACTGCCTTGGGCACAATCTTTGATTCATTGATGGGCAGCTGAGGTTTTTGAACTCCAGACTAGGAGCCCATCTTACTATCTCCTTCATGGCAAAAAAGAGCCTGCATGTCTGAGAGCCACTGAAGCATCTATAATTGGAAGGAGGCAATCCGCCACTGAAGAGAATTAAGCCAATGACAATTTAGATAGAATTAAGCCAATGCCAATTTAGATAGAATTAAACCAATGCAGATAGAGGAAAGATGAATAAAGAGTACTGTTAGCATGTCAGTTCTACTTGGGATTAGCTACTTGATCTCCCAGTTATATGAAATGAATTTCCTGATTTGTTTAAGTTATTTCAAACAGGGTTTCTCAGTTGTAGCCAAAAATAGCTCTGACTGATAACTCATTGAGTTCAGCATAAACAGTGGTGGCTTTATGTCAGATTCTATTTCATAACTTATCCGGTGGCTCAGTGAAAAATAATTTGTCTGCAATGCAGATCTGGGTTTGATCCCATGGTCAGGAAGTTCCCTTGGAGAAGAAAATGGCTACCCACTCTGGTATTCTTGCCTGGAGAACTCCATGGACAGAAGAGCTTGGAGGGGCTACAGTCCATGGGGTCAAAGAGTCAGACATGACTGAGCAACTAACACTTTCACTTTCATCATGCTCTAGATTAGGCAAAGTAGAAAATGAAATGGTGGTGGTATATATCAATATACACAACCCACAATGATTCCTATTTTAAAACATTGTACATTTTAATAATGAATGAAATCCTAATAAATATAAATACCCTGTATCTGTATTCTATATCTATATATCCACATTGTTGTTACTGTTCAGTTGCAAAGTAGTGTTGGACTCTTTTGTGACCCCATGGACTGTAGCCCTCCAGGTCCTCTTTCCATGGGATTTCTCAGGCAAGAATACTGGAATAGGTTGCCATTTCCTTCTCCAGGGATCGTCCCAACTCAGAGATCAAATCCATGTCTCCTGAATTGGCAGGTGAGCTTTACCACTGATCCACCTTGGAAGCCCCTATATATCTACATATTTCCTAGTAAAAGAGGATAAATTAAAATGGAAATGTATAAGATAAAGTACTATGGAAGTTTAGAGGAAGGAAAGACTATTGACTAAGAAAGTTGAGAAAAATGGGAGAACTGCTTTAAATGGATTAAGACAGTGGGATCACTGAAGACGCAACAATGGAGGGTTAGTGACTCTCAAGTGGAGTACCCTTTTAAGAAAAACATGGAAGTGAGATTCTGTTTGGAATTTTGTTGTTGTTATTTAGTCACTAAGTTGCATCTGACTCTTTGTGACCCCATTGACTGTACACCACCAGGCTTCTCTGTCCATGGTGTTTTTCAGGCAAGGATATTGGAGTGGGTTTCCATTTCCTTCCACAGTTTGGAATTTTATCAGAAATTTAACTTTATTGCATTGAGTATGAAGTACCAGTGAAAGAGAAATCTCAAACACAAGTATGAGCTAGATGATAAACAATATCTAGGAATGTTGTATCTTATCATTTGTCTACTAGGATGACTCAACAGTGGCTTGATAAATTTGCTTGAGCATTTGTTTAGAAAAATAGTGACAACAATTGATAGGCACCTAATTTATTTAGAGATAGCACCAGGAGTTATTATTATTCATACTCTTTGTTACCAATGCTTACATATTGGCTAATTAAACACAATAAGTGCAATGAAGATGTACACAGGATAAGTATCAAAATGAAAACTTTCTGAACTAAACTATAGTTTCTACATTTTATAGTCTGCACATTTAAATGCATTAAAATGACTTCATGAAATGTCTTAGGGATTCTCCTTTATTTCATGAGAAATATACCTGATGAGAGAAGAGCAAAAGGAGATGACTAAATTGATCACATTATGCATATGTGTACATGCTCAGTCATTCAGTTGTGTCACTCTTTGCAACCCTATCGACTGTAGCCCACTAGACTCTGCTGTCCATGGGCTTCTCCAGGCAAAAATAGTAGAGTGGGTCGCCATTTCCTCTTCTAGGGGCTCTTCCTGACCCAGGGATCAGACTCATGTCTCCTGAACTGGCAGGCAGATTCTTTACCACTGAGCCACCTGGGAATCCTCACGTTATGCCTGTAAATATGGCAGAATTTTGCTTATGATTTGCATTAGTCACTTCAGTTGCTCAGTCATGTCCAACTCTTTGTGACCCCATGAACCACAGCACGCCAGGCCTCCCTGTCCATCACCATCTCCCGGAGTCCACCCAAACCCATGTCCATTGAGTTGGTGATGCCATCCAACCATCTCATCCTCTGCTGTCCCCTTCTCCTCCTGCCCTCAATCTTTCCCAGCATCAGGGTCTTTTCAAATGATTCAGCTCTTCGCATGAGGTGGCCAAAGTACTGGAGTTTCAGCTTCAACATCAGTCCTTCCAATGAACGCCCAGGACTGATCTCCTTTAGGATGGACTGGTTGGGCCTCCTTGCAGTCCAAGGGACTCTCAAGAGTCTTCTCCAACACCACAGTTCAAAAGCATAATTCTTTGGTGCTCAGCTTTCTTTATAGTCCAACTCTCACATCCATACATGACCACTGGGAAAACCATAGCCTTGACTAGATGGACTTTTGTTGACAAATAATGTCTCTGCTTTTTGATATGCTGTCTAGGTTGGTCATAACTTTCCTTCTAAGGAGCAAGCGTCTTTAATTTCATGGCTACAGTCACCATGTGTAGTGATTTTGGAGCCCAGAAAAATAAAGTCTGACACTGTTTCCACTGTTTCCCCATCTATTTGCCATGAAGTTATGGGACAAGATGCCATGGTCTTAGTTGTCTGAATGTTGAGCTTTAAGCCAAGCTTTTCACTCTCCTCTTTCACTTTCATCAAGAGGCTCTTTAGTTCTTCTTCACTTTCCACCATAAGGGTGGTATCATCTGCATATTTGAGGTTATTGATATTTCTCCCAGCAATCTTGATTCCAGCTTGTGATTCCTCCAGCCCACTGTTTCTCATGATGTACTCTGCATATAAGTTAAATAAGCAGGGTGGCAATATACAGCCTTGATGTACTCTTTTTCCTATGTGGAACCAGTCTGTTGTTCCATGTCCAGTTCTAACTGTTACTTCCTCACCTGCATACAGATTTCTCAAGAGGCAGGTCAAGTGGTCTGCATAGATACCATACAATACTGTACTCATCTTTCAGGACATATTAAATATCAACCCGTGATTTGTAGATAAGTGATGCAAATTCCAACTCCATCCCTGGCTCTGTTGAAACATTGTAGCAATGGATAGAACTTCTGTGGATCCATTTTTCTCACTTATAATTATAATCCTACCTGGTCTTGTGGGTTTAGTTATCTAGTAGTTGTATGTTAGGAAATATATGTTACATATTAACATATCATTTTTTACTTGCTGTATTTTATAATAAACTAAAAGTTAAAATCTGTGGAAACTTTAATGACTTAAAAAAGTGCCCAGAGCCTTCTTTTCAATTCTCTGATGAGCCTCTAAGTAGACAACATATTGTTTTCTCACTTCAGAAAAAATGTATGTTATCCTGAATCATAGTTTCTTCAGTTGAATCACTGTTATGTAAATGAAGAGATAGAAGGATCTCTTGACAAAAAGAAATAAGTCACTTGCATTACCTTCAAATACCTGCAACATTATAATATTGTGTACCTGGGGAGATTGAGAAGAATCAGTGTTTTATTATGGAATATATTTTTAATCATAAATAAATATAATTTGAAAATCAGAGAACAGAATCAGAGGAAGTAATAAGGAATATATTCTTTTTCCCTTCTCCATCCCCAGGAATAAATCAATCAGTGGATTGCCTCACCATGTAATTGTTTCCCTCTGATTAATGAATTAAGATACATTTTCTTCCATTGCTCATGCCACAGTCATTTACCCCTTTCTCACCATCATCATCTATGGCATCATTCCCTGTGAATCCATAACTTGGAAAAAGAACTCATAAAGTCTAAAGAAATAACTATATGCATGCTCAACTGCTTGGGTCACATGTGTGTGTTCGTGTGTGTGTGTGTGTGTGTATACATATATTTTCATATGTATATTTTTAAAAACAAATATATAAGCTCATTAGCATTAAAATAGCAGGCTAAAAAGAGCAGTCTTGATAATTTGATAATTAAATTTGGAAACAGAAGTATACTATTTAAAAGTTTGAAACAGAAGTATATTTAAAAGTTTTCCTTTTAAAAAAGTATTTTGGTTATTTTTATAAATTTCTAATGATAAATAAAATTATAGAAACTTTTTCATAAATATATCTACATAACCAGTATATATATAGATTTGTAATAAGTTAATTACTTAGAACCCTTATGGTTGATTCTTTGTCATGTTTTCTTTGACTTTGTGAATCTGTGTGTGTGTGTTTATTCATGTGTCTCTCTTATGAAAAAGAAAAAAATTTTTGGAACTTGCTAGAAATTTTGGTACTTTGACTTTTATGAGATTCCACCAAGACCTATGTTGAGCATAACGACTGATCAACAATTCAGTAAACTATGGTTCTTATTTCTACAGCCAAGGGTCTTTCTTTGAAAGTCAGTCCTTCTTTGAATGGATTCAGTAATAATGGATAAAGAGCACTAATGACTCAAAAGGAAATTAACTAAAAATAAAAATAATGGTTCAAAAAGACATATGAATAATCTAATAATTAAGTGCTTTGAAGGTCTCTAAATAAATATATGAGAATATTCCACATTAATCAGAGTTGATTCTTTCCAAGTGTGATTGAAATTAGAAATTATATTTCTATACAATTCGTTTGAATGCTTTTTTCTATCAGAATCTTCTTGTATTAGAAATGGTAAGTAAAATGCCTCAGAAGTATGATGGACTTTCCTCATTGCATTAAGCACATTAGTCACAAACTGGTGTATATACAATCCTTTCTACAAGAAAATAAAAGCATGTGGTGTGATAAAAATAAGATAAAGTCAAACTTCAGTTATAAGGAAGCAGTTTCTACACACACATCATCTAGAAGATAGGGAAGATATATTCAAATTTCAGGATAAGACCAAGCCAATTGTGGGATAGAAACGTGGTGTGTAATAGATGAGCCACATTTAAGGAGGAGAAATAAAGGGAACAACCATAAACTCCTTTAATTAAGATGACTAGAACTATTTGGGTTCAGCTAGGTTCCAGTCCCAAAAGTCAAGCCATACTATAGACCCTGATCTTGGATTTCTCTAATATTTCCTTCTTCTTATCATTGCATGTATTTCTGGAAAACAAAATCTCTTACATCATTCACTTGAGTGTATTCCTCTTCATTACAACCTACTAGAACACTCAAACACATTCCCTTCTATTTCTAAATTTTTAACATTCTTCAGAAAGATTATTCCTTTCAGCAAAGTTTCTTACCCATAGCTGTCTATCTATTCATAAAGTAATCACCACGAAGCTAAGGGATTTAAAATATCCTGGAGGAATTAGTTCCGCCAGCTTGGTTGATCAGCTGCATAACTCTGGGAGAAAACGTGACAAATGGGTTGTTTTAAACTATTGTTAAAACTTTATTTTTACATTTTAATCTGCACAGATTATTTTCTCACTTCAGTCTTGTTATTGAGAGTGCCAACACTCCTGCTGTTAGCACGCTCATTTGAGATACTTAACATACCAGGCCTTGATTTGCTCTGTAAACAATTCATTACATATTTTACCTCATATACTCTTAATGATTTCAGAGGCTCTATGGATGAAATGGTTCAAAAGATACACATTTTGAGAGGGGGAATGTCGATTATCACAGCCTCATCACAAGGTTTTCTATACATTAAAGACTTGAGATATAAAGAGAGAGAATAAACATTGGCTGAACTCCTGCTATAAGCCTGGTGCTATGTTAAGTGAATGAAACTAAATTGTCATTTAAATCTTTCAAGCACAACAAGGTAGATATGATTATTCCATTTTAAATGAGAAAAAAGTGAGTATTGAAGAGGTTCAGTATCTTGCTCAATATCTCTGAGCTATTACATGACAGGTAAGGGGTTCAATTCCAGTACTCTATTAATTCTGAAGCCAACTTTCCCTCATTATTCTATGTTCCTCTCCAGGAATAGTTCCTGCTGTTGGCAAAGCAGAATTCGTTTAGTCAATGCCAATTCTGTAGATAACTTAATTCTACTTGAAATATTACTTTCTCATGAAAGTCTTTCCTAACCCTTAATCCCCTGCCACTCTCCATCCAACCAGGCTAATCTCTGTCACTTTATCTTTCATATGTGTGCAGATACAGACATGTACACATTACATATATATGTGTATATATGTTTGTATAATACTCTTTACTATTTCTATGTATATACATAAACATTTGTAGAGGGAATATGTGTATACATTATTGTACTCACATTTTTGTTGAAACTTATCACAATTATAATCAGTAATTCTGTTTGACTGAATTTATATTCTTCTGCTCAACATCTGTTTCTCTTCTAATTTATAAGGTCAACCAGGAGTGGGACCACCTTGCTTTGTTTCTTTTGTATCCTTAAAGAGTGCCTAGTACAAAGTCAGGGCTCAAGAATATTTGAGAACTGAATTAATGAATCCGCTTGTCATCAACTATGTGAAAGATGTGGGATAGGTGACATAGGAGCTAAGAATATTTTATTTTTATGTATTTCAATGCTTATGCTCTTCCTACAATGTAAGGATAATTGAAAGCAATTTTCTAATTTGAAATTATAAATTAGGGATTATCTATATTTTGTTTTAAATTATTATGATAGTATGTGAGATTACAAATATTTTGTGAATGAATAAAAGTATCTCTACTTCTCTGTTAACTTGGTTTAATAACATCTTTCCTATCCATCCCTTTTCTTCCATTCTGATTGTCATTAATTTGGATTCCCTTTCATTTAGCTCGTTAGCTTTGACAATTGCAAAGATATTTGGTGAAATGAGTGGTGGTCATTAATGCCTCATAAGATTAGAAATAAGAGAAAATAGAAGAGAAATGTGAGATAGAAGAAGCCTTACTGCAAAGGAGGGCAGAGAAAATAGTATGAGAGCTGAAGGAGTGTTGAATCAAGGAAAGGTTACTATTTAAGATAATAAATATTCTAATATGTTTATAGATTAGAATAATTAAGTATGAAGGAAACAAGTGATGCTTACAGGAGAGAGGAAATAACTGCAGAAAGAAGCTCCCTGAATTAGGTAAGAGGATATGGGGTCCAGTACACAGAACTGTCAAGAACAGTTCATTAGTCACAATTAAGAGGTAAGATAGCATAAATGGATATGGATACAGCTAAGATGTTTTATTTGTTGCTGAAAAAAAAATGAGATCATAAATTTAAAGGAAAACCTGAGCTCTAAGTTAGGTTTTTTGTTTCTTTCTTTTTTTCCTATGCACAGTCAGCAGCACAGATACAATGATGAAGTGAATGAGATAAAGTCTGAGGTTGAGTTAAAAGTCTGCCAAGAGAGTAGACTATCATAGAGAGACTGGGGAGAAACAGAGTTAAGAGTGTATAGGGAAGCCCAAGATGGCAGAGGAATAGGACAAGGATACCACTTTCTCCCCAACAAATTCATGAAAAGTTCATCTGAATGCTGAGCAACTTCCACAAAAAAAACTTCTGAATGCTGGCAGAAGACTCCAGGCATCCAGAAAGACAGCCCATTCTCTATGAAAGGAAGTAGGACAAAATATAAAAGACAAAAGGAGACACAAAAGAGTTAGGGACAGAGACCCATCCTGGGGAGGGAGTCGTGAAGGAGAAGTTTCCAAACAGTAGGAAACCTCTCACAGGCGGGTCTGTAGGGGGTTTTGAAATCTCAGATGGCAACATAAATGGAAGAAAAAACAAAACAAAACAAAACAAAACATGCACCTGACCACAGCTGTCAGTGGAGAAGTAGCCCAGAGGCTCACATCCACCACCAGCAAGCAGGGGCTGGACAGGGAGGCGTGGGCTGCATAATTGGTGCTTAGGGTAAGTACCAGGCCTGAATGCCCTGAGGACAATCTGAGGGAGCTAACGTGAGATAGCAACCCAAACTGTGGGATCACCAGAGAGAAAAAAAAGCTCTAACACACAGCATGGCCCGATCACAGAACAAAGGATGGAACAAACACCAAAGGAGAGCTAGCTGACTGCATACAGGCCCCTCCCCCTCACCGGAGGCAGAGAGGCAGGCTGGCGACCGAGCCAGAAGGCTAGGGGCTGCTCCAATCTTGGCCCCAGAGACTGCATCCTCCACCAAACTGTGAGCAGGCTCCCAGTTGCTAACCACATCTTCCTAGAATCCTGGACGATTGACATCTGCCAGGAGGGTTGTAGCCTGAGATCAGCTCCCCAGAGGAGATACACAGCACACCTGAGCAAATACTTTTGCAGTGCACCCAGGACACTGAGCTGCCTGGACTGGGAGGTTATTAAGACACATGGCCCACCCAGGACAGTGCACTCACCAAGCACCTGGTCACTCGAGCTGCTTGGACCTGGGAAGGGCACAAAACTAACGCCCAACCGAGTCTGTGCCCTGCAGACCACCCTGGGCCTGAGCAGTGTAGGCCCAGAAAGCACACGCCACCTTGGGCTGTGGCAAACCCAATGTGGTTCATATGCTGTGAGCACTCCCCATACATGCCAGCAATATTTGTTTGTTGTGTTCCTCCATCTCCACAACACAATTGAACAAGTGAGCCTAAATAAGTGACCACCTTCACTCCCTTGTGTCAGGGCAGAAATTAGACACGGAAGAGACTTGCAAACACAGGAAGCTGAGATAAACAAAGAAGAGGGAACCGCTCTGGAAGTGACAGGTGCAACAGATTAAAACTCTGAACCAGAGATCAAATTTCCAACATCCGCTGGATCATGGAAAAAGCAAGAGAGTTCCAGAAAAACATCTATTTCTGCTTTATTGACTATGCCAAAGCCTTTGACTGTATGGATCACAATAAACTGTTGAAAATTCTTCAAAAGATGGGAATACCAGACCACCTGACCTGCCTCTTGAGAAACCTATATGCAGGTCAGGAAGCAACAGTTAGAACTGGACATGGAACAACAGACTGGTTTCAAATAGGAAAAGGAGTACATCAAGGCATGAGAAGGGGACGACAGAGGATGAGATGGCTGGATGGCATCACTGACTCGATGGACATGAGTCTGAGTTAACTCCCGGAGTTGGTGATGGAGAGGGATGGCTGGCGTGCTGTGATTCATGGGGTCGCAAAGAGTCAGACATGACTGAGCGACCGAACTCAACTGAACTGAAGCATTGGAGGTGGAGAAGGTGATGGCAGCCCACTCCAGTACACTTGCCTGGAAAACCCCATGGATGGAGGAGCCTGGTAGGCTGCAGTCCGTGAGGTTGTGAAGAGTCAGACATGACTGAGCGACTTCACTTTCACTTTCATGTACTGGAGAAGGAAATGGAAACCCACTCCAGTGTTCTTGCCTGGAGAATCCCAGGGACGGGGGAGCCTGGTAGGCTGCCGTCTATGGGGTCGCACAGAGTCAGATACGACTGAAGCGACTTAGCAGCAGCAGCAAGCATTGGAGGGGTCCTTAGACCTTGAGAACAAGTACAAGCTGGAACAAGGAACTATCTGAAAACTGAACTGACCCCACACTGTGGATTACAGTGCCAGAGAAATTCCTAGATATATTTTTACTATTATCACTTTTTAATTGTTTTAAATTTAAGTCCTTAATAACTCCTTTAATTTTCATTTTTATAACCTACTATTACCTTGCAAAAAAAAAAAAACCCTGTTTTTGAAGCAAATTTCATATATATATTTTATAATTTTTATGATTGATTTTGTTTTGTATTTTCAATATTGTATTTTTGAGAATCTAAACTCTACTCTAGATTTTTAATCTTTGCTTTTTGCTATTTGTTATCAATTTTGTACCTTTAATAACCTAAACTTCAGTATCCATTTTCACTTAGGGGTATAATTATGGGCTTGACTGCTCTCTCTTCTTTTGATTCTCCCTTTTCTCCCACAGGTCACCTCTATCTTCTCCTTACCCCTTCTCTTCTGTACTTAACTCTGTGAATTTCTCTGGGTGTTGCAGACTGTGGAGAGCACTTAGGGAGTTGATTACTGGCTCGATTGCTCTCTCCCATTGTGACTCCTTGTCTTCTCCTCTTGGTCACCTCTATCTCCCTCCTCCCTCTTCTCTTCTCCATGTAACTCTGTGAACCTCTCTGCGTGTCCCTTGCTGTGGAGAATTGTTTCACTATAAACTTAGATGTTTTATCATCTGTGCTGTATGGATGGAGAAACCTTGAGGTTAATGTAAGAATAAGACTGAAAGCCAGAGGCAGGAGGCTTAACTCCAAAACTTGAAAACATCAGAGAACTCCTGATTCCAGGGAACATTAATAGAAAAGAGCTCACCCAAAAGCCTCCATATCTACACTGAAACTAAGCTCTACCCAAGAGCCAACAAGTTCCAGAGCAAGACATACCACGCTAATTCTCCAGCAAAGCAGGAACATAGCCCTGAGGATTAAAAGACAGGTTGCTCAAAGCCATGCCAAACCTATAGACACACCAAAACTCACTACTGGACACCTCAGTGAACTTCGGAGGGAAGAGATCCAGCTCCACCCACCAGAACACACATCCAAGCTCCCCTAATAAGGAAACCTTGACAAGCCACTAGCCCAACTCCACACACAGGGAGCAGGCTCCACAATAAAGAGGAACCACAAACTTCCAGCTTAGGAAAGTGTACCCCAAACACAACAATGTAAACAAAATGAAAAGGCAGAGAAATATTCAGCAGGTAAAGGAACATGATAAATGCTCACCAAACCAAATAAAAGAGGAAGAGATAGGGAGTCTACCTGAAAAAGAAATCAGAATAATGATAGTATAGATGATCTAAAATCATGAAAAAAAAGTGGAGTTACAGATAATAGACTAGACACAAGGATTTAGAAGATGCAAGAAAGGTTTAACAAGGAGCTAGAAGAAATAAAGAAGAGTCAGTCAATATTGAATAATGCAATAACTGACATCAAAAGCACTCTGGAGGGAACCAACAGTAGAATAACTGAGGCAGAAGTTATTGAAAAAAAAAAAAAAAAAACTAATTTTACACCTAAAGCAACTAGAAGAGAGGATAAGTGAGGCAAAAGATAGAATGGTGGAAATAAATGAAATAGAGAGGAAAAAAAGAAAAAGGAATTAAAAGAAATGAGGACAACCTCAGAGACCTCGGGGACAATGTTAAATGCCTCAACATTCCAATCATAAGAGTCCCTGAAGAAGAAGACAAAAAGAAAGGGTGTGAGAAATTCTTGAGGAGATAACAGTTGAAAACTTCCCTAAAACGAGGAAGGAAATAACCACTCAAGTCCAAGAAACACAGAGTCCCAAACAGGATAAACCCAAGGCAAAACACCCCAAGACACATATTAATCAAACTAATGATTAATTGACTTAGATTAATCAAACTAATGATTAGCAAACTAAGATCAAACACAAAGAGCAAATATTAAAAGCAGCAAGGGAAAAGCAACAAATAACACACAAGGGGATCCCCGTAAGGATAATAGCTGACCTTTCAATAGAAACTCTTCAGGCCAGAAGGGAATGGCAGGACATACTTAAAGTGATAAGACAGAAAAACCTACAACCCTTATTACTATACCCAGCGGATCTCTTTAAAATATGAAGGAGAAACCAAAGGCTTTACAGACAAGCAAAAGCTGAGAGAATTCAGCACCATCACACCAGCTCTCCAACAAATGCTAAAGGATTTTCTCTAGACAGGGAACACAGAAAAGGTTTATAAACTCAACCCCAAAACAACAAAGTAAATGGCAGTGGGATAATACTTATTGATAACTACCTTAAATGTAAATGGGTTGAATGCCCCAACCAAAAGACAAAGACTGGCTAAATGGATACAAAAAGAAGACCCCTGAATGCTGTCTACAAGACTCACCTCAAAACAAGGGACACATACAGAGTGAAAGTGAAGGGCTGGAAAAAAATATTTCATGCAAATGGAGAACAAAAGAAAGCAGTAGTATCAATACTCATATCAGATAAAATAGACTTTGAAATAAAGGCCATGAAAAGAGACAAAGAAGGACACTACACAATAATCAAAGAATCAATCTAAGAAGATAATACAGTTATAAATATATATGCACCCAACATAGGAGCCCCTCAACATGCAAGCCAAATGCTAACAAGTATGAAAAGGGAAATTAACAGTAGCACAATAATAGTGAGAGACTTTAATACCCCACTCACACCTATGGATAGATCAACCAAACAGAAAATTAGCAAAAGAACACAAACTTCCAATGATACAATGGACCAGTGAGACCTAATTGATAGCTATAGGACATTTAACCTCAAAACAATGAATTTCCCCTTTTCCTCAAGTGTACATGAAACATTCTCCAGGATAGATCACATCCTGGGTGATAAATCTAGCCTTGGTAAATTTAAAATAATTGAAATCATTTCAAGCATCTTTTCTGATCATGATGAGGTAAAATTAGATGTCAACTACAGGAAAAAAAAATATGAAAAATACAAACACATGGAGGCTAAACAACATGCTTCTGAATAACCAACAAATGAAGAAATCAAAAAGGAAATCAGAATATGCATAGAAACAAATGAAAATGATACATGACAATCCAAAACCTATGGGATTCAGTAAAAGCAGTGCTAAGGAAAGGGTTCATAGCAATACAAGCTTACCTCAAGAAACAAGAGAAAAATCAAATAAATAATCTAACTCTACACATAAAGCAACTGGAAAAAATAGAAATAAAGAATCCCAGGGTTAGTAGAAGGAAAGACATCATAAAATTTAGAGCAGAGATAAGTTGAAAAGAAACAAAGGACACTATAGCAAAAATCAACAAAACTAAAAGCTTTGAGAGATAAATGCAATAGACAAACTATAGCCAGACTCATCAAGAAAAAAAAAGGGAAAGAATCAAATCAACAAAATTAGAAATGACAATGGATAAATCACAACAGACAATGCAGAAATACAAAGGATAATAAGAGGCTACTATCAGCAACTATATGCTAATAAAATGCACAACTTGGAAGAAATGGATGAATTCTTGAAAAGCATAACCTTCCAAAAACGAACCAGGAAGAAATAGAAAATCTTAATAGACCCATCACAAGCATGGAAATCGAAGTTGTATTAAAAAATCTTTCAACAAACAAAAGCCCAGGACCAGATGGCTTCACAAGTGAATTCTACCAAAAATATAGCAAAGAGCTAACACCTATCCTACTCAAACTCTTCCAGATAATTGCAGAGGGAGGTAAACTGCCAAACTCATTCTATGAGGCCTCCATGGCCCTATACCAAAACCAGACAAAGATGCCACAAAAAAGAAAAATACAGGCCAACATCACTGATGAACATAGATGCAAAAATCCTCAACAAAATTCTAGCAAATAGAATCCAACAACACATTTAAAAGATCATACATAATGACCAAGTGGGCTTCATCCCAGTGATGTAAGGATTCTTCAATATTCTCAAATCAATCAATGTGATACACCACGTTAACAAATTGAAAGATAAAAATTGTATGATTATTTCAATAGATGCAGAGAAAGCTTTTGATAAAATTCAACATCCATTTATGATAAAAAATCTCCAGAAAGCAAGCGTAGAGGGAACATACCTCAACATAATAAAGCCATATATGATAAAACCACAGCAAACATTATCCTCAATGGCAAAAAATTGAAAGCATTTCCCCAAAAGTCAGAAACAAGACAACGGTGCCCATTTTCACTACTACCATTCAACATAGTTTTGGAAGTTTTAGCCACAGCAATCAGAACAGAAAAAGAAATAAAAGGAATCCAGATTAGAAATGAAGAAGTAAAATTCTCACTGCAGCTGACATGATCTTCTACATAGACAACCCTAAGGACAGCACCAGAAAATTACTAGAGCAAATCAATGAATATAGTAAAGTTTCAGGATATAAAATTAACACACAGAAATCCCTTGCATTCATATACACTAACAGTGAGAAAACAAAGAGAAATTAAGGAAACAATTCCATTCACCATTGCAATGAAAAGAATAAAATACTTAGGAATAAAGCTACCTAAAGAAACAAAAAACCTATAGAAAAACTGTAAACGCTGATGAAAGAAATCAAATAGACACAAATAGATGGAGAAATATACCATGTTTCATGGATTGGAAGAATCAATATAGTGAAAATGAGTATACTACCCAAAGCAATCTGTGGATTCAATGCAATCCCTATCAAGATACCATCAGTAATTTTTACAGACCTAGAACAAATAATTTCACAATTTGTATTGAAATACCAAAAAAAAACAAAACAAAAACAACCTCAAATAGCCAAAGCAATCCTGAGAAAGAAGAATGGAACTGGAGGAATCAGCCCACCTGACTTCAGACTATGCTATAAAGCTACAGTCATCAAGACAATATGGTATTGGCACAAAGGCAGAAATATAATCCAATGGAAGAAAATAGAAAGCCCAGAGATAAATCCCACACACCTATAGACACCTCATCTTCGACAAAGGAGGCAAGAGTATACAATGGAGAAAAAAAATCTCTTCAACAAGTGGTGCTGGGAAAATTGGACAACCACCTGTAAAAGAATGAAACTAAAACACTTTCTAACACCATACACACAAATAAACTTAAAATGGATTAAAGATATAAATATAAGACCTGAAACTATAAAACTCCTTAAAGGAAAACTTAAGCAAAACACTCTCTGACATAAATCACAGTAAGATCCTCTATGACCCACCTCCCAGAGTAATGGAAATAAAAGCAAAAATAAATGAAATGGGAACTAATTAAACTTAAAAGCTGTTGCACAAAGAAGGAAACTATAAGCAAAGTGAAAACACAGCCTTCAGAATGGGAGAAAATAATAGCAAATGAGGCAACTGACAAATAATTAATCTCAAAAATATACAAGCAGCTCATGCAGCTCAATACCAGAAAAATAAATGACTTAATCGAAAAATGGGCCAAAGAACTAAACAGACATTTCTCCAAAGAAGACATACTGATGGCTACCAAGCACACAAAAAGGTGCTCATCATCACTCATTATCAGAGAAATGCAAATCAAAACCACAATGAGAAAGCTGTGGTACATATACACAGTGGAGTATTATGCAGCCATTAAAAAGAATACATTTGAATCAGTTCTAATGAGGTGGATGAAACTGGAGCCTATTATACAGAGTGAAGTAAACCAGAAAGAAAAACACCAATACAGTATACTAATGCATATATATGGAGTTTAGAAAGATGGTAACAATGACCCTGTATGCAAGACAGCCAAAGAGACACAGATGTATAGAACAGTGTTTTGGGCTCTGTGGGAGAGGGAGAGGGTGAGATGATTTGGGAGAATGGCATTGAAACTTGTATAATGTCATATATGAAATGAATCACCAGTCCAGGCTCTATGCACGATACTGGATGCTTGGGGCTGGTGCACTGAGACGTCCCAGAGAGATGGTATGGGGCGGGAGGAGGGAGGGGGGTTCTGGATGGGGAACACCTGTATACCTGTGGCGGATTCATGTTGATGTATGGCAAAACCAATACAATATTGTAAAGTAATTAACCTCCAATTAAAATAAATAAATTTATATTTAAAAATAATAATAATTCTAAAACACACACACACACAAAATGAGGTACCATCTCATACCAGTCAGAATGGCTGCTATCAAAAAGTCTACGAACTATAAATGTTTATTTACTTATCTTCACAGCCACTGTGGAGAAAAGTGTGGAGAGTCCTTAAAAAACTAGAAATAAAACTGCCATAGAACCCAGCAATCCCATGACTGGGCATACACACCAAGGAAACCATAATTGAAAGAGATACATGTACCCCAATGTTCATCACAGCACTGTTTGCAATAGCTAGGAAATGGAGTCAACCTAGATGTCCGTCAGCAGATGAATGGATAAGAAAGCTGTGGTAATAGACATAATGGAATATTACTCAGCTATTAAAAAGCATGCGTTTGAATCCGTTCTAATGAGGTGGATGAAACTAGAGCGAAGTAAGTCAGAAAGAAAAATCCCAGTACAGTGTATTAACACATATATATGGAATTTAGAAAGATGGTAGTGATGACTCTATATGCAAGACAGCAAAAGAGAGACAGATATAAAGAATAGACTTTTGGACTCTGTGGGAGAGGGTGAGGGTGGGATGTTTTGAAAGAATAGCATTGAAACATGTATATTACCATATGTGAAATAGATGACCAGTCCAAGTTCGATGCATGAAACAGGATACTCAAAGACAGTGCACTGGGATGACTCTGAGAGATAGGATAGGGAGGGATGTGGGAGGGGGGTTCAGGATGGGGGACACATGTACACCTACGGCTGATTCATGTCGATGTATGGCATATACAACCATGATATTGTAAAGTAGTTAGCCTCCAATTAAAATAAATAAATTAATTTAAAAAAAAGAGTGTATAAGGAAAATGTGTTAAAGGGTGACTGTAATCTAAGCTAGAAAAGGAAGGCACTTGAGTCCATGAAGGTGCAACAGACAGTAAAACAGTTGGTTGATCAAAGCTTGGAGAGCCTGAGGGATTGAAAACTTGTTTGAGTGAACAGAGATAAACAGAATTATTTGGACAGAAAGGAAGCCACGGGCAAATAGCTATTTACTTAAAATTGAGATTTTGATGAAGGCAGAATGGTAATCACAAAATTCAGGTTATTACCTTTGTAATAGCTAAGATGGGATGGAGTACAAATTCATGGGAAGCAAGCAGGTCAAGACACTGAGAGATCAGGACTCTGAAAGGATCATTGATGTAAATATTGATGACGCCAAGATGGAATAGAACACCTTCTGTAAATGTGGAAGACTGACTAGGAAGAAGTGTGATTACTGCTTTAGAGTTTACTGCAACTGCTGAAAAGCTTGCTGTGGATCCTTCCTTTTTATTTATTGTCTACATTTTGTAGTTTTCCACTCATAGACTTCAATGTTCTAGTCCTAAGTTATGTTTCCAAATTTACTCTCACTCTTCCCCTTCATGAATTCAATATTGTATATAACAGAAATGCTTTATATTTTCAGAATATAATTAATTCCTCAACTGATGGTGATCCTTTTTACATGCTGTTTGTCCTTATCTAAAATTTAGTTTATCAATAAACTTCATTTCAAATTTTGTCTCATCAAAAGAAGAAGAAGAAGAGGAGGAAGAAAAAGGAGAAGAGAAAAAAAAAAAGATGGAAGAGAAAGAGAGGGATGAGGAGGAGGAAGAGAAAGGACACTTAAAAACACTCCCTTTCCCAGTGAAAACAAAACCCAGAAAACTTGTGTAAATCCTCCAGCAAGAAATCCTGTCTTGTAATTCTGGGTTACCATGGTTTTATTTGGAGAAGGCAATGGCATCCCACTCCAGTACTCTTGCCTGGAAAATCCCATGGATGGAGGAGCCTGGTAGGCTGCAGTCTGTGGGGTCGCTGAGGGTTGGACATGACTGAGCGACTTCCCTTTCACTTTTCACTTTCATGCATTGGAGAGGGAAATGGCAACCCACTCCAGTGTTCTTGCCTGGAGAATCCCAGGGACGGGGGAGCCTGGTGGGCTGCCGTCATTGGGGTCACACAGAGTCGGACATGACTGAAGTGACTTAGCAGCAGTAGCAGCAGCATGGTTTTATTTCTTATGTTACTAATTATGTTCTCTCTTTTGTACCACAGTTATTTGTGTACAGCTATTCCAAGTATCTTATTGATCAAAACCATCATCACTGAAATTCAGTAAACTCTCTTACTAGACCAATTCTACTCCTAATTCTCCTTTAGTCTGTCTTTCTGTCTTTGTAACTTGTTCTTAAAACTCCCAAGTGAATATAAGCAAACATATTTTGTTATAGCTGTTTTAACTCCTCACTCTGTCAAAAAGAAAACTGCATTTTTCCCCTACCATATTCATTTGAGTTTCATTCAATGGAAGAATAGAGTTGGAGTATACTGTATATCCATCCCTTTCTCCAAAAGCTATCCAAGACCCCAGATCAACATTTGAATCTGTTACTTTGTCTTTTCTACTACTACTAGCATTGTTGTCTTGAAGGTAAACAAGAAAATAAATAAAAAAGAGCAACAAAAAAACAACTTTGAAAATGTCAATTCCCTGCTTAACAACACTCATTTCAGAATGATATATTTAAAATAAAACTGAAAAATAAAATAAAATAAAACTGAACCCCATGGCACTGCATTCAAAACCCTTCACAGTCTGGACCTTATCACTCTGTTTAATGTTATATTTAGTAACTGCTCACAAATCTCACACTGTAATCACACAGCACTTTTCTCCACTTCCCAAACTAACCATGCCACTTTACAGCCACCTGCTTCTGCTCCTCTGTAATTCTTTTAATCTTTTCCTCTATTTAATAAACTTTCATTCAGCTTTCAAAATCATACTCAAGTATCAACTCCCCATCTTCAGAAGAATTATTCTTAATATATTCTTTGTTTTCAGAGTACATAGTTCAAACAACTTTTTAGTGCCTATCTGATTGCATTTTAATGATATTTACTTCTTTATATCCCTCATGTCATTGTGGTTACTAGCAATAAGAAAATGAAATTTACCTTTTTTTGTACCTGTAGTGCTCAAACATAAATTGATTAACTTATGTCTGGCTACATGTCATGCTTTGTGTCAGCCTGGATTTCAAATCCATAAGTTTCTTCCATAGTCCATAAGTTTCAGAGATCAAATTGCCAACATCCACTGGATCATTAAAAAAGAAAGAGAGTTCTAGGAAAACATCTATTTCTGCTTTATTGACTATGCCAAAACCTTTGACTGTGTGGATCACAACAAACTACGGAAAATTCTTTAGAGATGGGAATAGCAGACCACCAGACCTGCCTCCTGAGAAATCTGAATGCAGGTCAAGAAGCAACAATTAGAACTGGACACAGAACAACAGAATGGTTCCAAATCAGGAAAGGAGTACGTCAAGGCTATATATTGTCACACTGCTTATTTAACTTTTTTGCAAGTAAAATATGTGAAATGCCAGCCTGGATGAAGCACAGGGAATCAAGATGGTGGGAGAAATATCAATAATCTCAGATATGCAGATGACACCACCCTTATGGCAGAAAGCAAAGAAAAACTAAAGAGCTTCTTGAATTGGAAAGAGGGGAGTGAAATAGTTGGCTTAAAACTCAACACTCAGAAAACTAACATCATGGCATCTGGTCCCATTACTTCATGGCAAATAGATGGGGAAACAGTGGAAACAGTGACAGACTTTATTTTCTTGGGATCCAAAATCACTGCAGATTATAACTGCAGCCATGAAATTAAAAGATGCTTGCTCCTTGGAAGAAAAGCTATGACCAATCTAGACGGCATATTAAAAAAACAGAGACATTTTTGCCAAGAAAGGTTCATCTAGTCAAAGCTGTGGTTTTTCCAGTAGTCACACATGGATGTGAAATTTGGACTGTAAAGAAAGCTGAGCATGGAAGAATTATGCTTTTGAGCTGTGGTGTTGGAGAAGACTCTTGAGAGTCCCTTGGACTGCAAAAGATCCAACCAGTCCATCCTAAAGGAAATCAGTTCTGAATATTCATTGGAAGGACTGATGCTGAAGCTGAAACTCCAATATTTTGGCCACCTGATGCAAAGAACTGACTCATTTGAAAAGACCCTGATGCTGGGAAAGATTGAAGGCTGGAGGAGAAGGAGATGACAGAGGATCAGATGGTTGGATGGCATCACCGACTCAATGAACAT
>NW_011494834.1:2325970-2326273 GCF_000754665.1 Bison bison bison
CACTATCATTATTCGGAATTCTTTATCAGGTAGATCCCTATCTCTTCCTCTTTTGTTTGGTTTGGTGGGCATTTATCCTGTTCCTTTATCTGCTGAGTATTCCTCTGTCTCTTCATCTTGTTTAAATTGCTGAGTTTGGGGTGTCCTTTCTGTATTCTGGCAGTTTGTGGAGTTCTCTTTGATTGTGGCGTTTCCTCACTGTGTGTGGGTTTGTACAGGTGGCTTGTCAAGGTTTCCTGGTTAGGGAAGCTTGTGTCGGTGTTCTGGTGGGTGGAGCTGTATTTCTTCTCTCTGGAGTGCAAT
>NW_011494834.1:2326373-2331985 GCF_000754665.1 Bison bison bison
GAATATTCATTGGAAGGACTGATGCTGAAGCTGAAACTCCAATATTTTGGCCACCTGATGCAAAGAACTGACTCATTTGAAAAGACCCTGATGCTGGGAAAGATTGAAGGCTGGAGGAGAAGGAGATGACAGAGGATCAGATGGTTGGATGGCATCACCGACTCAATGAACATGAGTTTGAACAAGCTTCTGGAGTTGGTGATGGAGAGTGAAGCCTGATGTGCTGCAGTCCATGGGGTCACAAAGAGTTGGACACAACTGAGTGATTGAAGTGAAGTGAACTGAACTGAGCATGGCCCCACCCATCAGAGAAAGTCTCAGTTTGTCCCATATCCTGTAACTTCCATTAGGAAGACTCCACAAGTCTCTTATTCTTATCCATCATAGGCCAGACAGAAAGAAATCCACAATCACATAAAACTGAACAAACTGATTACACAGATCACAGCCTTGTCTAACTCAATGAAACTATAAGCCATCCCAAGATAGGCCACCCAAGATGGACAGGTCATGGTGGAGAGTTCTGAAAAAACGTGATCCATGTGGTACCAACATCTGCTGGATCATAGAAAAAACAAGAGCATGCCAGAAAAAAACATTTGCTTCTGCTTCATCGACTATCTAAACCTTTCAGGTGTGGATCACAAGAAACGAGATGGGAATACCAGACCACCATACTTGCCTCCAGAGAAATTTGTATTCAGGTCAAGAAGCAACAGTTAGAATTGGACATGAACAACAGACTGGTTTCAAATTGGGAAAGGAATAGGCTGAGGCTGTATGTTGTCACCTTGCTTATTTAAATTATATGCAGAGTACATCATGCGAAATGCCAGGCTGAATGAACCACAAGCTGGAATCAATGGCCAGGAGAAATATCAGTAACATCAGACATGATGATGACACCACCCTTATAACAGAAAGCAAAGAGGAACTAAAGAGCCTCTTGATGAAAGTGAAAGAGGAGAGTGAAAAAGCTGGCTTAAAACTCTACATTCTAAAAATGAAGATCATGGTATTTGGTCCCATCACTTCATGGCAAATAGATGGGGAAACAATGGAAAGAGTGTCAGACTTTATTTTCTTGGGCTCCAAAATCACTGCAGATTATAACTGCAGCCATGAAATTAAAAGACACTTGCTC
Source organism: Bison bison bison (assembly GCF_000754665.1). Lineage (NCBI taxonomy): Eukaryota > Metazoa > Chordata > Mammalia > Artiodactyla > Bovidae > Bison > Bison bison. The sequence goes on from NW_011494834.1 coordinate 2,327,518, forward strand.
CTTGGAGAAAAGCTATGACCAACCTCATCTGTGTATTAGAAAGCAGAGACATTACTTTGCCTCAAAGGCCCATATAGTCAAAGCTATGGTTTTTCCAGTAGTCATGCATGGTTGTGAGAGTTTTACCATAAAGAAAGCTGAGCATCAAAAAATTGATGCTTTTGAACTGTGGTGTTAGAGAAGACTCTTGAGAGTCTTTTGGACTGCAAGGAGATCAAACCAATCCATAGTAAGGGAAATCAGTCCTGAATATTCATTGGAAGGACTGATGATGAAGCTCCAGTTCTCTAGCTACCTGATACGAAAAACTTGACTCTTTGGAAAAGACACTGATGCTGAGTAAGATTGAAGGCAGGAGGAGAAAGGAATGACAGAGGAAAAGATGGTTGGATGGAATCACCGACTTGATCGACATGAGTTTGAGCAAGCTCCAGGAGATGGTGAAGGACATGGACACCTAGAATGCTGCAGTCCATGGTGTTGCAAAGAGTCAGACACACTGAGCGACTGAATTGCAAGTGTGTATATGACAGAGAAGATATAATATTGTAAAATGATAAATCCATTACATTGTTGTAGGACTGTTAGTCATAGTTCACTAAAGAGTTTTATATTAGGTTTTTAACACTGATGAAAAGTGATTCTATCTTAATGATACACTATTAAAATGATTAATAAATCACGACTGTTTGAGTTTTCATGCCTTTCTTTTGACATAATAACCTGTTTGCCTAGAGCAACATTAATAAGTTTCCTTATGACTGTTTTTTGTTGAACATATTATCTAGAATTAAACCAAAGTAGAGTACAAAAAAATTTTTTTGACCATCAAATATAGTTATTGAATGTAACTATTCACATTAAAAAGCAACAGAAATTAGTATTCAATGGACTGTAAAAGATACACTTTTCCTCCTTTTGCAAAAGAAGTGTGTGAGTCAGAAGAAGATTCATAATAGAAATGGGATATTGTTTTGCAAATTGTCCTATCTCTAACAATATCCCATTTCTATTATGACTTCAGAAGGGAGAAGGCAATGGCACCCCACTCCAGTACTCTTGCCTGGAAAATCCCATGGACGGAGGAGCCTGGAAGGCTGCAGTCCATGGGGTTGCTAAGAGTCGGGCACGACAGAGCGACTTCACTTTCACTTTTCACTTTTCACTTTCATGCATTGGAGAAAGAAATGGCAACCCACTCCAGTGTTCTTGCCTGGAGAATCCCAGGGACGGGGGAGCCTGGTGGGCTGCTGTCTATGGGGTTGCACAGAGCCGGACACGACTGAAGCACCTTAGCAGCAGCAGCAGCAAACACTTCAGAACAGAACCAGAAGTAGGACTATACCCGTATCTAACTGTTTTCTGCAAACACAGTGACTATACAAATGTTGCATCTCTAACACTGAAAAGTCTTTGGAGATTTTATTTTATTTTTATTTTTTAAATTTATATATCATCTTATCCCAATTTGACTAACCTCCTTTTTCACAGGCTGAAAAAGGTTTAGAAAATCAAGATTTGGGGAAGTAAGCAATTAATGATAGCTGCAACTATGATCTGTAAGATTCTGCTTTTTCTGACTTCTAGTTGTATTATTAGAAGTATATATATTTCTAATACATATATATAATACAGTACATAGTACAATGTACTATCAGAACTGTATATACATATATATACATAGTACAATTTCTAGTTGTGTTATTATTAGCTTCTCTGAAAGCTCAGTTGGTAAAGAATCCGCCTCCAATGCAGGAGACTCCTGTTCGATTTCTGGGTCAGGAAGATCTGCTGGAGAAGGGAAAGGCTACCCACTCCAGTATTCTGGCCTGGAGAATTCCATGGACTGTGAAGCCCATGGCCTCACAAAGAGTTGGACGCAACTGAGCAACTTTCACTCGCTTCAGTTGCATTATTACTTTTTATATTTTCAATAATTTAATTTGTGAAAGATTTTTGTCACTTTATAGAAGATTTCCTAAGTTGTAGATATAAGTTAAAACTTAAAGCTACAACTAGAGGCTTAGTATGACTTTAAGGTCATGCACTAATTACTGTTAAAAGTATAATGCTAATATACAAATGTATAATGATAATATAGCAATGAAAATAACATCCACTCCATATATGGGGTTTACTATACATGAGGTACCTTTCTGAATCTTTTAGATGTATCAATTCTGATCCTTACAACACTTTGAATTGGTCCAATAATTATGCTCTTTTTACTTCTGAGGAAACTGAATTAGAAAGTTTGAAAAATTTTCCAAAGCCATGGCTATTAAATGCCACAGTCAGGATATGAATTCATGACATCCAGCTCCAGAGTCTATGTTCTTCTCCATAATGCTAAGTAATGAATGAATTGTATTCCATATGTTCTGCCATAAATCAGCACTTTGGAAACAAAGATATTTTTCCATAGGAGACCATAACAATGTGGTTGCTATATAACTCACAAAACACTACCTAGTTCATAAGATGTGATCTAAACAAATTTAGACTACAACATAGATAACACTAGAAAATAAAATATCTCTCCTCCCTGCACATGCTTTTTCATAGAGGCACAGCCAGCCTCAGACAGGAAAAAATTGAAAGTGAGTAATGATTTTGCTTTTAAAAAAAATAAAGCTTTTTTATTTACCCTTTTTATTTGCCTTTCTTATCTAGTTCTTTTGGGTATGCTTTATACGATGCCAACCCAGCACTGGGGTCTTTGACAAATTCCTATTCTTTTTCAGCAATGTCAGCTCCACTCTGCCAACGCTCCTGAAGGCTCTGTGGAGGTAGTGCCTGTCCCCTTGGTGCCTCTGACATAAAATCATATGTCTCTTAATTTTACTTTTTGCAAATGGTGATGTGACTTCTTTTAATAGAACCATAGCCTTGTCTATCTTTCCTTTTAGATCATGAGTCCTTTGAGGATCAGAGGATATGTTATTCTTCTTGAATCCTCAACACCGGAAAAAAAAAAAAAAAAGAGAGAAACAAACAAAAATCAAAAAAATAGTGTGCCAGATTTTTTAGGTACATAATTATTTTATTCTTAACAACAATCTCAAAGCTGTTGTATGAATCAAGAAACCAAGGTTTAGCAAGGATAAGTCACAATTAAAATGAGGCAGATTTGGGAATACAAAATAATTAAGTCTGCCTCAATAGCTGTCTGTCTGACCCCATTTTTTAAAGTGATGCCAAATTCCCTTCTATTATCCTTCACATCCTATCCAGCTCTCTTCCCAAATAATCCCTACTCATTTTTTCCTGGGAAGTTATCTCAGGAAGATATTAAAAGCAAAATTATATGACTTAGTCAGTATATAAAAAAGCAAAAAGGACTGATCTCTGATTTTCTCTGTGGCATCTGATTTTTTTAAAACAGATTTATTATTCACTTAAATGATTGTTTAGTAAAATTTAGCTGAAGTGGTTTAAGTATTATGGCACAAGGATAAAGTTGTAGATAGTGGGTCTGTGTTTGACCAGATCTGTCTGAGAATCCATTTCTGAGGTTAGATCCTCAAAATTGTTCCCAATGTTTTCTTTTTTTAAATTTTTTGTAACTTGTTTTCTGCTTGCACTCACTTATGAATTTCAAATGCTCTGAAAACTACTTGAGGACATGTCTTTTATTTAAACAAAAGCAAAATCAGAAGAACCTGTGACAGTGGTGACACATAGATACTACTTGTGATGCATAGGACTAATTCTCACTTTGGCTATCTATAAAATTTGTACTATATATATTGATCATCGAATTGTCAGGATGACAGTAAAATAATTCTTTATGTTGGCTTTATTTATTAAACCAGTGACACAGATATTTTTAAAATCCTGGATTTGGTGCAATTTTAATTTTCTTTTCCTTTGTAGTTATTTTTTTAACACTGTGAAATTTGAAAAAGAACTTACCATTAAAGAAAAGAGTGTGCTATAATATTAGGAAAAACCTACTAATTATTAAGAAAATTAGGCTATGTATTCTCTTGACAGATATTTGACAGATAATTAACACACAATATAGCGGGCAACCTTTAGATTCTCTATAGATGAATTCTGTCACTCCCAAAGATGTGCATAACCCCAATTTTACTTAAATGGGTTACTCCATTCTTGCTATCTAATTTCATAAACTTGATGAACGGAGAAAAAAATCTTCACATCATCTACAGGGATGAAATTGGAAAGAAGCAGACTGCTGCAATGATAGGTAGGCTACTCATATGGATGATCATCTCTAACCATACTCTTTAAATTTTATTTCAGGTAGTATTGATGAAGTAATCTAAGACCCCAGTTTGGCATTGAGATTATAAGGGAAGCATAAAGACACCGGGGGAAAACACTATGACCTTGGGAGAGTCCCTTAACCAGGTGATCACTGAGCAATAAAGTATAACATTTAGCAGGATACATTTTAGAGTCACACACTTATAAGGTTAAGAGGACTTGCTGTCTCTTTCTT
>NW_011494834.1:2332085-2337255 GCF_000754665.1 Bison bison bison
CACCGGAAGGGGAAGGTCTGCAGCCGGCTATCTCTGTTCAGTCCTTTGTTTCGTGCGCGGGCCTGGCGGTCTTGGGTTAGGGCTGGCTTTTCACGTGGTATGTATCCCACAGTCTGGTTTGCTAGCCCAAATTATTTCGCTCAGATAGCGCTCAGGGTATTCAGGCCAGATTCTTACTCTCAGCGATGCAGCCCACGGCGCGCCTCCCTGCCCGGCCCCGGTTTGCTAATGGCGGATGCAGGCGTCTGCGCTGCTTCTCTGCTGGGGGAATTACTGTAGGGCTCGCAATCTGCGAGTTTTAAATTGTTTATTTATTTTTTCTCCCTGTTATGTTGCCCTCTGTGCTTCCAAAGCTCGGCACAGATTCGGCAGTGAGAAGGTTTCCTGATGTTTGGAAACTTCTCTCTTTTTAAGATTCCCTTCCCGGGACGGAACTCCGTCCCTCCCTCTTTTGTCTCCTTTTTTTTTGTTTTAATATTTTTTCCTACCTCCTTTCGAAGAGTTGGGTTGCTTTTCTGGGTGCCTGATGTCCTCTGCCGGCATTCAGAAGTTGTTTTGTGGAATTTACTCGACGTTTAAATGCTCTTTTGCTGAATTTGTGGGGGAGAAAGTGTTCTCCCCGTCCTACTCCTCCGCCATCTTGGCTCCTCCGCTGTCTCTTTCTGTATGGCAGATTTTTTAACAGTGAAAGAAAGATAAACTCAAATGCTGTTTTGTTGTGAGGACTCAATAAGAGAACGTATGAGATGCTTTCAGCAAGGTGCCTGATGCATACGAGGTCGCTAATCATTTTCAAACCTTCCACTTATGCAGCTGCTATCTCCCTTCCACAGCACCAAGAGACAAGGGTTATAAAATAGCAAAAAGAATCATTCAGCTTTAAAATATTCTGTATAAAGGCAAGATTATATTGGTGTAAGTACATTTCTTCCCAGTATTTCTACTTTGAAGAACACAGTACTCATTTGAATATATGAGTTTCAGTATGTGGTTTTCTTTTTTAAAAAATCAGTCTTATTTTATGATAAATTTCCCAATATCTCATTGGGGTGAACTATGGAAGAAACATTTATAAATATTACAAATGACTTTCCAGAAGAAGTAGTTTTAGAGCACTCAATAACCTGGATGTGATTTTTAGCACTGGAGAATAAAAATGATAAGAAAATAATAATAAAATTCAATAAAGATACAAATAAGGATGTAAATTCAATCACCTTGAAGGATAAGGGAAACCTTAAAATATCCACCATAGAGTTACTCAATTTTAGACAAATTAACTGAGACAAAATGTGAGAATTAGTTCAGGAGGGAAAAAAATGAAAGGAAATCATTTAAAATGATTCATAGGGAGACTTAAGGTTATTCTTAAATACTTTATTTGATGCTCAGAGAAAAATCAGATAGATCATATTAAGAACAGCAGTGCAAGGTAAAAGAAGGAAAAATGACAAGCCTAGGAAAATAGGAATCTTGTTAGTACTAGGCATGCGTGTGTGCTCAGTCACTCAGTTGTATCCTATTCTTTGGGTCCCCATGGACTATAATCCACCAGGCTTCTCTGTCCACAGGATTCTTTATGCAAGAATACTGTATTGGATTGCTATTTCCTTCTCCACATGATCCTCCCAACCCAAGAAATGAACCCATGTCTCCTGCATCTCCTGTATAGACAAGTGGATTCTCTACCACTGAGCCACCTAGAAACTGCTAGGAAGATTGTCTATATAAAGTGAATACGCTTATGGCACCCATGGCAACTCATTTATGAGGATACTCCACTAAAAGCAGCATATTGATCTAAATTTCACAATCTAAACTTGCATATAAGATCTTAAACTACCTCTTTCATCACCACAGACATAGGCACTGTAGAATCTGTACTCCTTTTTGTCAGCATTGTCGTTGACCTTTGTAGCCCCTCTGACTTTTTTCAATCTGTTTTTACATTCCTTTTGATGTTGTCTTGAGGTCTTGTCGTCAAACAGGCCATGTCTTACAAACCTGTGTTTGGGCTCAATCTTCCTCATGTAATTCAAGGAACTGCAAATCATTTCAAAGCCAGCTGTCCTGCTCCCACCAAAACGAGTTCTGAATCCAAAAACAAAAATGACATCTGGTGTGATCTTGTACATTTTGGCTGGTTTTTCCAAAATTTTTGGCTTAGGTATTGTTGCCTTTCCAGGGTGAAGGACATCAATGACCATTTTTTCCACTGAAGTAGTCTGTTGACCATTAACTTCCTGGTATGTATATTTACTGTGTTATTCATGATGGTGGCTCCAGTCTTGATTCTTAAAGATACTGCATGGTCTAATAGCTGACTATGGTTCTGGGAGGGCCTTATGACTCACTGGACCTGAGAAAGGAAGTGTTTTTACATCTTAGGGAGAGAGACCATTTGTCTTTAATTATTCCTAGCAGCTTCACTTGGGAGAGGGTTACTGGGGTTCTTAGGGGAGGGAGGGGAGCAGAAATACTCCTTGCATCTTGACAAAGAATTTTGGATTGATCATGTATTTTCCCTACATTTTTTGGAGTTAAAAACTCTGGTTTTCAGGACCACTCTGAGTAGCTCTTCAGTGTAGACAATAATTCTGTTTTTTACATGCACCCTAGACTATTCTCATTCAAGTGTTTAAGGATCACAGTATTAAACGCTTGTCTATTAAATGTAATTTTATAGATTTTCAAAAGCTTTTGATAATTTTAATGAAAAATGTTATTTGAAATTAAACAGTGAATAGAAATAACATGAAGGAAAAATATTTTGTTGTGAAATACCTTAAGTAGAGGAAGCAACATGTTGGCAAAGTGGAATAGTCCTATGGGGGTGACTTGGACCTGCAATTTGTTGATAATTTTGTAAATTATCTTAGTATAAGAAGTATTCTACTGTGGAAATAATAAAATCTCCAAATTTTTAGATGACACTGAGCTCTACTGGATAGTGAAATATCGAGCTGACAAATACAATTTGCATGACAATGTCATAAAGTTGTGGGTGGGTATTATGAATGTGGCAGATGGATTTCAATATGGACAAACAGAAAATGCTTTTACAATAAAATCCAAACCATACTTATTATATGGTAGACTTTATTCTCTTTATTGTAATGAACAAGCTGTGTGATTTTAAGCAAGTCATTCAAACATTTGCAGCAGAGTTAGGAATTAAAGTAGAGTTAGTATCTCAGAAGAGAGAACCAAAAGAGAAGGAATTGAGTCAGAAAATTCTGGAGTATTTTTTGATTGGATAATATCAGTGAAGACAAGTGATGGAATATACAACTTCTTCCAGTGCTACTACCCCTCACCCCAACCTCTATTAAAACCTCAATTCTGAACAGAGGAGTTTGAATTTACACAGCACATAACAGCAGAAGCAACAAACAATATAGTAATAGTCTAGGAAAGTAGTTTCTTACTGTAATTACCCACACACTAGTTAAATGCAGTGACACTTGTGTTATAAATACTGTGTGAATAGCTAATTTTTACTAAAGCTCACTATATATCAGGCATTGTTCTAATTGATTTGTGTTTATTAATGCATTTAATACTCACAATAACCCCAGGAGACAAATATCCATACTATCCCTTTGTTCAGATGAATAAATAGAAGCACATGCAGGTTAAGTTTCTTGTTCCATCATAAAGTAGGTGGAAAATCAAAACTGGCTTTGTGACTGATTTACTTTAAACAAAATTAAAAAAAAAAATACATTCTAGTTTAATTCTCTTTAATGATGCCACTCTTATGAACTTGTTTTCTGTTAGCTTCCTTGAGTGATAGTAAAATAGGTGGTGTTATAGCTAGTTCACTGGTATTGTACCTGAGATCATTTTTATCTTCTATAGCCTAGAACATAGACATACTCTGGAAAGTGAATTTTGAATAAGAAAATTATTCACCTACTCTGAACTTCAGAAAATGGTTTTTGAAATCCACTGATCTAGGCAAGAGGCAAAGATTGTTGTAATTAGAAGTGCAAAGAAGAATGAAATTGCAGAATTTCAAATTGCAATAGATTTCACAGGGCTTACCAAACCTATGGAATATGTATGAAGTCATGAAAATGGGCAGGCTTCCTTGATAAAGAATCCACCTGCAATGGGTCAGAAGGTTCCACTGGAGAAGGAAATGACAACTCACTCCAGTATTCTTTCCTGGGAAATCTGGTAGACAGAGGAGCCTGATCGGCTATAGTCCATGTGTGGCAAAAGAGTAGGACATGGCTTAGAGACTAAACAACAATGAAACATGAGATTAGAAGCAATCTGATTGATCCAGAAATATGCGCATTATATGTTTTAGAAGAAAAGTGATCTCTAACAACAGATATCAGTTGAAGAAGTTGGTTTGTAGGAAATTTTAAACTGAAAAAAGAAATAGAAGTGCCCAATAAAGATGACTATTTAGAAATATAGATGGGGCATAGGAGTAGAATCCTGAGGAAACACCCCACTTGGAATGATAAGCCTCCTTAAGTCCTTCAGGAAAAACATCCCAAGTGTAAACAAACCAGACAAATGGGTAAATACATATCCAGACCAGTAGGTAAATGGAATGATTGATTTAGGGAGTAGATTGAAGAGACACAGTGAAAAGTACAGATGAACCTGTTCAAGAGCATCTGTGTATGCTGTGCTTAGTCACTTCAGTCATATCTGATTCTTTGTAACCCCATGGACTGTGGCCAACTAGGCTCCTCTGTCCATGGGATTTGCCAGGCAAGAACACTGGAGTAGGTTGCCATTTCCTTCTCCAGAGAATCTTCCCAACCCAGGGATTGAACCCACATCTCCCGTGTCTCCTGCATTGCAGGCTGATTCTTTATGGTGAGACACCAAGGAAGCCCACAGGAACATCTGCAGCCAGGTAAATTGAAAAAAAAAAGAAAAGAAAGAAAATATTTTCAGACTTAAACTGATTTTTATAGGTCAAGAATGATGAAGACTGAGAAAAATCTTGTGTGTCTGACAAACAGAAACTTGACAAATTTTGAGAAAACACCTTGAGTGGTTTGTTGAGGTTCAGTGCCAGATTGCAGACTATGAGATACATTTATAAGGAGACTATGAGGAAATATCGGAGAAGGCAATGGCACCCCACTCCAGTACTCTTGCCTGGAAAGTCCCATGGACAGAGGAGCATGGTAGGCTGCAG
>NW_011494834.1:2337357-2350632 GCF_000754665.1 Bison bison bison
CCCACTCCAGTGTTCTTGCCTGGAGAATCCCAGGGACAGGGGAGCCTGGTGGGCTGCCGTCTGTGGGGTTGCACAGAGTCGGACATGACTGAAGTGACTTAGCAGCAGCAGCATGAGGAAATATAGCATGGAGACAGTGAGTAGACTAGTCTGATAATAGAAAAGGAAGTCAGATTAAAGGTAGTGAATTACATTTTCCATTCAAAGACTAACTCAAAGTTCTTAGTTCTTTACTTATGTTAAGAATGTTATATTCACCATTACGATGCCAGTTATCAGAAGTTTACATTCTTTGGACTTTTAATTCCTAAATGACAGTATCAAGTTTACATATAGGCAACCAGAAAAAGTCTAAATTAGATTCGTATTTAAGCAATTTATCTTATTATTTGTAAGCACTTATTAAATAATTCCTCAAAGTTTCTAAGACATATTAAAGGATTTAATAAAAAATGCACATTATTTTCTTTGATACAATTTTTTGTTTCCATTGATAGAAGTTCAAATTGTTTTCATACTTCTGCTTGAGGATAAATTTAATTGTATGCAATGACTGACTGGCAAGGACATCTGAGAAAATTATTCAGAAATCACCCAATGATTCTTGACGTTTTTAGTTAACTTATAGCATATCAAGATAATAACCTTTCCAGACAGAGATATAGAAAAATAAATAAAGGATTAATGAAAGCCAAATTAGTATCTTATATTCCTGCAGAACTTGACATAAAAACTTAATACTATTCAGCTTCTTTAAAATAAATAAATATCCTCCAGTAAGAGTGCTCTGGTCACAAGTTTCCAAGTTCCTTGAAACTATCCATAAGTTGAAAACTCTGAAAAAAGGATTAGAAGAAGAAAAAGTCTCCTGGGTTTAGGGTAAAACATTTAATACCCAGTACAGAATCTAGTACTAGTATGTACAGCCTGGTATACTGGAGCGGGTATAGCCTTTCCCTTCTCCAGGGGATCTTCCCAACCCAGGGATCGAACCCAGGTCTTCTGCATTGCAGGCAGATTCTTTACCAACTGAGTCACAAGGGAAGCCCAAGAATACTGGAGTGGGTAGCCTATGCCTCCTCCAGCGGATCTTCCTAACCTAGGAATTGAACAGGGGTCTCCTGCTTTGCAGGAGGATTCTTTACCAACAGAGCTATCAGGGAAGTAAAGATACCCTATGTCCAACGGCAAAGGAGAAGCCCCAGAAAGATGGTAGGAGGGGCGAAATCGCATTTAGAATCAAACCCCATACCATCCAGAGATGCTAGGAGGGCTCAAACAAGCCTTGTGTGCACCAGGACCCAGATACCCCACAGAGACTGAGCGAAAAATGTCTCAGTGTCTCCTGCAGAGGTACAGGACAGCAGTGGACTGCTGCAGGAGAAGGGGCTCTGGGTGCAGCAGACTTGGGTATGGCATAAGCCCTGTTGGGGGAGGTTGCCATTAACCCCACCACAGAGCCTCTAGAACTTACACAGGACTGGGAAACAGACGCTGGGAGGGCAAATCCAAAACCTTGTGCACACCAGGATCCAGGAGAAAGGAATAGTGACCCCACAAGAGACTGACCCAGACTTGCTCATGAATGTCCAAGAGTCTCTGGCAGAGACATGGGTCAGCGGTGGCCTGCTGCAGAGTCGGGGGCACTGAGTGCGGCAGTGCTTGAATAGGACCTTTTGAAGGAGGTCACCATTATCTTCATTACCTCCACCATGATTTGGCCTCAGGTCAAAAAAAAGGGAGGGAACACAGGCACACCCATTGACAGAAAATTGGATTAAAGATTTACTGAGCATGGCCCCCGCCCATCAGAACAAGACCCTGTTTCCCCCTCAGTCAGTCTCTCCCATCAGGAAGCTTCCATAAGTTTCTTCTCCTTCTCCATCAGAGGGCAAACAGAATGAAAACCACAATCACAGAAACTTAACCAATCTGATCACAGGGAACACAGCCTTGTCTAACTCAGTGAAACTATGAGCCATGCCTTGTAGGACCACTCAAGATGGACAGGTCATGGTGAAGAGTTCTGACAAAAGGGGGTCCACTGGAGAAAGGAATGGCAAACCACTGCAGTATTCTTGCCTTGAGAATTCCATGAAAAGTATGACAAGGAAGAAAGATAGGACACAGAATCATGAATTCCCCTGGTTGGGAGGTGCCCAATATGCCACTGGAAATCAGTGGAGAAATAACTCCAGAAAGAATGAAGAGATGGAGCCAAAGAAAAAACAAAACCCAGTTGTGGACGTGACTGGTGATGGAAGTAAAATCCAATGCTGTAAAGAGCAATATTGCATAGGAACCTGAAATGTTAGGCCCACGATTCAAGGCAAATTGGAAGTGGTCAAACAGGAGATGGCAAGACTGAACATTGACATTTTAGGAAGCAGCAAACTAAAATGGACTAGAATGGGTGAATTTAACTCAGATGACCATTGTATCTACCACTGTGGGCAAGAATCACTTAGAAGAAATGGAGTAGCCATCATAGTCAACAAAAGAATCTGAAATGCAGTACTTGGGTGCAATCTCAAAAACGACAGAATGATCTCTGTTTGTTTCCAAGGCAAACCATTCAATATCACAGTAATCCAAGTCTACACCCCAACCAGTAATGGTGAAGAAGCTGAAGTTGAACAGTTCTATGAAGACCTACAAGACCTTCTAGAACTAACAAGCAAAAATGATGTCCTTTTCATTATAGGGGACTGGAATGCAAAAGTAGAAAGTTAAGAGATACCTGGAGAAACAAGAAAATTTGGCCTTGGAATACAAAAAGAAGCAGGTCAAAGGCTAACAGAGTTTTGTTGAGAGAACGCATTGATCATAGCACACACCCTCTTCCAACAACACAAGAGAAAACACTACACATGGTCATCACCAGATGGTCAACACTGAAATCAGATTGATTATATTCTTTGTGGCCAAAGATGGAGATGCTCTATAGAGTCAGCAAAAACAAGACTGGGAGCTGAATGTGGCTCAGATAATGAAATTCTTATAGCCAAATTCAGACTTAAATTGAAGAAAGTAGGGAAAACCACCAGACCGTTCAGGTATGACCTAAATCCAATCCCTTATAATTATACAGTGGAAGTGACAAATACATTCAGGGTATTAGATCTTACAGACAGAGTGCCTGAAGAACTATAGATGAAGGTTTATGACATGGTACAGGAAGCAGTGATCAAAGACCATTCCAAAAAAAAAAGGAATGCAAAATGGCAAAATGGTTGTCTGAGGAGGGCTTACAACTAGTTGAGAAAAGAAAAGATGCAAAAGGCAAAGGAGAAAAGGAAAGATATACCCATTTGAATGCAGAGTTCCAAAGAATAGCAAGGAGAGATAAGAAAGCCTTCCTCAGTGATCAGTGCAAAGAAATAGAAGAAAATAACAGAATGGGAAAGAATAGAGATCTCTTCAAGAAAATTAGAGATACCATCTTTATGTTTCATGCAAAGATGGGCACAATAAAGGACAGAAATGATATGGACCTAACAGAATCAGACGATATTAAGTAGAGGTGACAAGAATACACAGAAGAGCTATATAAAAAATATCTTCATGACCCAGAAAATCTTGATGGTGTGATCATTCACCTAGAGCCAGACATCCTGGAATGTGAAGTCAAGTGGGCCTTAGAAAGCATCACTACGAGCAAAGCTCTTGGTGGTGATGGAATTCCAGTTCAGCTATTTCAAATCCTGAAAGATGATGCTGTGAAAGTGTTGCACTCAGTATGCCAGCAAATTTGGAAAACTCAGCAGTGACCACAGGGCTGGAAAAGGTCAGTTTTCATTCCTATCCCAAAGAAAGCTAATGTGAAGAATGCTCAAACTACTGCACATTGCGCTCATTTCACACGTTAGCAAAGTAATGCCCCAAATTCTCTAAGCCAGGTTGCAATAGTATGCGAACCATGAATTTACAGATGTTCAAGCTGGATTTACAAAAGGCAGAGGAACCAGAGATCAAATTGCCAACATCCACTGGATCTTCGAAAAATCAAGAGAGTTCCAGAAAAACATCTACTCCTGCTTTACTGACTATGCCAAAGCCTTTGACTGTGTGGATAACAAACTATTGAAAATTCTTAAAGAGATGGGAATACCAGACCACCTGACCTGCCTCCTGAGAAATCTGTATGCAGGTCAAGAAGCCCCAGTTAGAATGTAACATGGAACAACAGACTGGTTCGAAATGAGTAAAAGGAATACGTCAAGACTGACTGTTGTCACCCTGCTTATGTAACATATAGGCAGAGTACACCACTAGAAATGTTGGGCTGGATGAAGCACAAGATGGAAATAAGATTGCCAGGAGAAATATAAATAACCTCAGATATGCAGATACCACCTCCCTTATGGCAGAAAGCAAAGAAGAATTAAAAAGCCTCTTGATGAAAGTGAAAGAGGGGAGTGACAATGTTGGCTTAAAAGCAAAATTCAGAGAACTAAGATCATGGCATCTGGTCCTATCGCTTCATGCAAATAGATGGGGAAACAATGGGAACAGTGACATAGTTTATTTTGGGGGGCTCCAAAATGACTGCAGATGGTGATTGCAGCTATGAAATTAAAAGACACTTTCTCCTTGGAAGAAAAGTTATGACCAACCTAGACAGCATATGTAAAAGCAGAGACATTCCTTTCCACCAAAAGTCCATCTGGTCAAAGCTGTGGTTTTTCCAGTAGTCATGTATGGATGTGAGAGTTGGACTATAAAGAAAGCTGAGCACTGAAGAATTGATGCTTTTGAACTGTGATGTTAGAGAAGACTCTTGAGAGTCCCTTGGACTGCAAGATCGAACCAGTCCATCCTGAAGGAAATCAGTCCTGAATATTCATTGAAAGGACTGATGCTGAAGCTGAAACTCCAATACTTTGGCCACCTGATACGAAGAACTGACTCATTGGAAAAGACCCTGGTGCTGGGAAAGATTGAAGGTGGAAAGGAAAAACGATGACAGAGAATGAGATTGTTCGATGGCATCACCGACTCGATGGACGTGAGTTTGAGCAAGCTTTGGGATTTGGTGATGGACAGGGAAGCCTGACATGCTGCAGTCCATGGGGTCACAAAAAGTCGGACATGACTGAGGGACTGAACTGAACATAATCTAGAAGAGAAAAAGAGATAAACTAAGGATACTCAAGTCCATTCTGATTACCATAGTTTATTGGGATAAATGGGCTGATCAGGAAATAAGAATGACTATGCTGAATCTCTTGTTTGAGTGGCAAAACCAATTCAGGTGTTTGAAAGGGAGAGTAGCACAGGATCCCTTCCGTCTGTACTTTATCTGGAGCAAAACCAACACAGAAGGTTGGAGTGGAACAGGGGTACATTTTAACTGATGTTTAGTCCAACAAAGGTTGTTATTTCTGATTCAATGACTGTGACCTTAAGTGCTGAATTACCAGCAGAGTGTTAACAACCAGTTCTCTCTGGTTGTAGAATGGTAAGAACTCTGATAGGCTTCTCAGTTGGTGCTAATGGTAAAGAGCCTCTTGCAAGTGCAGAAGACAAAGGAGACATGGGTTCAATCCCTGGGTTGGGAAGATCCCTTGGAAAAGGATATGGCAATCCACTCCAGTATTCTTGCCTGGAGAATTCCATGGATGGAGTAGCCTGGGAGGCTACAGTTCATTGGGTCATACAGTCAGACATGACTGAAGCCACTTAGCACACACTTATGTAAGAACTCTGATACGTAGCCTTTGGATTTTTTATGTTGTAGTTACTCCCATTATGGTTGATCTCAGTCTACCAAGAGATGAAGAGAGGCACACAACCAACTCTTGCAAGCAGGGACAAGACAGCTTCCATATACTGCTAAAATAGCCATGGATATTTCACACAATAAGTGATAAAAGTAAATTGCTTCAGTCTTCTCTTTGGTCTTTGTATAGTTTTCTGTGTTCCTGAATTAAGACCCTTAACCACATCTGCAAAAATCCCTTTACTATATAAGGTAACATTCAAAGATTCCATGAATTAGGAAATGGATGGCTTGGGGCCATTATGCAACCTACCACAATCTTCAAGCGTATGCCATTTTTCAATATTTTTCCACTACTTTTAGGACCTGCCTTATTCAGCAGTAAATTAATGTGGTTGATTCATAAATTATGTAAGCATGTAATTCTGTGCATAATTTCCTCATTGACACAATTCTTGCTCTACAAGTAAACCTGATGTCTACACATACATCCTTGGCTCATGACTTTGCCTGTAGTTTATTTTTTTTAAATGCCATCAGAGTTTCTACTACCACCAAATCTCAGGTTATCTGCATCTACAGACTTTTTACTTTTCTCCCCACTGTGACAACTGACGAATTCTCTAATAAAGGCCACACTCTTTCTGCATCCATTCTGACTATATCTTAACTCATTATCCATGCTGCTTCCTTAATTATTCTCTCTTCAGTAACATCCGACTTGAGGGGTGGCAAAAGAACCCAAGGACTATTTTTTATTGATATTTTTCTCTCTTTTCTTTTTTTCATCCTCTCTGTACCACTTTGGAGCCACTATAGCCCTGGGGAAGGGTCTGAAGAAATTCCTTCAGACCTACCTTAGGAAGGAATTCAACCTTATAGGTGAAGATTCTATCTGGAGCAGAAGAGGCATGAGGAGCCCAGTGTTGTACACTGTGGATTGTGGGAAGATGCTTTGCTCTAGTGAACCTATTATCACAACGTAATGTTCCTCTCTCTACCTAGAAATACATTTAGTATCACATATGATATCAGTAGATTGATCTAAACTTTTGTTTTTAATTCATGCTTGCTTGTATATTTTTTCCATCCTTTCATGTTAATACTTATAAAGTTTTTAGAACAATGCCTCACATGTACCAATTAATTGTAAATGTTGATTGAATAAAATTTAAAAATGTTGATTGAATAAACATAAGACAAACTGAAAAAACATCTTTAGAACTAGGCTGAGAACTTGAATGACCATAGAAATTAAAGTTTGAGCTTGTCATACATGAGGCAGAGATAGTGAGACCTTGAAAGAAGACCAGAGATAACAGTGTAGGGAAGGCAGAAGTGTGTCATATCAAGGGAGAGATACAGCAGTTGTATGAATAAAAGGCTGTCAAAAGAGAAAAGTGGTTAAAGGGGGGTGATTAATAAAGTTTTGTATGCTTTGCAGAATGTTGTCTCTTTCTTAATTATCCTCCAAATCATTAGCAAAATTCTGTATTACTTATAAATGCCTTTGATGCTACATTTGTCTGTCTTGTTTACAATGGAATGATCTGTGAGGGTGCTCCTTGGAGCACTGCACCAGGGCAGGCAGATACTATGATGCACAGTTACACTCAGTACTTAGGGTACTATCGCCCCTTGTGTTATATTATAAGCTACCTAAGGACAATTACTGCATTTGTTTTGCCCTCCATTATATCCCCACTGTGTAACAAATTATCTGACACACACTAGGTGTGCAACAGATTTGTGAATGTATGAAGATAATTTTTCACAGCGCCAGCAGAGGAAAATCTGATCATGTCACTCATGTACTTGCTATCTTCTAAAGTTTCCCCCTGTATATTCTGGATCATTTTTGCATGTCTAAATGACCTTGGCCAGAATTTTTACTCCCTGCACGTGCCACTGCAGCCAGGTCTGTGGAGACACAACCAGTTTCACTTAGTTGCAACTGGAGAGCATTCTGTAAATACACATGGGAATGAACTGCCTGTGGAGTCACCTTTAGGGATGGAAGCCCATTGATATGTCTGCCAACAAGACTATCCTGAATGCATCTCATAAGGTTCTGGTACTGTGGGACCAAGCTTCAGCTGCCTGTCAAAGTGGTCGTCTCCATAATGCAACCCCCCTTTTCACTATTTCATTCCTCAACCCCACCCCAACCCACACTACTGCTGTCTGGAATACATTTCATATAAACTATCTATAAACACATTTTGTTCCAAGCCAAGATAATATATTTTATAACAGTTTATAAAGCTTTATTTTTACCTAAAAGGAAATAATTTGCCTATGTATATAGTGTCTGTTATTTTTAGAAAGATCTTCCTTTTTTTTTCTGAGACATGCAAAAACACAATGTTCTGAAATGATTTTTATAGCTAACTCTATGGTCACAGCAGATTAAAGGTAATTTTTATATTCAAACCCCTGCAGAGATGTTTGCCAAGTTTTCAGAAATATCCATTATAATGCCTGTCTCTGCAGTGAGAGGTTTGTAAAACCCAGCAGGAATTGCAGCTGACTGTGATGCAAAAATGGAATCATTCATGATCATATTCTATTTTTATTTTCAGACTAAGTGTTTAATATAAGCCACCTACTTGGGAAGTCATTCAAGAATATGTCCTTCTTACCAACACACTCTTCAATTACTATTTTGAAGAGAGATCAAATAGTAATGTAAAAGTCTTTTGAATTAAGAACAATTCCAAACTATTGAATGCCTTTCTGTGAAAACGAAATTGTTAGTTGCTCAGTCATATCAGACTCTTTGTGACCCCATGAACTGTAGCCTGCCAGGTTCCTCTGTCCATGGCATTCTCCAGGCAAGAATAATGGAGTGGGAAGCTATTCCCTTCTCCAGCATATCCTTTTTACCCAGGGACTGAACCTTAGACTTCTACACTCCAGGCAGATTCTTTGCCATCTGAGCCACCAGAAATGATATTAAATATTTCTTGTTTGTTTTTTTTTTTTGCCTATTATATTGATATAAACTCTATATCCCTTCAGTGAGCTCGGTAAGTTTTAATAGAAAGAGTTCATTTAGCAATGTATATAAATACTATGTCTAAGAAGCTTGGACACTGTTGTGTGTTTCCCAGTGTGGTAAGCTTGGCTTCTTTCTCAGATGGGGTGACTGTGAGAGGTGGGTCGACAGTCAGTTCTGCTTTGATGTGAAGGCCTGGAACTGAGTGTTGGGCTGCAGACATTCACGTGCAAAAATGAGGTTTTGCATTCTGTGCCACAATTCACATTAACAACTTTAGCTTTCCTTGGGAAGTTCACTCATGTCATTGAGACAAGCCTTTTGGTCTTATCAAATGTAGGGACAGGGAAGACAGTGGATTCCAATATTGATAGATGATACAGATGTTTAACATACATACTGCAAGTCCTCCTTTGTTTGGCACCATTTCTTATGTCCACCCTTAGCTAACTTTGATTTCAGAGTTTTTTTAAGTTTCCACTGGGTACATGGCTTTTAGCCCTTTTTTTGGATCCCATAAACTTTACTCTAGGTTGGCTCAGTGGTAAAGAATCTGCCTGCAATGCAGGAGAAGCAGGTTTGATCCCTGGGTCTGAAAGATCCCCCCAGGGAGGAAGTGGCAACCCCCTCCAGTATTCTTGTTGGGGGAAATCCCATGGACCAAAGAGCCTGGTGGACTACAGTCCATAGGGTTGCAAAGAGTCGGACACAACTGAAAAATCGAGCCCGACTAATCCTTAAACTCACATCCTTCCTTATCCTTCCAAAAATACATCAATGTGTCTCATTTGTTAATGAAATGCTACCTCTCCTCATTGATGATATGAATATTGCTACCGGGTTTCAGAATAGAGACAGGAGACAAATACAGGAACCCAGTCCACCAACTTGAGATGTATGCCCACTTATCATTGAAATACTCATTTTCCTTGATTTTCTTGACACTACATTACTGTTTTTCCTCTTACTGTGCTCATCTCTACTCGCTATCCTTTATAGGGCTTTCATTCTTTATATTTCCATTGCAATTTGAATAATTCAAGGCTTCGTCCTAAGCTCACTTCATTTCATATTCATTTCATGGGCTTTCTTTCTTTTCTTTTTTATCCCCAGGGAGTTCAGAATGTTTCACTTGAACCCAGCCCCTCGCCACAAACTCACCAGGACGTCAGAGTTCCCCCTCAGCTGGGCAGTGCCAGCATCACTCTGCAGGCAGCACAGCCTCCAGGGATGCCCCTCCTTGGTGGTCCCAGAGGACACAGCTGGGGGGCTGCTGGCGAGTGCAGGAGCGGAGGGCTGGCATGCACACAGGTGGCAGTGTGGCTCACATCACCGCCTCCTTCACGGGCTTTCATAACCACAGTAATGGTTTATTCATCATTCGCATCGTGGAGAATCATGTTCATATTTCATCACTATTATTGAAACTGAATTGTGTTTGTATAGCAAAATTTTAAGAGAAATAACATTTAAAGTGTATCACAATATTATTTCCTTGTTATAATCAATTTAAGGGTTCACTCATGGAAAACACGTCCAGGAAAGAACACATGTCCACAAATAGCTTTAAAATCTGTAACAATATGGTACTGAATGCTAATTGTCTACTACTCATTTGTTCAGTTCAGTTCAGTTCAGTTCATTTGCTCAGTCGTGTCTGACTCTTTGCGACCCCATGAATCGCAGCACGCCAGGCCTCCCTGTCCTGCACCATCTCCCGGAGTTCACCCAAACTCATGTCCATCAAGTCAGTGATGCCATCCAGCCATCTCATCCTCTGTCGTGCCCTTCTCCTCCTGCCCCCAATCCCTCCCAGCATCAGAGTCTTTTCCAATGAGTCAACTCTTCACATGAGGTGGCCAAAGTATTGGAGTTTCAGCTTTCATGGGGTCGCAGAGTTGGACACGACTGAGCGACTGAACTAAGTAACTAACTAACCAGTCCTTCCAAAGAACACCCAGGACTGATCTCCTTTAGAATGGACTGGTTGGATCTCCTTGCAGTCCAAGGGATTCTCAAGAGTCTTCTCCAACACCACAGTTCAAAAGCATCAATTCTTTGGCGCTCAGCTTTCTTCACAGTCCAACTCTCACATCCATACATGACCACAGGAAAAACCATAGCCTTGACTAGACAGACCTTTGTTGGCAAAGTAATGTCTCTGCTTTTGAATATGATATCTAGGTTGGTCATAAATGTCCTTCCAAGGAGTAAGCGTCTTTTAATTTCATGGCTACAATCACCATCTGCAGTGATTTTGGAGCCCCCAAAAATAAAGTCTGACACTGTTTCCACTGTTTCCCCATCTATTTCCCATGAAGTTAACATCTACTTATTTTCAGCTTTTACAGTCAGTCTATGGGAAAGTTTAGAACTCTTGGTTACATTTACAGAAGAGAATATCAGAGTAAAAGTGGCAGATGAAAGGACATAAAAGTAACATAGAAAAGGTAAAGGAAAAATAGGAGTAAAACTATAACTTTGTATAATAGAAAGTCAAGAATTATTTCCAAGAGTTAAAAGGATAGTAGGGATTTAAGCACATGGTCAAATTAAAAAGGAAAGAACAGAAAAGTATTATATAAATATAATATGTGGGTGGATAGAAGAAACGTGTATATCATATGGGGGAGTGAACAGCTATTCTCTAAACTTGATTAAACAAGAAGCACAGTTTACATGAAAACCTTGGGAAGAAAAATATGAGAAGTTAGATAATTGGCTTTAAGGAATGAGATTGAATGGAAGAGAGGTTTGGCTTTTCCCTCCTCTTATCAGCACTTATAAACCTCTACATTCCTTTGATAAGGGTATATTTCTATGTTAAAAAGTAAAAATTAGTAGACAATCACCAAGAAAACAACAACCTTAGATAAATTATAGAAAGAACAAATGTGAATTTTCTAACTTTTCTGACAAAAATCTTAAAAAGACTGTTATTGAATGATGTAGTTGAAATTTAGCAGGTATTTTCCACCTGTTCTTTTAACTTAGATGTTAACTTTAAAATAACACTTTTATTTTAAAATTTTATTGAGCCTTTCATATAGTACTTCACAAACAAATTTTTGTAATATATAAGTTTGTAAAAAAAAGTCAACAATTTCAACTGCTTTAGTAAATTAAACAATACGACTAAAAATATTTTTTAATTTAAAGATATAATTTTAGTTATATAAGAAACAATGACTGAAAAGGCTGAAGTTGTATGCTCTGAAAAGGGTCAGTGAGAATGAAAATCAACAGCCTAAGAGGGAGGAACTGGTTTTAGCAGGAGGAGGGAAAGTGGAATATCTCTACTGAATTAGAATAAGGGAAAAACAGTATAAATGGAGATATAGTTAGATTTGAATTTCTGTTCATAGGAAAATAAACTTGACACTTAAATAGTTTTGTAAAGCAGTGGGTAGAGAAGGAGGCTCTCCAGTTTGAGAACAGAAGACAAGATTCCAAAAACTTTTGGCAGAATTACAAATTAACCATCCACATCAACTTACTAGGATTGAAGGACAATGTTGAAGCTGGTGATCATGCATGCTTCATGAGTGTAACTTTCTAATAGCTTTCAGGTTCCAAAGCAGTCACAACTTAAGTGTATACGAGTTCAATGGGAGTGACGTTTTGACAAACAAGAGCAACAGAATCAGAACGGCAAATGAGTTTAAATACCAGCAAAAAAATTACACTAATCATTCTATAAATGCTTGACAAGGGAAAGTAGAAGGTAAAGTTAAGTGCTACACCTAAGCCATGAAATAAAAGAAATGCGAGAGTGCTGATCATAAGTACTGAGCTTTTAAATCACTAGTGAAGGTGGAATCAATTTTTGGATTCTGACTCCACATGTGCTTTTCTCCGTTGTGAAAGTCAATGTAATGTTTAGGGTTGTTGTGTGAAAAGAAGGCAGAACAGCGTAAACAATCTCAGGTCTTATCCAAATGCATGGTATTATTACATCAGTTCAGTTCAGTCGCTCAGTCGGGTCTGACTCTTTGTGACCCCCACAAACCGCATGACGCCAGGCCTCCCTGTCCATCACCAACACTCGGAGTTCACCCAAACCCATGTCCATCGAGTTGATGATGCCATCCAACCATCTCATCCTCTGTCGTCCCCTTCTCCTCCTGCCTCCAATCTTTCCCAGCATCAGGGTCTTTTCAAATGGGTCAGCTCTCTGCATCAGGTAGCCAAAGTATTGGAGTTTCAACTTCAACATCAGTCCTTTGAATGCACACCCAGGACTGATCTCCTTTAGAATGGACCAGTTGGATCTCCTTGCAGTCCAAGGGACTCTCAAGAGTCTTCTCCAACACCACAGTTCAAAAGCATCAATTCTTCAGCACTCAGCTTTATTTATAGTCCAACTTCCCTATCCATACATGACTACTGGA
The DNA here is from genome assembly GCF_000754665.1 of Bison bison bison. NCBI lineage: Eukaryota > Metazoa > Chordata > Mammalia > Artiodactyla > Bovidae > Bison > Bison bison. The sequence continues at coordinate 2,350,469 of NW_011494834.1, forward strand.
AAAACCATAGCCTTGACTAGATGGACCTTTGTTGGCAAAGTAATGTCTCTGCTTTTGAATATGCTATCTAGGTTGGTCATAACTTTCCTTCCAAGGAGTAAGCGTTTTTTAATTTCATGGCTGCAGTCACCATCTGTAGTGATTTTGGAGCCCAGGAAAATAAA
>NW_011494834.1:2350732-2351332 GCF_000754665.1 Bison bison bison
TGGGGCTGGATGCCATGATCTTAGTTTTCTGAATGTTGAGCTTTAAGCCAACTTTTTCATTCTCCTCTTTCACTTTCATCAAGAGACTCTTTAGTTCTTCACTTTCTGCCATAAGGTTGGTGTCATCTGCATATCTGAGGTTATTAATATTTATCTTGGCAATCTTGATTCCAGCTTGTGATTCCTCCAGCCCGGAGTTTTTCATGAGTACTCTGCATATAAGTTAAAAAAGCAGGGTGACAATATATAGCCTTGACGTACTCCTTTTCCTATTTGGAACCAGTCATTTGTTCCATGTCCAGTTCTAACTGTTGCTTCCTGACCTGCATACAGGTTTCTTAAGAGGCAGGTCAGGTGGTCTGATATTCCCAAGATTTCAGAATTTTCCACAGTTTATTGTGATCCACACAGTCAAAGGCTTTGGCATAGTCAATAAAGCAGAAATAGATGTTTTTCTGGAACTTGTTGCTTTTACAATGATCCAGCAGATGCTGGCAATTTGATATCTGGTTCCTCTGCCTTTTTGAAAACCAGCTTGAACATCTGGAAGTTCACAGTTCATGTATTGCTGAAGCCTGGCTTGGAGAATTTTGAGCATTA
>NW_011494834.1:2351432-2402843 GCF_000754665.1 Bison bison bison
TGTGTGCTCCTGCTAAGTCGCTTCAGTCATGTCTGACTCTGTGCTAACCCATAGACGGCAGCCCACCAGGCTCCCCTGTCCCTGGGATCCTCCAGGCAAGAACACTGGAGTGGGTTGCCATTTCCTTCTCCAATGCATGAAACTGAAAAGTGAAAGTGAAGTTGTTCAGTCTTGTCCAACTCTTAGTGACCCCATGGGCTGCAGCCCACCAGGCTCCTCTGTCCATGGGATATTCCAGGCAAGAGTACTGGAGTGGGGTGCCATCGCCTTCTCCGTTACTAGCATGTGAGATGAGTGCAATTGTGCAGTAGTTTGAGTACTTGGCATTGCCTTTCTTTGGGATTGGAATGAAAACTGACCTATCCCAGTCCTTTGGCCACTGCTGAATTTTCAAAATTTGCTGACATATTGAGTGCGGCACTTTCACATCATCATCTTTTCGGAGTTTGCATAAATTGGTGTAAATGGAATTAGTTACTGTCTAGTCAGCAAAATGTTACAATTTTCAAACAAAGATATTCCAAATTCTTGAGGAATTAATGAGAAAATAGTCAAAACTTTATGAAAATGGCTTATAGAGAATCACTTCATTTGTAAGCTACCAACTAGATAAATTTTAAGAATGGACATCTATTCTCCTTCATTTTTTTCACCCTATAGACATTCCTATATAATTTTGAGGTTGGCATACTATACACACAGTCATAGCTTTAACTGCAGTGGTGGAATACACAGTGATGACTCTTCAATCTCTTTATCCAGCCCAGTTCTTTCTTGTGCATATTAGGATTATATTTCAGTATATGTACCACATATTTCCACATAGATGCCCCATAAACATCTCATTGTTCCTTTATCTGTCTTATCTCTTTTCATGAAAAGAATCATGACCCATCCGATGAACGAGGTGAAAGTGCCCTCCTACTCCAGAGCACCATGTTTAATTAATCATCACATTCGGACAATTCTACCTTATTGGTGTCCCAGGCATATTTGCTACCCTTCAGTGTTATTACCAGAGCTTTCATTCTGTCCCTCCTCACTTCTTGGCTGCTTAGTTTTGGTAGCCTCTAAATTGGTCTCCCAATTTTCCTTCTTATTTCTCATCTCTCCTCCATGCTGTTACCTAGCAGTGTGAACTTTTGTAGTTCACTGTATCTCTTTAAAATTTGCTTCCTCATCTCTGAAATAGATACTGCATTTATACATTTTACCTCATAGAATCATAGGATTATGATACATACATAAATACATACATTCTACCTCATAGAATCATAGGATTATGATACATACATAAATACATACATTATATATAAACTCTGGTTATACTTGTCATACTTCACTGCAGCATATACTCTAAACTAAGCATATAAAGACTACCGTTGAAACAGATTATTTTTTAAGCTTCACAATCCATCAGGATTCTCAAGCTCACTTCTTAATAATACCTTCATAGGTTTTTTATTGCATGACAGAGCAGGCCACATATCATATATCAACTGTAATATAGCACTTTACTTCTTTAATGCAATGCTTAGCTGTAAATGTCTGTAACGACAAATGAAGTATTTAAATTTGAAGATACTTTGGATATATGGCAATACCTATAAATATAAAATCATCATTTCTGCCTGAATTGCACTTAAAAAAGTTCCAACTGCTTCTATTATTGGAAAAGTAATAATAACAATTATAACTATACCATGAAGTATTAAAAGCTGAACATTCAATTTGAAGGTGGCTAAAGTGAAAAAGTGTTGAAAAATGAACCTCATAAAATGCTTGCAATTTATACACATATGCTATATAGAGGCCCTAAAGAGCAGAGAAAAGAACTTTGGAGTTTTTATTGCAGTTCATCTTTTCAGAATCTCTTTCCCTTTCTGGCACGAGGGTAGTGCTATGGTTGATAGTTCGCATCTATAGATCATCCCTTTCCTATGTAAGAAAATTTGTTCTAAGATATGCAAATCTTAACTAAAAGTGTAGGGTTTCTAAATACTGCAAATGTCTTTTTATTTGTGCTAGGTTTAATAATACATTTTTAAAAGTGTTTTTATATAGACATACAGTTGACTTACAATATTGTGTTAATTTCAGATATACAGCATAGTGATTCACTGTTTTTACAGACGATACTCAATTTTTCACATTTGAAGTAGCTAACCATTAAATCCAGGTCAGGCAACTTACCATCATTACGCAGAGTCAGTGGTGTTGGAGGACTAAGTACTCGAGCATTCGTCACTGTGTTTTTCACCAGACAAATATAGCTGCCAACATCTGATGCTTGGACTTTAGAAATATAAAGGTTGCCTGTCTCCTGGGAAATGAACCGCCGGCTGTCTTCAGCCACAAAGGAAGGGAACTCATTAAATACCCAGCTATAGATGATTTCTGAAAATACAAAAAATTTAATGGTTGAAAGATAGATTATTTTATTAACAGTTATACTCAAACAACAAAGCCTTTATTGTGTTAGATATGTTGCAAGATCATACATATGTGATTCAGATATCTATATCATTTTGTATTTTATGTTCAAAGAACTATAGCTCTTCATGATTAAAGGAAGATCTGAAATATTTTATTTCATAAACATTTCTTAAAGCCCTTATCCATTCATCCATGCACTCATTCACTCAATTCTAATGTGTGTTGAATGTGTTTTAGATGACTGGCACTATGATATGATAGCACTGAAACTAAAAAGATGAGACAGAGAGTTGCCCATTCTCAAAGATCAGTCTAAGGAGAGAGATCTACCCAAACCTATGAAAAACCATGTGGAATAAAGAAATGGAGGTGTGCATTGTATCGAAAGGAAGCTGAGGGAAAAGGCAGTTAAGCCACAAGTCAAACAGCAAAAACTTCTTCTGCTGAGATGCCTGAGCTACATTCATTTACTAATTTTTTCACCAAATACTAGTTGAGGGTCATGGTAGGCCAAGAATGCTCCAAGTAGGGGGAAAAAAATGTGTGTGTTCTCATGGATCTTTCATTATAGTGGAAAGAACAAGAATACAGATCCAAAATAAGTATTTGTCAAGTGGTAATAAGTGCTGGGAAGAAAGCTAAAGCACGAATATAGAGCTGGAGAATAACAGGGGTGAAAAAGACATGTGAATTTATATTTTAAAACTCTGACTGCTGGATAGAGATGAGACTGTGTGAGGACAAAGCAGGGGCCAGGGGCAGGGGAAGCAGGAGGAATAATGTCCACTAGCCTCAGTGGCTATTTTCAAAACAGACATGAAATATGTAAATGATTTGCACTAGAATGGTGCTTAGTCGTGGGGACAGTAGTGGTAAAGTGGTGGGAAGTGATTGGTTCCAGTAAAAATGTGATGTTAGAGCTGATTGGAATTGTTGATGGATTGATGATGAAATGTGAGAAGGCAAAAAAATTAGTCAAGGAGTAAGATTTTGAGCCACCACCACAGTTCTGAGTTACTGGAGTGAAAAATCCCAGGAAAGGAATTAGAGGTTAGAGATACTGGAAATAAATCCAAATGACTACATACAGATTCACATGGTGTGTATGTTGTGTTAAGGAACTTGCGCTCTATCCTGGATGTTTTCTAGCAAAGAGATGACATAAATATGTACATCTGTAGGTGTGGGGAAAGAATAAATTAGCCATGATGATGCAGTTGGGCTCTCTCACACCATGGCCTCTCGCTCTTGCCCCACGTTTTGTAAATAATAATTATGTAACAGCTGAGATCACTTAGAGCACTGCACATGCATGTCATGAGGTGCTTGGCCACTGGCTACTTTGTGCCATAGACCTATAGGAATTTCAGCATGAAAGCCCTGGCTGCTGCTGCACATGATTATCTTATGTGAGGTTATGTTAGGTTTCCATTATGGCCATATTATGGTCATTTCTGACTGCTGCTGCAGCTGCTGTATTAGCCAGGAAAGAAGCTGTGTTATGGCTGCCATGCCAGCCAGGAGAGAATAAATGTGTCTGCAGTTCCTGTGGCTTCTCACGTCTTATTCCAGCCTCTTAGCTTGCCCCTTAGGTTCAGCGATCAATGTGAACAGCAAGACAATTGACATCACGAACAGAAACAGTGATACAATTGGTATAGTTTGCAGGATATGAACAGGTAGAGGAGCCCGAGGCTCCAACGGATGGAGGAAGCCAGTGGCCACCTTATAGCACATGGTACCATGTAGCCACAATCCTCTCAGCGTGGATTCTGGTAGAAGACTCGGAGGCAGTGGACAGTTCACTGGATAGCACTGAAAAGGCATTACAGGCAGTGAATTCCTGTTTGCTGAACAAGGCAGCATGGACTGCTGCCAGCACCATCAGGTGGATTTTCCTGACTGCCCTGAAGGTGGATATGGATCATACCCTATAAAATGCTGCACCAGTGCACAATGTGCAGAGATGTTTGGAAGAACTAGAGTAATGTATTTTGATGTTAGGGCCTTGTGGCCCTAAACCCATGGCCTTGAAGAATCCAGCATCTCTGACAGTAAGGCAGGAAGTGACAGTGATGATGAACATTATGAGATTAAGGATAACGATGATGGACGTTGTGAGACTGAGAATACCTGCTTGGCAGCGAGGCCTGTTGTACAGCAGAAAGTGAAGCATGAGCAGCCTATGGCCTGGGTGGACATCCTCAAGGGGCCCCCAATGTGACTGAGTTCACAACATATCAATCATGTACTCATGTGGAGTTGGTTGACTTGGGTAAGCAGTTTTGGCAAAAGCATGGGGGGTGGGGTGGGGGCAGAGACATTAGCAGCATGGTTTTTGTGACTTTGGGACCCTGGACAGTATCATATGTGTTACGGATGAAATAGAATCAGTCCAGTTCAGTTCAGTTGCTTAGTCATGTCTGATTCTTTGCGACCCCATGGACTGCAGTGCTCCAAGCCTCCCTTTCCCTCACCAACTCCCAGAGCTTACTCAAACTCATGTCCATTGAGTTGGTGATGCCATCTAACCACCTCATCTTCTGTCACCCCCTTCTCCTGCCTTCAATCTTTCCCAGCATCAGGGTCTTTTCCAATGAGTCAGTTCTTCACATCAGGTGGCCAAAGTATTGGAATTTCAGCTTCAGCATCAGTCCTTCCAATGAGTATTCAGGACTGATTTCCTTTAGGATGGACTGGTTGGATGTCTTTGCTGTCCAAGGGACTCTCAAGAGTCTTCTCCAACACCACAGTTCAAAAGCATAATTCTTTGGTGCTCAGCTTTCTTTATAGTCCAACTCTCACATCTAGACATGACTACTGGAAAAACCATAGCTTTGACTAGACGGACTTTAGTTGTCAAAGTAATGTCTCTGGTTTTTACTATGCTGTCTAGGTTGATCATAACTTTTCTTCCAAGAAGCAAGCATCTTTTAATTTCATGGCTGCAGTCATCATCTGTAGTGATTTTGGAGGGTTGGCATCTGTAACCATTTACCCTTCATTGAGACAAAGGTTGCAGAATGCTAGACCACTCATGCAAGGGAGGCCTAACCAAATGCATGCCTTCATGGAATGGATTAATGCTGCCGCCCACATTATGTGATCAAACATGGGAAAGCTCCTGGATACTGTGAATAAATGGCATATCTATACCAAGTTGACCCAAATGATGAGAGAACTGGGCATGAAGCATTGATATTTAACCTAAATACCCGAGGCCCAGATGACAAGCGTTTTATTGGCAGCATTCAATATGCTATTTTGAACAATGCCCCATCTACTGTTTTTGAGTCCAGGACTGCTATTCTTGTGACCTAGGTGTGGTGCCCCATCTATGAGGTGACCTTGATAGTAGCTAGCTTGGGAGAAACAGAGGGACAGCAGGAGGCAAAGGGTTGAAGGGGGCCTGAGCTGGTAAAGGCCCCCTCCTGGTGATGAGAATGCAAATGTGGGCTGATTTGTTGGCAGTGGGAATTGACAAATAAAGCTGATACACAGCCCAGTGCTCTGCTCCCAGAGCTGTGGAGGCAACTGAGACCAGAGCAGAAGTTTCAGTTTGGGATGCATCCACAGCAAGAGGTACAGGTGGTTCAGTTAAAAGATTACATGGTGCCCAAGAATGTTCTTTTGGATGATGCCCTTTTCCACTTTGAATAGGGCTCAGACCAAGGTGCCCTCCTGAAGAGTCAGGGACTGGAGACCGCATGTAGAACTTGTAATTCATTGGTCACTAGCTAATGTACAGAGAGTAATGGCCCTGGTTGACACTAGTGCTAAATGCAACCTTGTTTACATCTAGCCAGAGGCTGTGTCCTTACCTTTGGAAATTGGAAGGCTCCCTGTGTGAAAGGCTTTGTCCTATAATGTATGATGTAGGTTTATGCTGTGTTCTATAATGTAGATTTAGAGCAGTGAACTGTAAAGGCCACGCCCTGTGATGTGCTACTAACTTCTCATTCTCCTGCGGGTTTAGAACAATGTGAAAGCATTTGGAATGATGTGGTGCCCTGTCAATGCCAAAATTCCCCTCCTTGAAGGGGTGGGCCTGGCGCCTGTAGGGAGTTTTTGCAGGTCCTTAATAAAAAAGCCTGAAGGGGTAGAGTTGACCTTGTGGAGGCTTTCCTGCAATTTTACAAGGACTAGACTTGGCCAAGGAAGATAAAGGTACTCCACATGTAGTGGGTGGCTCTTCTAGCCCCATGAAGGCAAGGACTGCAACATGAGTTCCAGGTAATACTTGCCATTGGGTTTTGCTGTGTGTTGGAGATGTAACTGTTCATTGTTGTAGCATCTACTGCTGTTGCAAGATGTATATTCAAGGGTCAGTGTTACTCACCAAGGGACCATCACAAGAGATGGATCGCATGTGGATTGTGAGGTGAGAGACCCTGAAGGGGTGGAGTTTAGGGAAAGAGCAAATTAGCCAAGATGGCATGGTCAGGTTCTCTTGCCACATGGCCTCTCGCTCTTGCCCCACATTTGGTGAAAAATGATTATGCAATATCTGAGATCATGGCATCCAGTCCCATCACTTCAGGGCAAATAGATGGGGAAAGGATGGAAACAGTGAGAGACTTTATTTTCTTGCACTCCAAAAACACTGCAGATGGTGACTGCAGCCATGAAATTAAAAGATGCTTGCTCCTTGGAAGAAAAGATATGACAAACCTAGACAGCATATTAAAAAGCAGAGACATTACTTTACAAAAAAAGGTGCATATAGTTAAAGCTATGGCTTTTCCAGTAGTCATATATGGGTGTAAACTGAGCTCCAAAGAATTGATGCTTTTGAACTGTGGTGTTGGAGAAGACTCTTGAGAGTCCCTTGGACTGCAAGGAGATCCAACCAGTCCATCCTAAAGAGAATCAGTCCTGAATATTCATTGGAAGGACTGAAGCTGAAGTGGAATCTCCAATACTTTGACCACCTGATGTGAAGAACTGACTCATTGGAAAACACCCTGATGCTGGGAAAGACTGAAGGCAGGAGGAGAAGGGACAACAGAGGATGAGATGGTTGGATGGCATCACTGACTCGATGGACATGAGTTTGAGCAAGCTCTGGGAGCTGGTGATGGACACAGAGGCCTGGAGTGCTGCAGCCCATAGGGTTGCAAAGAGTTGGACACGACTGAGCAACTGAACTGAACTGAGCCGAACAGCTGTTTCACCATGAAAGCCCTGGATGCTGCTGCACTGGGGCTACACTGGAGCGACATCATGGTTATGTTATATTATGGTTCATTATGGCTGTATTATGGTTATATTCTGGTTGCTGCTACAGCTACTACACCAGCCAGGAGAGAGTCTGTGTTATGGCTGTCATGCCAGCCAGGAGAGAATAAACATGTCTGCAGTTCCTACAGCTCCTCACATCTTCTTCCAGCATTGTAGCTCGTGCCTTGCCACCCTAGGTTCAGCAAACAGAGAGACAATGTGAACAGCAAGACAATTGCCATCATGAACAGAACAGTGATAAAGTAGGGTATTCTGGTGATTCTGCAAAGGCTGAATTTAAGTAAGCCCAAGGTTGCCAAAGGGAGTGAGAGAACAATATTGCATACTGAAGGTAAGAGCTGAAGAAATCTGAATCAGAACCTAATCATAACAACAAGAAGAAAGATATTGGGATATTAGCCCAATAAATACATAGGAGGGCTTCCCTGGTGACTCAGACAGTAATGAATCCTCCTGAGATGCAGGAGACTTGGGTTTGATCCCTGGGTCAGGAAGATCCCTTGGAGAAGGGAATGCCTACCCACTCCAGTATTCTTGCTTGGAGAATTCCATGGACAAAGCAGACTTGTGGGCTATATCTCATGAAGTCACAAAGACTACACTTTCAAGACAAATGAAGAGATAGATAGTTCAGGAACACTTTCATATCTCCCTTGAATGGCTGGAAGGAGGATGGCATGTGAAGTTCAGGACTAAATAAAAATGAGGTCAAACTAATTTAAGGAGAAAGATCATTGGTTCACTTTCAGGACATTTTGAGTTTGAGGCAAATCCACATAAGCAGTTCCAGCAGTTAGTAAACATGTGTTTGAAGTTCACGAGAGTAAATCTGTGGTTGGAAGTTGTTGGTATATTGGTATAATTGAATAAGGTAAGTAGATGAGAATAAATATGGTGAGAAGATAGTTCTCTGGAAAGCACAACATCTAAATAAAAGAAAGAAAACAAAAAATGTTCAGAAAGGAAGAGGGAAGGAACCATTGGAAAAATTCAAGGAGAATAAAGAAAATGCAGTGCCACAGAGGCCAGTGGCTCAACCATTTCAGGAGGGTTAAATAATGCCAGCTAAGGAAAAAGGACTTAGTAGAAATATTTATATAGATAATAAAGGTAAATGTTACTTAAGATTGACATTTGGGGTATCACTGAATGGAAACTTCAATAGATGAGTGGAAATCAAAATCATATTGCAACTGAGTTAATAAAAGAAAAAAAATTGTTTGCCAATAGCATTAAAATCTCAATAGACATTACAATTACATGTGTTATAGCTGAAAGAGCAGATTCCGAGGTCCCTTTCTCCACAGTTATTTGCTTAATAACACCACTTGAACTTTTAAGAAAGCTCAAATGTGATTCTAATCTACAGTGAGGATTGGGAAGCCCTATTTTATGCCTTTCTTCTCTTCCTTTTTCTCTCTCCTTCCTTCTCTCCCTTCTCCTCCCTCCATCCTTTCTCCCTTCCAATATATGGCTTATTCTAATTGTTATAATGAGAGTTTCATTTGTTGCTGAAACAGCACTCAGACATTTTGATACTTTTTGCAATTTACTTTTGGGTTAGACTTTACTGGAGTTATCTCAATTTTTGATTTGTATTACTAGAAAATTTGGAAGAAGTAAAGCAAAGAACAATCACATTAGAGACTATCATTAACTGAAATCTAATTTTGTTGTACCAATAGTGTTTCTTGAGTCAATGTTTTGTAAAATATTTTTAGAATAAGCAGAAAGTATTTACACAAAATTGGCATTTTTCTCAAATTTTATAGGTTAATAGGTATTTGGGTATTCAACAATGTTCATTTAGTTTTTAAAATAAGTTTTTAGTTTTATATAGCAAAGCATTGGAGAAGGCAATGGCACCCCACTCCAGTACTCTTGCCTGGAAAATCCCATGGATGGAGGAGCCTGGTAGGCTGCAGTCCATGGGATCACTAAGAGTCGGATACGACTGAGCGGCTTCACTTTCACTTTTTCACTTTCATGCATTGGAGAAGGAAATGGCAACCTACTCCAGTGTTCTTGCCTGGAGAATCCCTGGGACTGGGGAGCCTGGTGGGCTGCTGTCTATGGGGTCACACAGAGTCGGACGTGACTGAAGTGACTTAGCAGTAGCAGCAGCAGCAAAGCATTTCATAATTTTAAGAAGGATAAAAAGTGGAAATAGTACCCAGTAGAAAAGCTGACAGTCTGAATTTGGATTGGATTTTCTGCCTGTGCCAAAAATGAATATATTGAACCAGTCTAAACCTCTCTTAAAGTTACTCTTTACTTTCTCTTATACATTTTTTTTCATTCTCTATCAGCATTTATTTAAAATTCTTTTCAAACTTGTCTTCACTTTCATGAAAAAACAAGCATTCACTTTACTTTTAGTATGTCAGAACCTGAAGATAACAAAAGGATTCAGGAAAGTAATAAAACATAGTTGGCTCTGAGGGCATAGTTTTTATGCCCATATAACACTTGGCTTCATAACATTTATGCTTGGCCTTAAAAATATTTTAATATAAGCTGATATATTAAATATTGAAATCTGGATATCATTACACATTATCAGAAGCACACTAAGATTAGTTGGTTAGTTGTGATTTTTCCCATTCTTCTCAGGTTTTTTTTTTTTTTTTAATAGTATGCTTGACTTAGACAATTTAAAATGTTTTAGAAGTCTTGATATTATTCTTCAATGTGTACCCCCTAAAGTTTTTATGTTAAATTTCTCTAGTGTATTTTTTTATACTGTGTGATAACATACATTTTGTTTACAAACTTGTACTGTGTTGACTTCAGGTTTTGGTTTCTTATGGGAGTTTTTTTTTTTTTAACTTTTTTCTTGAGTCAGTGAGAGCCATTCAATTTCACTGAAAGAATAGCACATTAAGGACCTGGTTTGGTGCAGACATTTATTCTAAATTTCCCTCTCAGGAAGACCCAAAGACTTGTCCTTTGTACCAGCATGAACAATCATCCTCAAGCTCCTAGACTCTATAGTCTACCTCCATGAATCTTTGTTGCCAATATTTCCTCAGGATTAATGGATTAATAGTATTCCTAGATGTCAGTTAGGATTTATTCCTAGAATTTTTCTATTTGTTTCTGATACCTGCTTTTTTCCCATTCCTTTGAGCTTGGCTATATATTAAGCTTTATTTTATTTATCATTTCTAAATTAGGGGAAAGGTTCTAGGTTGGCTCTATTTTCCTAGTTGAATGTCTGGGTTTTGTGGCTTTGTTCATTGCAGACTTTCATCACACTTGCTGTAATTGATTCAGTGTCGCCAAACAGACTAGGTTTCTTTTGCTCCCCTGACAAATAAGATGATTACTTAAATGATGTATTTCTATGTCTACAGGGTATAAAAACATGATCATCCTTATGGGAAAAGATGTTCATTTCTTATAACTGCAGTGCCATTAATTTTTTTAAAAAGTATGAGAAAGGGGAATAAAACTGCATACTGTACTCTCTGAAGTCTTTGAAAACAATTTAAATGAGTAATCATATGCAATTCATTTCAACATTCTCTAATATAACTGCAAGTTAGAAGATAACCATTCTTCTTCCAAATAATGTGTGTACATAGTAGAAGCTGTGGGTCAAAAGATTAGGAGAGAACACAATGGGTATAGCAATTGATTTGTTCACCACCCAATTAATACTGTGACTCTTTTAGGGAGTCTAGTATTTTTTTTTGTTTGTTTTTTGTTTTTATCCTTGTCAGCTATAAAAAGGAAAACCTAAAAATCAGAATCTTCTGTATTTTTTAATATATTTTATGTTTTATAATAAAATTTTCAGCTAATGGGCTATATTTATCACAATCTCTGCTCTTATCTGTTTTTGGTTATCCTTGTAATGTGATATATATAAAATAGCTATAATTTGTTCTTTATTATACCAGTGGAACTTTTTAGTTTGCTTTAATATTAAATTAAGCTTTTTACTTGTAGTTTGATATGTTTTTTCATTAATTTTTACTGGATACTGCTTAATAGAGTGTATGTCATAAACAATTTAGTGTTTATTAATTGCTTTGTAAACATTTTTGGTTTTACAGTTCCATTATCTGTTGTGACTCCTTTGCCTCCAGTTCTGAAGAAATAATTGATGTGAATATATTTGAATAATGAAACTTAGTAAGTTATTGGATAAAATGGCACTGCTTTAAAAAATGGCACAATGAAGATATTTGCTGATATAAAGTTTGTAGCGTGTGGCTAGCTACCATTTTGAATTTTAGAATTAATGACATCATGAAGGAAATTATAGGGAATTGTACCATTAATTATCCATTACTACTTACCATAAGGGGATATACTCCTTGGAAGGAAAGTTATGACCAACCTAGACAGCATATTAAAAAGCAGAGACATTACTTTGGCAACAAAGGTCCATCTAGTCAAGGCTATGGTTTTTCCAGTGGTCATGTATGGATGTGAGAGTTGGACTACAAAGAAAGCTGAGCACCAAAGAATTGATGCTTTTGAACTGTGGTGTTGGAGAAGACTCTCAAGAGTCCCTTGAACTGCAAGGAGATCAAACCAGTCAATCCTGAAGGAAATCATTCCTGAATATTCATTGGAAGGACTGATGCTGAAGCTGAAACTCCAATACCTTGGCCACCTGATCTGAAGAGCTGACTCATTGGAAAAGACCGAGACTGGAAAGATTGAAGGCAGGAGGAGAATGGGGTGACAGAGGATGAGATAGCTGGATGGCATCACTGAAGCTATGGACATGAGTTTGGGTAAACTTTGGGAGTTTGTGATGGACAGGGAGGCCTGGCGTGCTGTGGTTCATGGGGTCGCAAAGAGTTGGATACGACTGAGTGACTGAACTGAACCGAATCTGAAACTAAGGCAATGTTATTTGCATTGCAGATTTATACCTGCATTGTGATAGAAAATGTCATTATTAGCAACATTATGTACTCTTGCCAGAGTAGAAACTAAATCTACTGCATTTACCACCATATACCTTAGGTCCCAACAGAATGGCTGGTGTTTAGTTGCTCAATACATAGTTGATGAGAAAATGAATAATTAGAAGATAAATACCAATATATATTTAATAAATAGTTCTAAATTTTAAGAGTAGATTTTTTCATATTTTATATTTCCTATTGCAAATTTTTAAAGATGTACTTGAACTTATCTTGGCCTTTAGAATATAAATGAAAAATTACGTTTGATAACTGAGCTAAAAACAGATCCTGAGAAGTAATGTAGGCAATTTTAAAAATCTGAATTGTACAGTCAATGAACAAAAGAGAAAGGGTCATGTTTACAAAGTTACTATGAAGTATTTTTGTGATTTATTCTATTAAGTAAATTAAACAGAGGTTTAGAGGGATGCTAAATTTGAGGTGATCCAACCTCCCTCTTTCATGGTTGGTGATTGCAGCCATGAAATTAGACTCTAGCTTCTTGGAAGGAAGACTATGACAAACCTAGACAGCGCATTAAAAAGCAAAGACATCACTTTGCCAGCAATGATCCATATAGTCAAACCATGGTCTTTCAAGTAGTGATTACAGATGTGAGAGTTGGACCATAAAGAAGGTTGAATGCCAAAGAATTGATGATTTTGAACTGACAGCAAGGAGATCAAATCCATCAGTCCTATGGGAAATCAGCCCTGGATATTCATTGAAAGGACTGATGCTGAAGCTGAAGCTCCAATACTTTGTCCACCTAATGCGAACAGTCAACTCACTTGAAAAGATCCTGCTGCTGGGAAAGACTGAAGGCAAAAGAAGAGGGTGGCAGAGGACGAGATGGTTGGATAACATCACCAATTCAATGGATGTGAACTTGGGTGCACTCTGGGAGAGGATGAGGGCCAGGGAGGCCTGGTGTGCTGGAGTCAACAGTGTTGCAAAGAGCTGGACATGACTTAGCTACTGAACAACAACCACCACCTCCCTCTCAGGTTAAGAGTCTTAACGGTGGTCAGTCATTTTGCCTCTGCTTGAATATATCACTGTCACTGCTGAGGAAGCTGATTTGGCAGCTCGAGTTATTAAATGGATCATATCTAAAGATTATTTTGGCTGCTAGTTTTAGAGTAGAGACTGAGATTAAGACAACTTTGAGTATTCACAAGTAGGTACTGATACGTTTTTATATGCAAAGCACCATTTAAGGTATGTAGATATAAGGTGGGAGAAGGCAATGGCACCCCACTCCAGTACTCTTGCCTGGAAACTCCCATGGGCAGAGGAGCCTGGTGGGCTGCAGTCCATGGGGTCGCAAAGAGTCAGACATGACTGAGTGACTTCACTTTCACTTTTCACTTTCATGCATTGGAGAAGGACATGGCAACCCACTTCAGTGTTCTTGCCTGGAGAATCCCAGGGATGGGGGAGCCTGGTGGGCTGCCATCTATGGGGTCGCACAGAATCAGACGGACACGACTGAAGCAACTTAGCAGCAGATATAAGGTGGAGCTGGGAAAGGAACTAACTTGAGAATTAACTATGAGTTACACACTTTGCACATTTTTCCCCAACTCCCAGTCACACATATACACAGAGATTAGAAGGCAATGCCATGAATGAATAAGACTATGGACTTTGGAATCACAAAGATCATAGTTCCAGTGATGGCTGCATGATCTAATGACCTATGTACATTTGGGCAAACTAGAGAGTTCCCTGGTGGCTCAAATGGTAAAGCCTCTGCCTGCAATGCAGGAGACCTGGGTTCAATCCCTGTGTAGGGAAGACCCCCTGGAGAAGGAAATGGTAACCCATACCAGTACTCTTGCCTGGAAAATTCCATGGACAGAGGAACCTTGTAGGCTACAGTCCATGGGTCACAAAGAGTCAGACACAACTGAGCGACTTCACTCACTCACTTTAGTCTCTCATCTATAAAATGCAATTAATGGTGAAACTGTAGGTTAAATGAGATATTATATGTAAGATTAGTACTTTTAGAACTAGACACAGTTATTACCATCACTATAATCATCTTCAACATTAAAGTTGTGAGGCTCAAATGGGTGAGCCAATGGAAAATTATACCTAATAATTTTTAGAGAAAAAAATGCAATCTGACTCACCCTGAGCCTATATCTTGTTATCATATTTTATCTTTGCATCACACTGCTTTAATTATTATATTCTAATATTGTGAGTGTGTGTGTGTGCTAAGTTGTTTCAGTCATGTCCAACTCTTAGCGACCCTATGGTCCATAGCCTGCCAGGCTCCTCTGTCCATGGAATTCTCCAGGCAAGAACACTGGTGTGGGTTGCCATTCCCACCTCCAGAGGATCTTCCTGACCCAGGGACTAGACGTGCATCCCTTACATCTCCTGAACTGGTAGCAGGTGCTTTACCACTAGTGCCACCTGGGAAGCCTATTCTAATATTATTGAATCTCAATTTCAATATTCATAAATAGGATAGTAATATCTAAATGATATGATTGTGCTGAGGATTACATAAGCCACTTAAATGAGAGTGTTCAACCTGCAGAAACTGTTCAGTAAGGGTAGCTGTTGGCTTAGGATAAATGACCTGATATATTCCAGTAGAATTTGGTACAGTGCAGATTCCTTGTGAACCTTGTATGTCTGGGTTTAATTTCTACAAGTATCAAATATTTCACCTCTAAAACTTAGCCAGAAGCAAGAATGCTGAGAGCAACAGCAGAAGAAAGTTGTCTAACTGACACTTGGTTAGAGCCCAGAGAATCAAGATATTTTTAAAGATGTGAAAAATGCAAGAGAGGACATTTGTGGTATGTTTTAAAAATTGAATCATCTTAATACAAAGACAGTCTGTATTACATAGTTTCATTTATCTTGGTTGAACAAAACAAAGTACTAATTCTTCTTTTTATAAGTTTTTGAGACATGTATTTTCATTACATTTATTACCTAGAGTCAGAAGCAACACAGTTCTGCTTAAGAATTATAATACGTCACTGAGACAAAATAAAAATTTATATGCATATAACTCAAAACACCTTTAGCAAAACAAAATATAAAGAAAAGAGTATTTATAATAGAAACAGTAGTAAACTGGCATTCTCTCACAATCCATAACTCAAAGGATTCCAAGGAAGTGAATTCCAAGTTCTAGAGTTCAAGTGGGTGACAATAGCTATTTTTATTTTCCCTGAGGAATGTTTGACACTACAGAGGACATTTTTTTAAATCTCAGGAGCCCTGTGTCTAGATATAAAGGTCATTGCTTACTCTTTTTGAAATGCAACCTAAATTTCTTGCTTCGCTAAGGGGTTTTTAATTATTTTTTATTGAATTGTAAACTCTATCAGGTCAGAGACCAGCATTTTCTCAACAGGGTGTGATAGTCTATAGCACAGGTTCAACTTAGGTTTTGGACTTTGCATTCACACTAAACTTTCAACAATTGCTTATTAAAGTGCACCGATACTAGCCCTTGATGAACAACAAGATATCTGTTTACTAAAACCTTGCCAAGTAATAAGACCTGGTGTGCTTATCAAAATTATGAAGAGCTTAGCTGAAAGGAAAAAAAAAAAAAAGATGCATGGAGATTTACTTGGAGATTGTGTAGTTCATTCATTAGATATGACCAAGGTAACCTATAAGTTTATCCTCCTTAAATCAGAACACTTGACCTTAATGATAACAACAGTAACAGTGAACATTTATGTTCTTAGATCAGTTTCCTAGAAACAGAATCTGAGAAGGGAATTCCTTTGAATGTGATTCATTCATAGAGTGTTCTCAGGAGAAGGGCTTAAGGGAAGAAGGACTGGGTAAAGAGAAAAAAAAAAGGATAGAATTAGTTTAGGAAACTAATCCCACTTAGGGCTTTGGGAATGCAAATTTCACCGTCGACTTGGTAAGTCAACAGAAAGTAAAGAGAATCAGTCTTTATGGCACCCCACTCCAGTACTCTTGCCTGGAAGAGCCCATGGACGGAGGAGCCTGGTAGGCTGCAGTTCATGGGGTCGCTAAGAGTCGGACACGACTGAGTGACTTCACTTTCACGTTTTCACTTTCATGCATTGGAGAAGGAAATAGCAATCCACTCCAGTGTTCTTGCCTGGAGAATCCCAGGGATGGGGGAGCCTGGTGGACTGCTGTCTATGGGGTCGCACAGAGTCGGACACAACTGAAGTGACTTAGCAGCCCCTACATCCATCAGTTACTGGCTGCCAGCAGGGAGTCCTACTTGCACCTCCCTTCTCTCTGAAGAAGGTACAGCTGCCAGATGAGTGCAAAACCAGATGAGAGAAAATGGGATGTAACACCAATAGGATCTAGTAAAACTCTATAGCACCAATGGGTTCTGTACAGTGTTTCTATGTATACTAGTTTAGTTAAATCTTACTGAGATAAGTAACCCTGTTTTATGAATGAGGGAACTGGGATACAAAGATCAAAAACTTGACCAAGAAGTCTTACTGAGCACAGATCTCTATTTGAAAAAAGAAAAGCCTGATTAGTAGCTATTTCAAGTATCTATTAGATGGAGTTATGTATACCATAGGATCCAATTTTGCCAATTAAAACTTTCATGCTTCAAACAACTATTCAAAGAAGTGTCTAAATCCCACTCACTAGACAAAAGCAGGTTTCTGGATTCCTATTAATTACTGAGTAACTATCTAATTAAACTGTGATCACAGAGCCTCAATTATGTTAAAAGGTAAAGGTGTATCCTGCTAGCATAAAAGCTTACTGTAAGATAGGACAGAGTGACTGACCTGCAGATGTTCACAGGGATAAAAGCAATTGTACACATTTGCCAATAAGTATACTTATTCCTGCTCTCCTCTTATATTAAGACTATATGGAATCTAGAAAAATGGTACGGATGAACTTATGTGCAGAGCAGGAATAGAGACGCAGATGTAGGCAATGGACTTGTGGACACAGCAGGGGAAGGAGACAGTGAGACAAATGGAGAGAGGAGCATTGATATATATACACTACCATACCATGTGTAAAATAGATGGTGGGATGCTGCTGTATAGCACAGGGAGCCTCCCAGTGCTCTCTGATGACCTAGAGGGGAGGGATGGGGGTGGGGGTGGAGAGGCTCAAGAGGGAGGGGATATAGACATAGCTTCAGATGTATACTTACAGCTGATTCACATTGCTGTAAGGCAGGAACCAACACAACATTGTAAAGCAATTATTCTCTAATTAAAATTTTTTTAAAGACTTAGAATTTTTCAAATAGTTAACCAAAAAAAAAATCCATGCATAAATAATCCAATATTGCTGGTATCAGTGATTGATAAGTAGGAAGGACTAATCTTGAGCAATATTCCAAAGGAGGGAAAAAGGAAATCTTGAATAGTAGAATAAAGTTTACTCATTTTTCTGTGTTTCATTTAGTAAAATGTATTTTATCCTAAAGGTATTTGTCATTTGTACATAAATAAAAGAAATAAAATTTAATTTAGCTCTAGGCATTTGAAGCAAAAGAAAATTCATAAAGTATGTATTCAAAACAGTCAACATTTTTCATAGTGCATTTTTAATAGATATCTAACATTTTAATTTCATGCTATGCAAATTTTATACTGTAAATTTGAAGATTTACTGCATCAGAAATACTAGCAGAAATAAATATGAGTTTAAAATTATCCCTCTTTTAGGTAGATAAGCGGAGAAGGCGATGGCACCCCACTCCAGTACTCTTGCATGGAAAATCCCATGGACGGAAGAGTCTGGTGGGCTGCAGTCCATGGAGTCGCAAAGAGTCGGACACGATTGAGCGACTGCACTTTCACTTTTCACTTTCATGCATTGGAGAAGGAAATGGCAACCCACTCCAGTTTTCTTGCCTGGATAATCCCAGGGATGGGGAGCCTGATGGGCTGCCATCTATGGGGTCACACAGAGTCGGACACGACTGAAGTGACTTAGCAGCAGCAGTAGGTAGATAAGCTCACAGAAGACAAAATCCTACAGAGTTATGATTAGCCTAAGTGTTGTATTTTAAATATGAAATTTTGGTTGCTTTTGGATTACATTTATCATGTAGGTGCAGTAGAGAATCTTTCAGTTCAGTTCAGTTGCTCAGTCATGTCTGACTCTTTGCGACCCCATGGACTACAGCACACCAGGCTTCCTTGTCCATCACCAACTCCTGGAGCTTACTCAAACTCATGTCCATAGAGTCGGTGATGCCATCCAACCATCCCATTCTTTATCATCTGCTTCTCCTCCCTCCTTCAATCTTTCCCAGCATCAGTGTCTTTTCAAATGAGTTAGTTCTTCACATCAGGTGGCCAAAGTATTGGAGTTTCAGCTTCAGCATCAGTCCTTTCAATGAATACTCAGGACTGATTTCCTTTAGGATGGACTGGTTGGATGTTATTGCAGTCCAAGGGACTCTCAAGAGTCTTCTCCAACACCACAGTTCAAAAGCATCAATTCTTCACTGCTCAGCTTTCTTTATAGTCCAACTCTCGCATCCATACGTGACTACTGGTAAAACCATAGCTTTGACTAGACGAACCTTTATTGGCAAAGTAATGTCTCTACTTTTTGACATTCTGTCTAGGTTTGTCATAGATTTTCTTCCAAGGACAAAGAGTCTTTTAATTTCATGGCTGCAGTCCTCATCTGCAGTGATTTTTGGAGCCCCCAAAATAAAGCTTCTTGCTGTTTCCATTGTTTCCCCATCTATTTGCTGTGAAGTGATGGGACTGGATGCCATGATCTTAGTTTTCTGAATGTTGAGCTTTAAGCCAACTTTTTCACTCTCCTCTTTCACTTTCATCAAAAGGCTCTTTATTTCTTCTTTGTTTTCTTCCATAAGTGTGGTGTCATCTGCATATCTGAGGTTATTGATATTTCTACCGGCAGTCTTGATTCCATCTTGTGCTTCATCCAGGCCAGCATTCCTCATGATGTACTCTGCATAGAAGTTAAATAAGCAGGGTGGCAATATACAGCCTTGATGTACCCCTTTCCCAATTTGGAAACAGTCCATTGTTCGATGTCACATTCTAGCTGTTGCTTCTTGTCCTGAATACAGATTTCCCAGGAGGCAGGTCAGGCAGTCTGGTATTTCAGTCTCTTTAAGAATTGCCCATAGTCCAGGTTCAATGCACGATACTGGATGCTTGGGGCTGGTGCACTGGGACGACCTGGAGGGATGGTATGGGGAGGGAGGAGGGAGGAGGGTTCAGGATGGGGAACACATGTATACCTGTGGTGGATTCATTTTGATATTTGGCAAAACTAATACAATTATGTAAAGTTTAAAAGTAAAATAAAATTAAAAAAAAAAAAAAGAATTGCCCATAGTTTTCTGTGATTCATCCAGTCAAAGGCTTTTGTGTAATCAATAATGCAGAAGTAGATTTTTTTCATGGAATCCTCTTGCTTTTGCTTTTTCAATGGCCCAATGGATGTTGGTAGTTTGATCTCTGGTTCCTCTGCCTTTTCTAAATCCAGCTTGCACATCTTGAAGTTCATGATTCACATACTGTTGAAGCCTTGCTTGGAGAATTTTGAACATTACTTTACTAGCATGTGAGATGAGTGCAATTGTGCAGTAGTTTGAGCATTCTTTGGCATTACATTTCTTTGGGATTGAAATGAAAACTGACATTTTCCAGTCCTGTGACCACTGCTGAGTTTTCCAAATTTGCTGACATATTAAGTGCAGCACTTTCACAGCATCATCTTTTAGGATTTGAAATAGGTCACCTGGAATTCCATCAAAACTCCACTAGATTTGTTCCAACAAAACTCCACTAGCTTTGTTCGTAGTGATGCTTCCTAAGGCCCACTTGACTTCACACTTTAGGATGTCTGGCTCTAGGTTAGTGATCACAGCATCATGTTTATCTGGGTCATGAAGATCTTTTTGCATAGTTCTTCTGTGTATTCTTGTCACCTCTTTTTAATATCTTCTGCTTCTGTTAGGTCCATACCCTTTCTGTCCTTTATTGCTTCTATTTTTGCATGAAATGTTCCTGTGGTATCTCTAATTCTCTTGAAGAGATCTTTAGTCTTCCAGAGTCTTTAGATCTATAAGTCTAGATATCAAGCCTAGAGAATCTTTAGATAATATGTTATTATAATGAGATTCCTGCTGCCCAACTTCTTCTTACATTCAAGGTAATTTTTCATAAACATTTTTATGTTTTTACCACTTAAGTAATATTCATTAATCCTTCATGCAAATCTTTAATGAAAGTGATTTATTTGTCACATTACCATGCATCATATAGAAATAGTTGATACTGTCTATTTATCAAGAGACACTGAAATGGTTTATTTTCTGCTCTAGGGGCTTGTCCCTATGGGTCACCTGCTTGAGAAAAAATAATACTAACCATAAATTACATATTTATATCTGTTAATATATAATCACTGTAATAAATCTTCAAATTTCTATTCATTTGAATTCACATAGCATATAACCTTGGCTAGAACTTTTTTAGTTGATTTCTTTAACAAAAATAGAAAAGTTGGTATGAGTAATACTATTAATACAAGCAATATAAAAAGTATTTAGAATTTATTAGTTTTCTAATTCTACAGGAGATTTTTTTCTGTAAAAATCAGATGTATTTTGATCTTTATAATCTTATTTGCATCTTTTCTCTCTCGCAATTATTATCGAATATGCCTATGAAATAGATGTTATGATAAATTCCAGTAATGATCAATAGAGGCTCGGGGCAAGAAGGAAGAAATATGGCTTTAAAATTGGTATATATGTATATATGTATGTGTGTGTATGTATATATATATCTTTCCTTCGTGGCTCAGATGGTAAAGAATCCACCTGTGAAACAGAAGACCTGGGTTCAATCCCTGGGTGGGAAGATTCCCTTAAGAAAAGCATGGCAACCCACTCCAGTATTCTTGCCTGGAGAATCCCCATGGACAGAGGAGCCTGGCAGGCTATAGTCCATGAAGTGGTAGAGTCAGACACGACTGAGCAACTAAAGCACAGCATAGCACAAGGCAATTGAGTGGCCACTATTCTGAGCCTAGTACTCATATTAAATATGAATGTTAGACATTCAGAGACATGTGGCTGGTATATACTATGAAAATAAATGGTTCAAATGTCAAAAATATGTTGGCTTTCCCTGAGTCAATTATTTTTTCTTGTTTCTCTTATTCTCTTTTAAATTTGCCTAGAAGTTTTGCAGACTTCTATTTCCTAAACTGGCTATTCTTTGGTTGATTCCTATATTGCCTCAATCTTTAACATGTTTTATAGTTTCTGGATAAGAAAGGTGTTTACTTTTTAAAAATCAAACTTATTCAGACTTCTTTGTTGCAAATTAATTACTTGGATGTGTTCTGAGTATTCTCCACAAGCCTGGGCTCTGTGATGTATCTTTCTCCATAAGCCTCTGTTCCTAGTTTGTTGGTTAATTAATGATTCTCATGATTGTCTAATGATATTTTCTAAAATCACAAGACTACTATTAATTAAAATAAAAATATAGCTAAAATAAAAATACTATAATTTTCTTGGGACCCAGGATTAATCAATATTGCAGTCTTAGAAATAGGAAAACTGTATGTCTATAAGTTTTACTATAAATTTCAAGAATGCAAAGCAGTTGGATGGATAAATTTACTCAGACACCACTGATTTAGGAGTTGACTGTTAAAGATGAAAAAATGAGGAGTTCTGATTTATAGGGATCATCTAAAGAAACTGACTGCATACAAATTTCTTAAATGAAAATCACAAAATATCAGGATACATCACATCAGAGACTGGGTAAAGCGGGAAGATAAATTTTTTAAAAATAAATACTTATTCCTTATTCTTAGTGAAAGGAAATGCTTCAGACACCAGTGATACTAGTACGAATCCTGTCACATGTGTGTTAGTTGCTTAGTGTGTCCAACTCTTTTTGCAACCCCGTGAATTGCAGCCCACCAGGGTCCTCTGCCCATGGAATTCTCTAGGCAGGAATACTGGAGTGAGTAGCCATTCCCTTCTCCAGGTGATCTTCTGACTCAGGAATCAAACCCCAGTCTCCTGAATTGCAGTCAGATTCTTTACCATCTGAGCCACCAGGGAAGCCCTGTCATAGTAGAGTGAAATGAGATGTGTACTAGGAACCTAGCTTCCTAATCCAGTGGAGACCTCTCTGCAAGAACTGAGCCTCATGAGGCTCAACTCAGAGAGTACATGCATTGGCGTAAGGTAATGTGACACTGTGGACAAAAACAAGGACTTCATATCAATGCAAAAATGCTTTTGAACTTTTGCATCTAGCAGCTATGTGGTCTTCAGCTAATTACCTGACTTTTTCAGTTCTGTTTATCCATTTGTAAAATAATATAAATAACACCTAGTTCTTAGGATTTGAGGGAAATGTTTACAAAAATGTTAACATAATTTCATGAGTATATTAAGTGTTCATACATTTTCATTATCATCTAAACTGCTAACATGAGTATATATGTAAATATATATCTATATATTTATGTATATGTATATAATTTTTGCTATGTGTACCATATTTGCCTAATTAGTCTAGCAGTCACTAAAAGCCCCATAAAACATTGCTTCTTACCCGTATGCATAAAAGAGTGCTTTGACTGTGCATGTTGGTAACATATATACATGTTATTCTTGTTCCAATTTATCATACAACATATAGATTGTGCAGTATTAAAATATCTGTATCTTTTATACTATTTTTTGCTTCATAATATTCCCAACTGACATCAAATTGGAGTTTAGGAGTATTTTTTTCTATAGTCATGGCACACACTTACCAATAGATCTTAAGTCTCTTGTACAAGACTCTTTCATGGAATTTAAAACTTACTGTCCTTACTGTCCTGCTCTTATGCCTCAACAACCTCTTTCCTATAACACTCAATATTATCTGCCACTCTTCACTATCACCGATGCTTCATTTTAGAGTGATTCTCATATCGATATGTTTCTTACAATGTCATTTCCCTGGACTAGAATGTATTCCCCCCTTCCTTCTGCCCAATCACTCGCCTATACACAAATCAAGCACAGGTGCTGTTTTCTTGAAGAACCCATCAGGAGTCACTTTTAACTCTTCCTTTCTGAAATATTATGGCCATATCACTAACTTGTATCCTGACTTGCTTGAAATAGTACTATATACACCATTTATAGCATTTTGCCCAGTAGGATTATTAATACTCTCTCGTTTCACTTTCAAAAATGTTTCTGTATTAAATATATTTTATGGTCTTCCAAATCCCTATTCATCATAAACAAAAGCTCCTCTTGTATTGGTACTGACTACGTTCTCTCATTGCCCTCTATTCTATGTGGCTATATCAGTTTCCCCTCTTGGATTATATATACATCATAGAGCAGGGGCTGTGTCATATGCTTTCTGAACAAACATGGCACCAATTAAATTAAATTAATTAAAAAATTAAAGATCAAGTTACTTAAATTAATTTATATTTAGAGACTTTAAAAAGGATGTCATGTTTTCATTCAAGATAGTTGGCGATATTTGAGTGGCACCAGAGTATTCTTGCATGTCATTTCTCCAGCTGTCTAAAATAGTGTCCAACTCATCACAGTGTCCAGGGAACAGTCTATAAATCCTTTTCTGATGATGAATGCACTCTTTTGTCATTTCATCATAAGTGAAATAAGATGTTTTCTTATATTCTTTCTTCAGCCCTTGGTAATAGAATTTTATAAATCTTTTAAGATTCTATGTGATTTTGACCCTGGATATTGCTTTAACTGTAACACTGTCTTTGCTTTCTTCAATTCACCCAAGCCTCCCTGGCCTTCTTACTTGTTTTCAACCTAAGACATGTATATTAATTTGTTACCTTAGTCTGAAACATTATTCTTCCAGATGTTTTTGTGGGTCACTGCTTGACTTCTCTTCAGATCACTGTTCAAATGGCTCCTTCTGGGCAGTGCTCTCTAGCCAACTCACCTAAACCAGCTTTATCACTCCTCTTGCATTCCCTCTCTCTCTCACACACATATACATATGTACATACATACATACATATATATATTTCTTATTGGTTGTCTTCTGCACCACAATGTGAGTTTTATTAGGGTAGGAACCTTACCTATTGGTTCACCACCATAACCCTCAGGATTGTGAAAAGCGGCAGATACAGAATAAGTAATGGTTGAATGAACGGAGAATTAACACAATAGTGAAAATGTTTTCTACTAAATGTCATAACATAAATTTCTTGGAAATTAAATTACTGGGTACTGTTTTCCCCTTTATAAGGTAATACCCAAAATATTAATATGATTTATTAGGAAATTTTTCAGAACCCCTGGGAATGTATGCATTTTGTTCTATATGTACATGTGTGATAAAGATGAGACTTGAATAAATACCAATATTCTGACCATTTGATTATTAGTTTTCACAAATGTTGGAAGAGGAAATGAATGAAACAAGAATTTTAAATGAGAATTAAGAGAACCCTTTCACTGCAATTCTGTTACATTTCTTTTATTTCATTTCAGACTACTGACTGTAAGTTTGTGGTGAAGTTTTGTTAAGAACAACTAAGTCATCCTTGTTTTTTAATTAGTTCTTTCACTACCAGACCAACATTTGGGGATTTTGCCTCTTTGTACTGTTTTTATATTATTACTTGAAACTCAGCCTGAACTTTTACTTTAATTACAAAGAAATACCATCAAAATGAATGTTTTAATCTATCTGGGGAAAAAGCACATGCTTTGCAGTGCTGGATCTTTGGTGTAGAATGACAGCAACATGACATTGATTTTATTAACTCTCTAATGAAGTCCTTAGATAGAATTGCCACAATTTTAAAGCACAGCATGATAGCTATTCTTTACAAGTAGACAAGCACTATCCTACACCAATATTTCTATAAACGACACATCAGGGGAAAAATGAAAATGCATATGTGGAAGGTGACCAAGGAGATCCTCATAATGTTGAATAGTATGTTGAATGTTGAATGTTGTAAGAGCATGCCTAAATGAATAGTTATGATTAGATAGTGTCATAGTATCTTTGTGAGAACACTAGGGTGCTGGTCTCTATAGGTCCATTTCAATTTTAATAACTTTGAAATACCATATTCATTTTTTGCTCATCTCCTTTGTTTTTCTTTTCAAATTTTATTTTTGTCAAATAGCAGTTCATTATTCAGTACTTTTTTTTTTTTTTTTTCTGGGCACTAATCCACTAATACTGATACTTTGAGGATCTATAAGCTCATGAGTGGACTTCCCTGGTTACTCAGACAATAAAATCATCTTCCTGCAATGCAGGAGACTGGGGATCAATACCTGGGTCAGGAAGATCCCCTGGAGGAGGGCATGGCAAACCACTCCAGTATTCTTGCCTGGAGAATCCCACGGATAGAGAAGCCTGGGGGGCTACAGTTCATGGTGTTGCAAAGAGTCAGACATGATTGAGCGACTAACACTAATTCTAAATGAAAGAGTACAAATTGTATAAATGTATTACTTATGTAAAATGTTTTCTTGATGGGATTAGTTTCCTTTTATCTTGATGGAGGCTCTGCATCTCAGTACTATTGGCATTTGAGGCCTAATGATTTCTATGAGAGACCCTCTGGTGCATTGTAGGATGCTAATATGCATACTAATAAACTAGTAAGTAGGAGGCTAATAAGCCTTTCCCTGGCCTCTACCCACTAGATGCCAACAGCATCTTATCCCTCCCCCTGCCCATACCCATTCCAGCTATGACAGTCAAAAATGTCTCTAGGCATTGTCTAATGCCCCATTGTGGGAAATCATTCCTGTTTGTGAACCATTGTTCTCAGTTAATCTGCAAGTGAGTTATTCTGAGTAACCAATTATTTGAGTTATTAGGTAATAACTACAATTCTTTTTATTCATTTTATAAATAATAGATGAAAGCTGGCTCTTTCAATTTCATTTTTCTTCTTATTTTTAAGGGTAAAGTACTATACCTCCTTCATGATTTAAAGTCTATGACATACATATATAAAATAGGTAAACAGTGGAGTGTGCTGAACTGAATTAGAATTAAGTACCAATCATATCCATAGCATAGAACCTAAGAAACATTGTTTACTTTTAATTGAATGAATTAAAATACATTAAAGATGATACCATTTCAGGCTATTTTTCCCCATTAATTGTCAAAATTATGGGAAAAAAGTCAAGGCTGGATTGACACAATGACACGATATGGACACTGTCAGCTTGTCATTTTTCTTTTCCTTATATAAAAGGTATAAGGATGTAGAAGAAAGTTCAGCTTCATGAGGAGTCTAGTTGTTTTATTCTGCATAAATAATTCACCTTACAAGTGAATTATTGTGAATTATACAAGTGAATACACCTTGCAAATTATGTGTGAAATCTGAAACAATGTATCTAATTTACTACTTTTTACTCAGTCATTTGAGGTTATTTTTCCCCATATTTAAAAAATAATGAGATATGTATTTACAGAACTTACTTGATTGTATTAAAATGAAGTCAGTATAAATTAATCCAAGATAATGGAAACCAAATGCAAATTTATGGTAGAAATAATACAAAATGAGGAAACCAGTTTGCATGAATATTTAAAGCACATGGAATCTATGCTAAACAGAAAAGAAAGGAATCGATTTCTTATATTGTTAGAGAAATTTACAGATTATTAAATTACTGTTTTAAGGCATTTTATTGGCATGACATAAGGTTCCATATTTGTTTCATTTTTGAATACAGAAATTACTGTAGAAAATCTGGAAGTCTGGTAAAGTAGTTTAGTTGAAAGCAGTCTACTCATGGCAAAGCTACACAAATGTCTGTGTTGGCCATGGGTAATAAATCCTAAGAACTCAGGATCTAGACTGAGTCAAATACAGTACACACTAACTCTAAGACAAGACACTTTTTTTTTTTTTTTTCTTTCAGCTAGATTTCTAGTGTGTGATTGCTTAAGCCTTCCTTTCATCACTTATTCTTTCTGTAACCTTGGGGAAGTTACTCAGTGTTCCTCAGTCTTTATTATCCTCTTTTGAGGTATACATTGCTTCCTATTATTTTGTAAAGATTACACAGAAGTAACAAGCAAGTACATAGTTTCATGCTCGGTGCCTAGAAAACATTTACTATATGAATTTATGTTATTACTTCAGAATGTCTTTTAGCTAAAGAAGATTTTTTGAGATAGGGAAAATCTATATACAAGGACGAAAATTCCAAGGTTATCCTAACTCAGTGGACATTGAATTACTAGCCTATTTTTTCCCATTTGGCTTGGCCTATCATTCAGGGATGTAAAAGCATCCTTCATTTCCAGTCATATACCTTGATTCCCCAAGGAGATACAAGATCCTGTTGTTCTAAAGAATGAAATTTATTTCTTAAATGTCACATAGTGTTTTTGTACTTATAAATATATTAAGAAGTTACTATGTGCCAGACATTTTGCTAACCATTCTCTATCATTCGTAATAATATGATTACCTGTTTTATAGACTTGAAATTGAGGATAAATAAGATTAGGGGTTTTTGTTTGTTTGTTTTTGTATAAAACAGAGAGAAAAAAGTATAGTTGCAGCCAGAATTTTAGGATGTAATTGAAACTATGAAAACTTCCCTAAAAATAGCCCCTTGACCTATGCTATACCGGGTTTGGAAGCTCTAGAATATAGAAACTATATTAGTACAAATCATAACCCCTCTTCCATAAAATCATTCAAAATATGAGTTCATCATTGATTTCCTTTCAATACCATTCTTATAAAAAGAAGACAATATTTATTTTAAAAGATTTAGAGACAGATTGCATGATACAAGCTTACCCCAAAACAAAAGCAAAATTCTGTATTTTTAATAATAGGCTTTTTGGAAATTTTCATTTTCTTTTTATTAAACACAAGGAAAAATACAAAATGGATGGTGTGAATTTTCAGTAAAGGTTGAATCTTCTACAGTTTACTGCTGCCTGTTTCAATTTCTTGATTAAAGACAATCTATTAGTTAAACTTCAAGCTGAAGCAGTGTAATATTTAGGAGTGTCAATTTCCATTGGAAAAGCAGTGCTGATATTATAGTATTTTCCCATCTTCCTGAACTGTTTGTCAAGCTTCCGAGTGAAGCTGCACAAGGGCTCAGAAAGAGCTTATTTCGAAAACACAGTTCCCAAGTACGTTTAAAAAAAAATAGGCTATAGTTTTTCCTCTTCCCCCTTATGTCTTTCTCTTGTGTCCAATAGAGAGCCACTGAAATGGCACCCAGATTGATCCTTGTTGACATAACCTGGAGCACAGCTCGGGAACACACATCCCTTAAACTCAGCCTTGCCACTGCCTGCTGTTCCGCCTGCGTCGGTATTGTTAATTGGGTGAGGTCAGCCAGCTCTTTTCTCTCTCTCTCTCCAGACTTTCATTATCCCCCAGGAGGAGAAGAATCGTTCTAATGAATGATCCGCCATGTCTAAGGGTACTCATTTTCCAGGCTTGTTAGCTTAATGCTTCTTTGCGATATGTAAGAACGGCATAAGAGAAACCATTTATATCACTAACCTCCAGACCAGCTTTGCAGAACAATCTTGGGAGTTCAGCTCTTAGCAGCTGACTTGCCCTCTCCCCAGTCATACTCGGGCATATTCTAATTAATAACACTGCTTACTTTATTTTTATCGGTCTAAGGGAATTCTCCTTAACAAGATGCTAAAACAGTTTTTAAAAGGCTTTCCTAAATACACAGATAAATTAAGAGAAATCAGAATTTTTAGCTAGAATTCTCTTTCCTTTTTATCATCAATAAAATAATAATATAAAGACTTTATAGATATTGTATTAATTTGATTAATCCATGCATGAACTTACCTTTTG
Source organism: Bison bison bison (assembly GCF_000754665.1). Classification (NCBI taxonomy): domain Eukaryota; kingdom Metazoa; phylum Chordata; class Mammalia; order Artiodactyla; family Bovidae; genus Bison; species Bison bison. Next base: position 2,380,913 of record NW_011494834.1, read on the forward strand.
GCCTTGTATGCAGTGAGAATTCAATAAATAGTTTTCTTTTGCTTGTTTTTAACGAAGGAATAGTTTTCTACATTTGTTTAACATGTGCTTAATGTTTAAGTAGAACCTCACACTTAAGCTCTCCACACTTAAGACAATGGACTTCTACCCCAGCCTTCTACCCTAACAAGTCTCATTTTATTTACATGATGGGACAACAATGACAGTGGCGTTTGAGATTTTACCTTCTTCATTTCCTTAGTCACATCTGGCTGCTTGATCCATAGAGACTATTATTCTCCATTTGACCTGACCCTCACTGGGATGCCAGCTAACCAGTGGGCTAGAGAGAGATAAGGCTGTACGACTGGATATTGCTTGGTTTTAATAAGGTTCACATATAACCCTTTCACTGTTATAGGAGAGTCTGGATTTCTTCTCATCTAGTCCAAAAATGTTACTTGCAGTTAAGCTCCTAACAGCAGGCAGTGTCCTTTGAAGAAAGGGAAAAGAAAAGGTGAAGGTATTCAAAAGACTAATTAGATAACACTTGCCTAGTTCCTATTACTCTCTGGAGTAAAAAAAAAAAAAAAAAGAAAAGGAAACTATATATAGTCTTAGAACTTTACTAAACTGAAACTAACAAGATATTTGCTTAGGCAACATACTAATTGTATTTTAAGTGAATCAGCCAATGGGCAGGAAGATGTTTATTTCCTCACCCCCTGCTATTTCTCATCCTTGACAAAGATTTTTTTTTTTAACCTCTCAAATGTCTTCAGCAGGAGGTAAAAATAATGACTGTCCCTCTGAACAGTGAAGAGAGACTGGAGCTGTGAAGTTGGAGCCCTTCTATTTTGTAAAGTATCTTTCTTGAAATGGGTTTGGTGGAGGAATAGGAATCTTTATTCCTGTTAGAAGGACAAAACGAAACTAGAGAAAGGCAGTCAGAACACATGTGAGGGAAAGGCAATGAATGCCCTTTACAAAACTAGGAGAGAACTGGATTCCAGCCAGGCGGGATGAAAGAGGGGCCAGGGAACATAGCCGTTCTTTCCGCTCTACACACGACCTCCACAACCGCGGACTAGCAAAGTCCAACAGTTTGAAGTTCAGAGGTTTGGCAAAGAGTAATACTAAACAGAACTCAAGTGGACTAAGGAGAGAGCTTCACAACTAGTGCAGGGATCACTAGATGAAGGTAATTTACATTGTCGCACTATTTTGGGAGAGCATTTTGACAATACTTATCAACCACTTTACTGCTAATTCTTTCTCAAAGTAATTCCATCTTTTGCAAGTTAGTACAAAGAAATAATTTAAAATATGAGAAGATATCTATAGGTGTTCATGGCAAGGCTATTTATAGCAATAATAAAAGTTTTTAAAATGTTCAGATGTCAACTATAAGGGTAGAGGTTATATAAATTATTTTTCTAGAATACTGTGCAGCCATTAAAATAAAATTGGAGATTAGACATGCAATTTTATTTCCCATATATTGCTTATTAAAATGTAATCTCGAATGTCCTAAGGTATGTATTATGTATATGAACTAACTTCTGTTCATTTAGAATGCTACTAGCTATGTACTATCTTTGAAAGAACTGAGACTGTAGTCATCCAAATAATCTTCTGCAGAGTTTGATTTCCTTGTGGAACCCTTATTGAAAAAAGCTAGCTTTAATATACTACTTCCAAGTCACATTTTTAAATAAGAATCTGAAGGATATCAAGAACTTAGTGATTTGTTAATTTCCTTATTTATAAAACAAATATACAGAAACTGCTGCTGCTGCCAAGTCGCTTCAGTTGTGTCCGACTCTGTGCGACCCTATGGACTGCAGCCTACCAGGCTTCTCTGTCCATGGGATTCTCCAGGCAAGAACACTGGAGTGGGTTGCCATTTCCTTGTCCAATGCATGAAAGTGGAAAGTGAAAGTGAAGTCACTCAGTCGTGTCTGACTCTTAACGACCCCATGGACTGCAGCCCACCAGGCTCCTCCATCCATGGGATTTTTCGGGCAACAGTACTAGAGTGGGGTGCCATTGCCTTCTCCCATAAAGAAACTGATGTAGATGTAAACATGTGAAAGTTGCTCAGTCGTGTCCAACTCTTTGCAACTCCATGGACTGTAGCCTACCAGGTGTTTCTGTCCATGTAATACTTCAGGCAAGAATACTGGAGTGAATAGTCATTCCCTTCTCCAAGGAATCTCCACAACCTAGGGATCAAATCAAGGTCTTCCACATTGCAGGTGGATTCTCAAATACCCATATTTATAAAGATTAAGATGGGTTGGAGATGTAGTTTTCCCTTCTTGATATTATGACTTTTGCAACATAAACATCTATATGTTTCATGATTGACAAACTTTATATTATTTATCTTTAGTTTATTTTTCAATTCCATCATAGATTATTATCAGTTTTGAACCATTGTTTTGTCTGCTTCTCTGAACGAAATGGAGATAGGGAAGAAAGTGATAATAATAATTTAGATAATGTTTATATGGGACAAATATAAATTCTGATGGGTTTTGTCATGTATACATGGTCCTTGCATATACATTGGGATCTCTACCAGTTATCTGTTGGTATTTAAACTGAGAAATATGTCAATTAATATATGCAGGTAGTTAAAATTTCAAACGATTCTGTCTGGCCACTCATAGATATAGCTAAAACTTCTGTGTTAAGAAAAAGATTCTTCAAATGAAAGAAACAAACAAACAAAAAAATACAACTGTTAGTTGTTTAATCATTTCAATGGCATCAGTATTATCATCTTTTATTTTTTAATAGAAATGAAAAGAGATCTTAACACTGAAAGTAAATATGTATGTTATAAAGACTCCATATTTACAGAAATACGTATGCTATAACACCACCATATTTAGAGATAAGCATGATGGTGTGATCACTGTCATAGAACCAGACATCCAGGAGTGTGAAGTCAAGTGGGCCTTAGGAAGCATCACTACAAACAAAGCTAATGCAGGTGATGGAATTCCAGTTGAGCTACTTCAAATCATAAAAGATGATGCTGTGAAAGTGCTGCAGTCAATATGCCAACAAATTTGGAAAACTCAGCAGTTGCCACAGAACTGGAAAAGATCTCTTTTCATTTCAATCCCAAAGAAGGGGAATGCCAAAGAATACGCAAACTACTGCATAATTGCACTCATCTCACATGCTAGCTGGAGAAGGCAATGGCACCCCACTCCAGTACTCTTGCCTGGAAAATCCCATGGACAGAGGAGCTTGGTGGGCTGCAGTCCAGGGGGTCGCAAAGAGTCGGACACGACTGAGCGACTTCACTTTCACTTTTCACTTTCATGCATTGGAGAGGGAAATGGCAACCCACTCCAGTATTCTTGCCTGGAGAATCCCAGGGATGGGGGAGCCTGGTGGGCTGCCATCTATGGGGTCACACAGAGTTGGACACAACTGAAGCGACTTAGCAGCAGCAGCAGCAGCACATGCTAGCAAAGTAATGCTCAAAATTTTCCAAGCGAGACTTCAACAGTACATGAACCGTGAACTTCCAGATGTTTAAGCTGGATTTAGAAAAGGCAGAGGAACCAGAGATCAAACTGCCAACATCTGTTGGATAATAGAAAAAGCAAGAGATTCCAGAAAAACATCTACTTCTGCCTCACTGACTACACTAAAGCCTTTGACAATGTGTATCACAACAAACTGGAAACTTCTTAAAGAGATGGGAATAACAGACCACCTTACCCGACTCCTGAGAAACCTGTATGCAGGTCAGGAAGCAACAGTTAGAATTGGACATGGAAAAATGGACTGGTTCCAAATTGGGAAAGGAGTACATCAAGGCTGCATATTGTCATTCTGCTTGTTTAACTTCCATGCAGAGTACATCATGAGAAATGCCGGCCTGGATGAAGCTGAAGCTGAAATCAACTATATAAATAACCTCAGACATATAGATGACATCACTTTTATGGAAGAAAGTAAAGAAGAACTAAAGAGCCTCTTGATGAAAGTGAAGAGGAGAGTGAAAAACCTGGCTTAAAACTCAACATGCAAAACACTAAGATCATGACATCCAGTCCCATCACTTCATGGCAAGTAGATAGGGAAACAATGGGAACAGTGACAGACTGTTTTCTTGGGCTCCAAAATCACTGCAGATGGTGACTGTAGCCATGAAATTAAAAGACACTTGCTTCTTGGAAGAAAAGCTATGACAAACCTAGACAGTATATTAAAAAGCAGAGACATTACTTTCCAAACAAATGTCCGTCTAGTCAAAGCTATGATTTTTCAAGTGGTCATGTATGGATATAAGAGTTACACCATAAAGAAGGCTGAACACCACAGGATTGATGCTTTTGAACTTTAGTGATGGAGAAGACTCCTGAGAGTCTCTTGGACTGCAAGGAGTCAAACCAGTCAATCCTAAAGGAAATCAGTCCTGGGTGTTCATTGGAAGGACTGATGCTGAAGGTGAAGCTCCAATACTTTGGCCACCTGATGCAAAGAGCTACTCATTAGAAAAGACCCTGATGCTGGGAAAGACTGAAGGCAGGAAGAGAAGGGGACGGCAGTGGACAGAGGATGGCATGGCTGGATGGCATCACAGATTCAGTGGGACATGGGTTTGAGCAAGCTCTGGGAGCTGGTAAAGGACAGGGAAGCCTGGTGTGCTACAGTCCATAGGGCTGCAAACAGTTGGACATGATTGAGCATCTGAACAACAAATTTACAGAAAAGAAAACTATATATATCACTCCAAGAGGAAAATAACAATTGATACTGGAATTAAAACTATGTATAAATTTTAAAGCATAGAATGATAGAAAAATAACAAGAAAAGGAAGGAGATTTTCATATAGCTGAATAGATATAAATGCTAAAATCAGGATACAGTCATAGAATAAATGAAGGTTATATATTATACCTGTAATATAAAAGTTTTAAAAAACACAAAAGAACATATATTCAGCACTTAAAGATTTATACTCCCATGCTCATAGCCATTCATTCTTTTTTATATTTATTTTATAATTGAAGGATAATCGCTCTACAGAGTTTTGTTGTTTTCTATCAAACTGCGACATGAATCAGCCATCAGTTCAGTTCAGTTCAGTTACTCAGTTGTGTCCGACTCTTTGTGACCCCATGAACCACAGCATGCCAGTCCTCTATGTCCATCACCGACTGCCGGAGTCTACCCAAACCCATGTCCATTGAGTTGGTTATGCCGTCCAAACATCTCATCCTCTGTCATCCCGTTCTCCTCCTGCCTTCAATCTTTCCCAGCATCAGAGTCTTTTCCAATGAGTCAGTTCTTTGCATCAGGTGGCCAAAATACTGGAGTTTCAGCTTCAACATCAGTCCTTCCAATGAACACCCAGGACTGATCTCCTTTAGGATGGACTGGTTGGATCTCCTTGCAGACCAAGGGACTCTCAAGGGTCTTTTCCAACACCACAGTTCAAAAGCATCAGTTCTTCAGTGCTCAGCTTTCTTTATAGTTTTACTCTCACAACCATACATGACCACTGGAAAAACCATAGCCTTGACTAGACAGACCTTTGTTGGCAAAGTAATGTCTCTGCTTTTTAATATGCTGTCTAGGTTGGTCATAACTTTCCTTCCAAGGAGTAAGTGTCTTTTAATTTCATGGCTGAAATCACCATCTGCAGTGATTTTGGAGCCACCCAAAATAAAGTCAGCCACTGTTTCCACTGTTTCCCCATCTATTTGCCATGAAGTGATAGGACTGGATGCCATGATTTTCGTTTTCTAAATGTCGAGCTATAAGCCAACTTTTTCGCTCTCCTCTTTCACTTTCATCAAGAGACTCTTTAGTTCTTCTTCACTTTCTGCCATAAGGATGGTGTCATCTCCTTATCTGAGGTTATTGATATTTCTCCCAGAAATCTTGTTTCCAGCTTGTGCTTCTTCCAGCCCAGCACTTCTCATGATGTACTTTGCATATAAGTTAAATAAACAGGGTGACAATATGCACCCTTGATGTACTCCTTTTCCTATTTGGAACCAGTCTGTTGTTCCATGTCCAGTTCTATCTGTTGCTTCCTGACCTGCATATAGGTTTCTCAAAAGGCAGGTCAGGTAGTCTGGTATTCCCATCTCCTTCAGAATTTCCCACAGTTTATTGTGATCACACAGTCAAAGGCTTTGGCATAGTCAATAAAACAGAAATAGATGTTTTTCTGGAACTCTCTTGCTTTTTCAATGATCCAGAGGATATTGGCAATTTGATCTCTGGTTTCTCTGCCTTTTCTAAACCAGCTTGAACATCTGGAAGTTCATAGTTCACGTATTGCTAAAGTCTGGCTTGGAGAATGTGAGATGAGTGCAATTGTGAGGTAGTTTGAGCATTCTTTGGCATTGCCTTTCTTTGGGATTGGAATGAAAACTGACCTTTTCCAATCCTTTGGCCACTAAAGAGTCTTCCAAATTTGCTGACATATTGAGTCCAGCACTTTCACAGCATCATCTTTTAGGATTTGAAATAGCGCAACTGGAATTCCATCACCTCCACTAGCTTTGATCGTAGTGATACTTCATAAGGCCCACTTGAGTTCATATTCCAAGATGTCTGGCTTTAGGTGAGTGTGAGTGATCACACTATCATGATTATCTGGGTCCTGAAGATCTTTTTTGTACAGTTCGTCTGTGTATTCTTGCCACCTCTTCTTACTACCTTCTGTTTCTGTTAGGTCCATGTAACTTGTCCTTTATGAATCAACCATTGGTATACATACATCCCCTCCCTTTTGAACCTTCCTCCCATTTACCTCCCCATCTGAACCCTCTAGGTTGATACATAGCCCTTGTTTAAATTTCCTGAGCTATAGAGCAAATTCCCATTGGCTATCTACTTTACATATGGTAATGTAAGTTTCCATGATACTCTTTCCATACGTCTCACCCTCTCCTCCCCTCTCTCCATATCTATAAGTCTATTGTCTATGTATTTTTCTCCATTGCTGCCCTGCTCTTCTTCTGGGACCACTCTAGTTCGAATATCAGTGCCTTTGATATTGTCCCAGAGGTCTCTGAGACTATCCTCAGTTCTTTTCATTCTTTTTAATTTATTCTGCTCTTCATAAGTTATTTCCACCATTTTATCTTCCAGTTCATGGATTTGTTCTTCTGCTTCAGCTATTCTGCTATTGATTCCTTCAAGAGTATTTTTAATTTCAGTAATTGTGTTGTTTCTCTCTGTTTATTCTTTAATTCTTCTAGGTCTTTGTTAATTGATTGTTGCATTTTTTCCATTCTGTTTTCAAGGTTTTTGATCATCTTTACTATCATTATTCTGAATTCTTTTTCAGGTAGTTTGCCTATTTCCTCTTCATTTATTTGGACTTCTGTGTGTCTAGTTTGTTCCTTCATTTGTGTAGTATTTATCTGCCTTTTCATTATATTATTTTTAACTAACTCTGTTTGAGATCTCCTTTTCCCAGGCTTTGAAGTTGAATTCTTTCTTCCTTTTGGTTTCTGCCTTCCTAAGGTCAGTCCAGTGGTTGGTGTTAGCTTCATACATGGTGAGATTTGCACTGAGTTTTGTTGTTGCTGTTGTTACTATTGTTGCTGCTGCTGTTGTTGTTTGTGTGTTTTTCCTCTGATGGGCAAGGCTGAGTGAGGTGGTAATGCTGCCTGCTGACGATTGGGTTTGTATTTTTGTTTTGTTTGTTGTTTAGATGAGGTGTCCTACAGGGTGCTACTGGTGGTTCAGTGATGCCGGGTCTTCTTTCAGGAGGTTTTCTTTGTGTGAGTTCTAAATATTTGATACTCCCTAGGGTTAGTTCTCTGGTAGTCTAGGGTCTTGGAGTCACTGCTTCCACCCCAATGGCTCAGGGCTTGATGTTGAGTTTTGTGTGGTTCTATATATTCTTTTCTGCTGGTCAGGTACTCCTGTCCACTCACAGCTGGTGTTCTGCATGCACTTCGGTGTCTGAAGGTGTATTCCTCATGTATCTGTGGAGAGATGTACTCCACGTCCACCTACTCCTCCACCATCTTGTTCACTATTGCAGATTTTTAATACAGTTCTCTCTCTCTTGAGGTGTTCTCTCTGTTCTCTCTTTGCCTTCAATAAACTCTCCTGGAGGATTGGCAAGTCAGAATGGCATCAGGCTTCTGGGCCGTAGAAGCCAGTGGACTCAGATTGGGGCTCCACGGTAGCACCTCACAGGTTGGTGTTGCTACCCTGGGAGCTTCTGAGCATTGGTTCTGATAGGAGTGAGACTTGAAGCCTGCACCACCATTCATTCTTAATAGCCCACAATCATCAACTGATGGATGGATAAACACATTGTGGTACATTGAGGTAATGGAATACTGTTCAGCAATCAACAAGAACTAGCTGCTAGCTCAGTAACATGTATAGATACAAACATCATTATACTAAGTGAAAACAACCAGGCTTATAGTCTACATATTGCACGATTTCTTTTAAAAGAATTTCTGGAGAAGACAACATTTAAGGACAAAAAGTAGATTCAGATCAGATCAGTTGCTCAGTCGTGTCTGACTCTTTGCGACCCCATGAATCGCAGCATGCCAGGCCTCCCTGTCCATCACTAACTCCCGGAGTTCACTCAAACTCATTTCCATCGAGTCAGTGATGCCATCCAGCCATCTCATCCTCTGTTGTCCCCTTCTCCTCCTGCCCCCAATCCCTCCCAGCATCAGAGTCTTTTCCAATGAGTCAACTCTTCACATGAGGTGGCCAAAGTACTGGAGTTTCAGCTTTAGCATCATTCCTTCCAAAGAAATCCCAGGGCTGATCGCCTTCAAAATGGACTGGTTGGATCTCCTTGCAGTCCAAGGGACTCTCAAGAGTGTTCTACAACACCACAGTTCAAAAGCATCAATTCTTCGGCGCTCAGCCTTCTTCACAGTCCAACTCTCACATCCATACATGACCACAGGAAAAACCATAGCCTTGACTAGACAAACCTTTGTTGGCAAAGTAATGTCTCTGCTTTTGAATATGCTATCTAGGTTGGTCATAACTTTCCTTCCAAGGAGTAAGCGTCTTACTGGATGCCAACGATGGGAGTTGTGGGAAAAAAGTGATTGAGAAGAGGCACTAAAGATATTTCTCTGTGTGTGTATTAGTTGCTTAGTCATGTCCAACTCTTTGACACCCCATGGAATGTGGCCTGCTAGGCTCCTCTGTCCATGGAATTCTTCAGGTAAGAATATAGGAGTGGGTTGCTATTTCCTTCTCTAGGTGATCTTCCCAACCCAGGGATTGAATCCAGGTCTCCTGAATTGAAGGTAGATTCATTACAGTCTGAGCCACCAGGGAAGCTCTTGGTGGGGACCTTTCTCAGAGAACTTTCTGTGGTTAAAGGAAATGTCCTATGTCATGATTATGATTGTGCTTCCATGACTCTTTTTCAAAAGACTCATGGAATTATACACTTAAACATGCTAATGTTAAAAAGATGCTGATGTTCCTTATATGTTAATTATAACTCAATAAGCTAATTTAAAATAATCCATATATATATATAAGTGATATAAAATGAAGAGAAACATACTAATGACTAAAACATTAGTTTTTCAATTTAGAGCATTATTTAAATTCCTAAATGAAGATAACATTTTCTTATTCCTATTCCTCTACAGTAAGATTTATATTGTGTGATTAAACAACTGTATCACTACATTTAGTTTCTTGAAAATAAAATAATTAAAAAATTATCATTTATCTTTTGAAAAATACAGAAATGAACTATTTAAGATGAATTTGTTGGACTAGCCTTATAAATTGTTTTAATAAGATTAATTAGCAGTATCCATTAAGCAGCTGACATTCAGGACTGTGTTAGCAGATATATAAAAGATACAAAGATTCAAGGACCATCTACATTAAGTAGCAAAGTTGAAATAACAGAAATGACTCTTATGCAGTGGAATATGTAATAAGAATTAGACAAGAGAAAGCAACTTGTTTATAGGGACTTAGGAAATCTGATGGAGAAGGCAATGGCACCCCACTCCAGTACTCCTGCCTGGAAAATCCCATGGATGGAGGAGTCTGGTAGGCTGCAGTCCATGGGGTCGTTGAGGGTCGGACACGACTTGAATGACTTCACTTTAACTTTTCACTTTCATGCATTGGAGAAGGAAATGGCAACCCAATCCCAGGGACGGGGGAGCCTGGTGGGCTGCCGTCTACGGGATTGCACAGAGTCGGACACGACTGAAGTGACTTAGCAGCAGCAGCAGCACGAAATCTGACAAGAGTGGGACCAGAGAAGGGTGCATCCTTTCTTACTTAGTTGGCCAGAAGAAGATAAAGTGAGGGGTGTATATGACCCACAAAGGTAAAAACATTTACTTGTTGTTGTTTTTCAGTCAGTAAGTCATATCTGACTCTGTGATCCCATGGATTGCAGCATGCCAGGCTTCGCTATTCTTCAAAAATATTTACTATGTGACCACTAATTGAAAAAGTCTGCTAACCTTTGATCAGGAAGAATTAAAGTTTGATAATATAATGCTTAGTTAAGTAAGCTAAATGCAATGTAAGTAGGAAAAATTCTCAGAGTAGGAAGTAAAAAAACTGGACTATGGCATTGTTGAGTCTATTATTTTCTGTGATAATCAATTTTCATTTTAAAGTGAGCAACTGATATTCACTTTCCTTGGCTTTTCTTTCTTGAATTAATGTGGTTGTTATCTATTTCTCTCAAAGATCTATCATGCTATTTAATTAATTAAAAAGAAGTTTAGGAAAACTAATACCAATATCTTATTAAATTTTATATTAGATCAGAGCTCTTTTTATTCCCATTTTTCAAGGGTTGAAACTGAGGCTAGGATAAGTTTTATTTTTTGTAAATTAATCTCTTTATTTTAATTGGAGGCTAATTACTTTACAATATTGTAGTGGTTTTTGCCATACATTGACATAAATCAGCCATGGTGTACATGTGTCTCCCATCCTGAACCCCCCTCCCACCTCCCTCTGCATCCCATCCCTCAGGGTTGTCCCAGTGACCGGCCCTGAGTGCCCTGTCTCATGCATCGAACCTAGACAAATTTTATTTCTCTAAAACAACATTTTAGTAATGGTATAGTCAAGATCCTCATTCAACTACATGACTCCAGGTTGTGTGTGTTTCTTTTATCATTTTCATTACTGAATGACAGTCAATGGGGAAATATTGTTTCTTTGGTATATCAAAGCATATGAGAGGAAAGAAGAATTAAGAATTTTGGAAAATATGATGGCTTTTAATTTAGAAGCGCAGCAATTCAATCTAACTTGGCTGCATTTTACCACATTAATTTGACATGTTCAACTGCCTTGCCCAAATCAGATGAAAGTGGTGATTTATATCAGCACAACATGAAAACACTAGTTATTTCAAGGAACATAATAATCAAAGAAATGAGCATCTGACTCACTGTTTCCTGCCTTTTTCTGTGTGGAGTATCTCTTAAAGAGGGGGGAAAATGGACAATTTTAAAGGAGCTGGAAGTATTTGGCAAAATATAATTAAACAATCAAAAATAATGAATTAAACTTGAGTCATTATATATAAAAATTTCAAACAAATAAGAGAAAAAGCAGGTCACTGCAATGTCCTAAATCTTTTCCTACTCTGTCTAAATATTTTCAAACAAGCTTCATGTTGAGGTGCTTGCTTTGTGATATTTAACTTTCTATGTATATATTTTGTCAGATGGAGTTAAAAAAATACTCCAAAACACATTGAATTTTCCTTTCCAGTGACATCTAGAGAACACACTACAGCAGAGTAAATGATAAAAACATGTATTTTTAAAAACTGATTTGTAAAGATTTTAAAGGAATGTCAAAATGAATTTTTTTATAAGTGCTAAGTTCAGGCTATCAAGCAGCCAGTTAAATCTGTTATTACAAATGTTTCTCTACTAAGTGGTAGTCTGGATGGAACGGAGTTTGGGGTAAAATGGATACAAGCATATGTACGGCTGAATCTCTTCACTGTTCACCTGAAACTAGCACAACATTGTTCATCAACTCTACTCCAGTACAAAATAAAAAGTTTAATTAAAAAATGTTTCTCTGACTAGCAGAGTTTGGGTAAAAATAGTCTTTTTCTGTATAATTTAAGGGTATATAAATTGTATTTTATTATTTATTTTACATAGGAAAGCATACATTAAAAAAATACATGAGTCCTTTATTTCTCTATTTCATTCAATATGCTTCCATTATCACTTATTTTGCCTGGATTCTAAATAATTGTTGAGATACAAACTTGACCATTCAATTATTCTGTTTGGTAAAAATATGAAATTTTCTACATCTGTGCTATTTGCTTCCATATATTGTTTCTAAGTGAAGTTGCCCAGTTGTGTCCGACTCTTTGCAACCCCATGGACTATAGCCTACCAGGCTCCTCCATCCATGGGATTTTCCAGGCAAGAATAGTGATTTTAACAGTGCTGAGTATTCACCTCAGCAAACTACCACTCCAACTACCACACAATTGCACTCATCTCACGTGCTGGTAAAGTAATGTTCAAAATTCTCCAAGCCAGGCTTTAGCAATATGTGAACCGTGAACTTCCTGATGTTCAAGCTGGTTTTAGAAAAGGCAGAGGAAACAGAGATCAAATTGCCAACATCCGCTGGATCATTGAAAAAGCAAGAGAGTTCCAGAAAAACATCTATTTCTGCTTTATTGACTATGCCAAAGCCTTTGACTGTGTGGATCACAATAAACTGTGGAAAATTCTGAAAGACATGAGAATATCAGACCACCTGATATGCCTCTTGAGAAACCTATATGCAGGTCAGGAAGCAACAGTTAAACTGGACATGGAACAATAGACTGATTCCAAATAGGAAAAGGAGTATGTCAAGGCTGTATATTGTCACCCTGCTTATTTAACTTCTGTGTAGAGTACATCATGAGAAACTGGAAGAAGCACAAGCTGGACTGGAAGAAGCACAAGCTGGAATCAAGATTGCTGGGAGAAATATCAATAACCTCAGATATGCAGATGACACCACCCTTATGGCAGAAAATGAAGAGGAACTCAAAAGCCTCTTGATGAAAGTTAAAGTGGAGAGTGAAAAAGTTGGCTTAAAGCTCAACATTCAGAAAATGAAGATCATGGCATCCAGTCCCATAATTTCATGGGAAATAGATGGGGAAACAGTAGAAACAGTGTCAGACTTTGTTTTTGGGGGCTCCAAAATTACTGCAGATGGTGACTGCAGCCATGAAATTAAAAGACACTTACTCCTTGGAAGAAAAGTTATGACCAACCTTGATAGCATATTCAAAAGCAGAGACATTACCTTGCCAACAAAGGTCTGTCTAATCAAGGCTATGGTGTTTCCAGTAGTCAGGTATATGGATATGAGAGTTGGACTGTGAAGAAAGCTGAGTGCTGAAGAATTGATGCTTTTGAACTGCAGTGTTGGAGAAGACTCTTGAGAGTCCCTTGGACTGCAAGGAGATCCAACCAGCCCATTCTAAAGGAGATCAGTCCTGGGTGTTCTTTGGAAGGAATGATGCTAAAGCTGAAACTCCAGTACTTTGGCTACCTCATGCAAAGAGCTGACTCACTGGAAAAGACTCTGAAGCTGGGAGGGATTGGTGGCAGGAGGAGAAGGGGACGACAGAGGATGAGATGGCTGGATGGCATCACTGACTCGATGGACATGAGTCTGAGTGAACTCCGGGAGATGGTGATGGACAGTGAGGCCTGGCTTGCTGCGATTCATGGGCTCACAAAGAGTCGGACACAACTGAGTGACTGAACTGATGATCAATTTGCAATTTATTCAAATATCAAATCATTATATTGTACACTACAAGCTAATATAATGTATGTCAATTATACCTCAATATATAGAGACAGAGAGCAATTAGCAAAGCTATCTAGTGAACTTTCACTTCACTGACCAGTGACTTTGCTTCATTTTTTCTTTCAAAGATTACTTTTCCATGTCTAACCCTCAGATTCACATTTTCAAATGTTACTCATCTTCTAGTTGCCTTGTTGTCAGCTTGATATCAGCAAATACCTGAAAACTGGTAATTAACGTTAGCAGATAATGATTTAAAGTGTCACTGCTCTCACAAGTATTTTCATTATAAGAGGATTCTTGAAGACAGATTCACAAGACAATATCGAATTTAATGCTTACTATCCTCCAAATCAGAGAAGACAATGGCACCCCACTCCAGTACTCTTGGCCTGGAAAATCCCATGGACAGAGGAGCCTGGTAGGCTGCAGTCCAGGGGGTCGATAAGAGTCGGACACGACTGAGCGACTTCACTTTCACTTTTCACTTTCATACATTGGAGAAGGAAATGGCAACCCACTCCATGGGTTGGAGAATCCCAGAGATGGGGGAGCCTGGTGGGCTGCTGTCTATGGGGTCGCACAGAGTTGGACACGACTGAAGCGACTTAGCAGCAGCAGCAGCAGCATCCTCCAAATATTGGGCTAATTGCTTTACACAAACTATCTCTTAATTCTCACAATGATCTTGTGAGGTAGTTTGTATTATCCTTCTTTACAGGTAAGATAACTGAACTCATTTCACATGCTTGCAAAATAATGCTCAATATTCTCCAAGCCAGGCTTCAACAGTACATGAATGGAGAATTTCCAGATTATTCAAGCTGGATTTTAAAAAGGCAGAGAAATGAGAGATCAAATTGCCAACATCTGTTGGATCACAGAAAAAGCAAGAGAATTCCAGGAAAACATCTACTTCTGATTCATTGACTATGCTAAAGCTTTTGATTTTGTGATTCACAACAAACTGTGGAAAAGTCTTAAAGAGATGGGGATACCAGACCACCTTACCTGCCTCCTAAGAAATCTGTATGCAGGTCAAGAAGCAAAAGTTAGAACAAAACATGGAACAGACTGACTCCAAATTGGGAAAGGAGTATGTCAAGGCTGTATATTGTCACCCTGCTTATTTAACTTATATGCAGAGTACATCATGAGAAATGCTGGGCTGGATGAAGAACAAGCTGGAATCAAGATTGCTGGGAGAAATATAAATAACCTCAGATATGCAGATGACATCATCCTTATGGCAGAAAGTGAAGAAGAACTGAAGAGCCTCTTGATGAGGGTGAAGGAGGAGAGTGAAAAAGTTAGCTTACAACTCAACATCGAAAAAACTAAGATCATGGTATCCAGGTCGATCACTTCATGGCAAATAGATGGGGAAACAGTGGAAACAGTGACAGACTTTGCTTTCTTGGGCCCAAAATCACTGCAGATGGTGACTGAAGCCATGAAATTAAAAGACACTTGCTCCTTGGAAGGAAAGCTATGACAAACCTAGACAGCATATTAAAAAGCAGACACGTTACTTTGCCAACAGAGGTCTGTATAGTCAAAGCTATGGTTTTTCCAGTTGTCATATATGGATGTGCCAGTTGGACCATAAAGAAAGTTGAAAGCCAAAGAATTGATGCTTTTGAACTGTGGTGTTGGAGAAGACTCTTGAGAGTTCCTTGGACTGCAAGAAAATCAAACAAGTCAATCCCAAAGGAAATAAATCCTGAATATTCATTGGAAGGACTGATAATGAACCTCCAATACTTCAACCATCTGATGCGAAGAGCTGGCTCATTAGAAAAGACCCTGATGCTGGGAAAGATTGAAGGCAGGAGGAGAAGGGAATTACAGAGGAAGAGATGGTTGGATGGCATCACTGACTCAATGGACTGGGTTTGTTCAAACTCTGGGAGATGGTGAAAGACAGGGAAGCCTGTTTCACTGAAGTCCATGGGGTAGCAAAGACATATGACTGAGGGCCTGAACAACAACAAGGTTTAATTTAACAAGACAATACAAGTGTCAGAGTCAGGTTGGGAATCCTGGGTGTCTGAGTCCAAATCATAGGTGAATGACTCTGATACAGTATAGCTCTTGGAAAGAGGAGACTACCTAGTATTCCTTTATCACCCTGTTTAGATGGTCACCTACTTGTATTCTCTTGATTTGCTTACTTATACAGCATCTGGTTCCATAGTGACTTTGAGGCTGGTATATATTCATCTTCATTTAGTTCAGGTCAAACTATCTTTGTTGTTATTGTTCAGTCACCAGGTCATGTCTGACTCTTTGTGATCCCAGGGACAGCAGCACGCCAGGCCTCCCTGTCCACCACAGTCTTCCAGAGTTTGCCCAAATTCACATCCACTGAATTGGTGATGCCATCCAACCATCTCATCTTGTCATAATTCTTTTATTTCCTTAGTACTATATGTCTTTGCTGAAGCTTCATAGCTCGGACACAAGTTCTAAAGGCCTCCTTTGCTCGGTCCTAATTAAAACTTCACAAAAGAGAAACTGCAGGGCTAGAGGAAATTCAGGGAGTAGCATCTGGAATAAAACCATGTCCTTTAGTCATGCAGCATCCTTTGAGGTTTGAGTACTTTTCTGAAATGGATAAAGTATGTATTAGAGAGTTTACAATGAGAGTGTTAAAGGGACAATGAACTGCATTTTGATCCTGTGTTGCTTGTATGCCAGGTCTTAAGCATTGCTATAACTTACTAATTTATAAATTCAGCTATATTCTATGATGGTTCAAAACATATATGCAGAAATAAAATGTTAGTCTGTAAACCATAATGTAATACCATTAATCCAGTTTTCTTGGCTATAAAATAAACGAGCATTATGTTTTATTCTCCTTCACTTTAAGACTCAGGTTACACTCAGCACTGTGTTACCAATGAGTGCCACGGAGTCCCCATAATTCTGTGATTGGAGGAGGGACAATAGGGGGATGGATTGGTTTGGAGAGCATGTTTGGGGGAACTGGACCTCTTTCTATATTTTTGAATTTTTAGGGAGACAGATATATCAGACTGGGCATTTATTTTGCCTGGGACTCAGTCACACATAATTTTACAAGATCACCAAGGCAAACAATACTATGTCACCTCATGCGAAGAGTTGACTCATTGGAAAAGACTCTGATGCTGGGAGGGATTGGGAGCAGGAGGAGAAGGGGATAACAGAGAATGAGATGGCTGGATGGCATCACTGACTCGATGGACATGAGTCTGAGTGAACTCTGGGAGTTGGTGATGGACAGGGAGTCCTGGCGTGCTGCGATTCATGGGGTCACAAAGAGTCGGATATGACTGAGCGACTGAACTGAACTGAACTGAAAGTTAGGATAAGCTAAGAGTCCAGGCAGTAGAATAAAGAAAATGATAACATTTGTTGGAAATAAATATTAATTATTATGTTTTTTATCTGGATGCAGGTGGCTTAATGTACTCTGATATTTCTTCTACTTTAAATCAACTTTATTGGGACTTGGCTTGCATCTTCTAAGGTCTTTTCACACCTGTCTCAGGATCTACCGGGTTTCCCAGGAGGTGCTAGTGTTGAAGAACCTGCCTGCCAATGCAGGAGACATAAGAGATGTGGGTTCGATCTCTGGATTGGGAAGATCCCTGGAGGAGGGCAAAGCAACACAATCCAGTATTCTTGCCTGGAGAATCCCAGGGATAGAGGAGACAGGTAGGCTGCAGTTCATAGGGTCACAAGGAGTCTGACACTACTGAAGTGACTTAGTATGCACATACTACATACATCTCTTGAGGATATAAGCTCCTCTCTTTTACAGGCATTAAGCCTCTGGTGTTTCAGGGCATATAGAAGGTGCATTAAACTTTGATTATTCTAGCTTTTGCAAGTTTAAAACTACAACAATGCAATCTTTAAAGAGTCAATAAATCTTTTTCATCCGAGCAGTTAATTCTTACAAACATTTGGAGTTAAAAAATGTGAACTATAGGTATTTTTAATTTCAATGTGATCTGTTGCAACTTGTGTCACATAAATGCACAAATTCTGTCAGTAATTCAAAGTTATTTAAACCAGTTGGTATCACAGAAAGAGAATAGTTATTTTTTGCTTGTTATATTGTTTTTTTTTTTCCCCATGATGTTTACTATACAAAGAGAAATCATGCTGCTCACACTGTAAACACTCTTGCTGAGAGCTCCCAATCAATCTCATAATCAATCCTGAGACAACTATGCTGATTATGCCTAAAATTATAGTCTCCTGCCCAGACCCCTTTCCTAGACTTCAGACTTATATATGCAGTTTTCTGTACTATCTCAGTTCAGTTCAGTTCAGTTCAGTGGCTCAGTCATGTTCGACACTTTGCGACTCCATGAATCGCAGCACACCAGGCCTCCCTGTGCATCACCATCTCCCGGAGTTCACTCAAACTCATGTCCATTGAGTCGGTGATGCCATCCAGCAATCTCATCCTCTGTCGTCCCCTTCCCCTCCTGCCCCCAATCCCTCCCAGCATCAGAGTCTTTTCCAATGAGTCAACTCTTCGCATGAGGTGGCCAGAGTACTGGAGTTTCTGCTTCAGCATCATTCCTTCCAAACAACACCCAGGACTGATCTCCTTTAGAATGGTCTGGTTGGATCTCCTTGCAGTCCAAGGGACTCTCAAGAGTCTTCTCCAACACTGCAGTTCAAAAGCATCAATTCTTCGGCACTCAGCTTTCTTCACAGTCCAACTCTCACATCTATACATGACTACTAGAAAAACCATAGCCTTGACTAGATGGACCTTTGTTGGCAAAGTAATGTCTCTGCTTTTGAATATGCTATCTAGGTAGGTCTAACTTTCCTTCCAAGGAGTAAACGTCTTTTAATTTCATGGCTGCAGTCACCATCTGCAGTGATTTTGGAGCCCCCAAAAAACAAAGTCTGACACTGTTTCTACTGTTTCCCCATCTATTTCCCATGAACTGATGGGACCAGATGCTATGATCTTCGTTTTCTGAATGTTGAGCTTTAAGCCAACTTTTTCACTCTCCTCTTTCACTTTCATCAAGAGGCTTTTGAGTTCCTCTTCACTTTCTGCCATAAGGGTGGTGTCATCTGCATATCTGAGGTTATTGATATTTCTCCTGGCAATCTTGATTCCAGCTTGTGCTTCTTAGCCCAGCATTTCTCATGATGTACTCTGTATATAAGTTAAATAAGCAGGGTGACAGTGTACAGCCTTGACGTACTCCTTTTCCTATTTGGAACCAGTCTGTTGTTCCATGTCCATTCTAACTGTTGCTTCCTGACCTGCATATAGGTTTCTCAAGAGGCAGATCAGATGGTCTGGTATTCCCATGTCTTTCAGAATTTTCCACAGTTTATTGTGACCCACACAGTCAAAGATATGGCATAGTCAATAAAGCAGAAATAGATGTTTTTTCTGGAACTCTCTTGCTTTTTTGATGATCCAGCAGATGTTGGCAATTTTGTCTCTGGTTCCTCTGAATCTTCTAAAACCAGCTTGAACATCTGGAACTTCATGGTTCATGTATTGCTGAAGCCTGGCTTGGAGAATTTTGAGCATTACTTAACTAGTGTGTGAGTGCAATTATGTGGTAGTTTGAGCATTCTTTGGCATTCCCTTTCTTTGGGATTGGAATGAAAACTGACCTTTTGCAGTCCTGTGGCCACTGCTGAGTTTTCCAAGTTTGCTGGCATATTGAGTGCAGCACTTTCACAGCATCATCTTTCAGGATTTGAAATAGCTCAACTGGAATTCTATCACCTCCACTAGTTTTGTTTGTAATGATGCTTTCTAAGGCCCACTTGACTTCACATTCCAGGATGTCTGGCTCTAGGTCAGTGATCACACCATCGTGATTATCTTGGTCGTAAAGATGTTTTTTGCACAGTTCTTCTGTGTATTCTTGCCACCTCTTAATATGTTCTGCTTCTGTTAGGTCCATGTCATTTCTGTCCTTTATTGAGCCCATCTTTGCATGAAATGTTTCCTTGTTATCTCTAATTTTCTTGAAGAGATCTCTAGTCTTTCCCATTCTGTTGCTTTCCTCTTTTTCTTTGCATTGATTGCTGAAGAAGGCTCTGTACTATCTACAGGTACATAATTCTTCACATATCCATGACTCAACTAAACTTATTCTGTTCTAAACCAATTTTATATCTTAGCCATAACACTAAGTTCTTTTTCTTCCTCAAATTCTGTTTGATTCGTGAATAAATGATTGAATCAATTAATCTCCAGAAGCAATCATATAAAAACAAAATTATTTTAAATAGGCATATTAAGATTTTACATATTATTTCTAAAATAATAGAAATAAAATACATAATTTTAAATTGAGTAGAAGGAAACATTCATTTAAAAACTTCTGTTAATTAAAAAAAGTCTGAAAAAGTGAAATGAGGGTAAATAAATCATAGAAAAAGGACAGTAATTAGTAAAAAATGAGGTGGTATAAATAAAAAGGCTAAGTTCATTAATTAAAAGATAATGTATACTCAATAAGCATTTGTTGAATGAAACAGTAAGTACAATATTTGATATTATAAAATAAGAATTTTGAGAGTTTAATGCGTCCATTTTTTTTTTTAAAGAAGTCTTATTTCTGTTCTTGGTATAAAGTATATATATATTATATATATATAAAGCTATTTAGTTTGCCTTACCCAAAATATATATTATATGGCATAAAATATACCAAAGACTGAAATCCTGGCTCCATCATTTACTAAGGATGAGAGCTTAAGTATTTCGCTTAATCCTTCTAAAGTTTCGTTAGGTGCCTCATCTCTACAATAGGGATGACAAATAATCGCTAACTCGGAGATATTTTGCAAGGATTATGCTGGCTGTGCTGTACTTAGTCACTCAGTCATGTCCAACTCTTTGCCAATCCATGGACTGTAGTCTGCCAGACTTCTCTGTTCGTGGGATTCTCCAGGCAAGAATAGTGAAGTAGGTTCCTTATCCCTTCTCCAGGGGATCTTCCCAATCCAGGAATCAAACCAGGCTCTCCTGCATTGCAGGCAGATTCTTTACCAGCTGAGCTACCAGGGAAGCCCTTGCAAGGATTTTATGGTTCAACAAATATGAAAATATGATTGTATATTGTAAAATGTTGCATTCTTGATATATTTTTAACTGCAGTCTAGTAGATGTACAAGAATTTTAATTTCCACTTTGATATAAGTGTGTAAGCTTCTGAGATAATACTTCTGCACAAAATAGGACCAAAACATATTTAAAGTTAAATAATAATTACTGATTTGCTATTTAAAAGTCTGTGGTGATAACATGTAAACCTTTGAGTAATTCTATGCTTGGTCATAGATTTTATGAGGCTTATTTTTACATTTTCAGAGAGCTTTTTTAAAATAGTAAAATCCTGAATTTCAAAATTTCTAAATGACAGAACTGTTTTTTGTTTTTTTTTTGGCAACAAAAATCACTTTCATCAGATGTGCTTAAGAATCTAAAAAGATAAATCTATTTACAGGTAGGTGAATAGCTACTTCAGTATCCAGTCAAAATGTTTTTATTCACATATATTACTGACAGGAATTAATATTGCTCTCTTGGAAAGTAAATGGGGAAATTTAGCAAATAAATCAACCCTAGCCTTTGCTTTTAATCACAGGAGAAAAAATGTGCATTGAACATCCATTTGAGGTAATAAGAAAATGGCTGCTGCTGCTAAGTCGCTTCAGTCGTGTCCGACTCTGTGCGACCCCATAGACGGAAGCCCACCAGGCTCCCCCATCCCTGGGATTCTCCAGGCAAGAACACTGGAGTGGGTTGCCATTTCCTTCTCCAATGCATGAAAGTGAAAGCGAAAGTGAAGTCGCTCAGTCGTGTCCTACTCTTCGCAACCCCATGGACTGCAGCCTACCAGGCTCCTTCGTCCATGGGATTTTCCAGGCAAGAGTACTGGAGTGGGTTGCCATTGCCTTCTCCAATAAGAAAATGGATTTTTTTTTTATTTTAATTAAAAAAAAAAATTATACATGTGTTCCCCATCCTGAACCCTCCTCCCTCCTCCCTCCCCATACCATCCCTCTGGGTCGTCCCAGTGCACCAGCCCCAAGCATCCAGCATCGTGCATTGAACCTGGACTG
>NW_011494834.1:2402943-2423986 GCF_000754665.1 Bison bison bison
GATTGCTACTCCAGCTTTCTTTTGCTTCCCATTTGCATGGACTATATTTTTCCATCCTCACACTTTCAGCCTGTATATGTCTTTAGGCCTGAAGTGGGTTTCTTGTAGACAGCATATATATGGATCTTGTTTTTATATCCATGCAGCCAGTCTGTTTCTTTTGGTTGGAGCATTTAATCCATTTACATTTAAAGTAATTATTGATATATGTGTTCCTATAGGCATTTTCTAATTGTTTGGGGTTGATTTGGTAGATTTTTTTTCTTTTTCTTTTTTTTATTCAATTTTAATTAAAAAAAAATTATACATGTGTTCCCCATCCTGAACCCTCCTCCCTCCTCCCTCCCCATACCATCCCTCTGGGTCGTCCCAGTGCACCAGCCCCAATCATCCAGCATCGTGCATTGAACCTGGACTGGCATCTCGTTTCATACATGACATTTCACATGTTTCAATGCCATTCTCCCAAATCTTCCCACCCTCTCCCTCTCCCACAGAGTCCATAAGCCTGTTCTATACATCAGTGTCTCTTTTGCTGTCTCGTATACAGGGTTATCGTTACCATCTTTCTAAATTCCATATATATGCGTTAGTATACTGTATTGGTGTTTGTCCTTCTGGCTTACTTCACTCTGTATAATAGGCTCCAGTTTCATCCACCTCATTAGAACTGATTCAAATGTATTCTTTTTAATGGCTGAGTAATACTCCATTGTGTATATGTATGGATTTGATAAATGGATTTGATGGCTATTTCTGAATATTATTTAATCTTTGATGCATAAAATGTTTATAATTTCATATAGTTATCACTAAATTTTAGTACTTGCTAAACTTTGAAATAATAATATTTCAATAACAATATTTGAAATAATAATATTTGAATGTGACATTAGGTGACCCAAATATCTATCATAAATAAGAGTTGGTTATTATAAACTGAATGCAGGAGCCTGATAAAAACTTTTTAAAGCCCTATGAAACTCTCATTAGAATCAGGACATTTATTTAGTTATTAAACATGCATTTAATGAATACTTACTTTTCTACTTTTTCATATACTTACAAGTGTCAGGTATTGCACTAAGTATTAGAGATGCAAATATGAGGTAGAAGGTTTTGCACCATTAAGGAACATATAATCTACTAGGGGAAATTAAAATATTAGGAAATATTTACTTCCAACACTTCATTTAAATTTTTGATAAAATAAAATAATAAACCAATTAAGCGACTTCACTTTCACTTTTCACTTTCATGCATTGGAGAAGGAAATGGCAACCCACTCCAGGGTTCTTGTCTGAAGAATCCCAGGGACAGGAGCCTGGTGGGCTGCCGTCTATGGGGTCGCACAGAGTCGGACACGACTGAAGTGACTTAGCAGCAACAGCAGTAGTAAGGAAATGGCAGCAGCAGCAGCAGTAAAATAAGAGTGGGAAACAAAAGATAATCAAGCATCAGTTAACTAGGTATGCTGTGATGACCTATTAGATCGGTCAACCATTCCGTAACATTTTATGGAAAAACCTAAACGAATATTTGGCCAACCCAATATGTAACTATTTCAACTTGACAGAAATTTGGGGTTGAGATTCTAGTATGGATCAGGTTATTTATTCATTTCATAGTGCACAATCTCATCCCACCAAAACAAAGGCAGTTGTTGAGGCCTTTGCTAACAGGTGCCAGACCAGGAAAGCAATCACAAGGTCTTTCTCATTGAGTAGCCCTGGCTTATTCTTTCTACACTCACCCTTCCTCTACAGCAAGAATTTTTTGACTTGACCTCCCCAAGACAATTTCAAAGCTGTCTTTCTAATTGATAAAACAAAGCATTAAGATTAATCCACTACTTCACAGTATGATTGTGACCTAAATTTAAAAATCCAATCTGGTTACAGTTTTTATTTTTATTTTATATTTATTTTATTCTTCCATATTGATAATATGAATCATGTTCACTTATCTCTTCTTCAATTCACATCATTATAAGAGAAAGGTGAATGGTAAGAAATTTTTCTTACTACACAGCTGATCTATTTTTCTTTGTTCTTAGGATTTCTTTCTCAGTTTCTGATAGTTATGTATGGGCTAAAAACCTTGGCCAGTTTTATTTATTTATGAATATTATGCATGTACTCACTCAACAAGTGTTTTGAGCCTGTACTCCATTGTTCTAGACATGAGGCTCAGCACTGAACAAAAACTACAAAAATTCTGCCCTCGTGGGATTTATATTCTATTTCAAGAGGACAGGGAATAAGCAAATAAGTAAATTTCTACCATGTATGGAAAGCAATGATCATTGTGGAGAAAAAGAAAACAGAGAAAGAGGAAAGGAATTGTGGGGGTTCATATCAAAATAGGAAAATTAGAAAAACTTTCACCAAGCAGTTTGAATGTGAAGTAGTGAGCCATTCAAATGGCAAGCATAAGAGGAATCAGGCATTGAAAATAGCAACTGGAAAGACTTTGAGGCAAGACTAAACCTAGTTCCTATGGAATATCAGAGAAACTAATACAACTATATATGAAAAAGCAAAAAAGAGAATAGGAGATAAGATCAGAGAGATTATATGGCATCAAATGCTGAGGATTCTCCAAGTTATTTTCAGTCAGTCATTTCAGACACTCAGTTGTGATCGACTCTTTGCAACCTCATGGATTGTAGCAAGCCAGGCCTCCTTATCCATCACCAACTCCTGGAGTTTACTCAAACTTATGTCCTTTGAGTTGATGATGACATCCAACCATATCATCCTCTGTCATTGCCTTCTCCTCCCACCTTCAATCTTTCCCAGCATCAGGGTCTTTACAAATAAGTTCTTCACATCAGGTGGCCAAAGTATTGGAGTTTCAGCTTCAGCATCAGTCCTTCCAATGAATATTCAGGACTGATTTCCTTTAGGATGGACTGGTTGGATCTCCTTGCAGTCCAAGGTGTTCTCTAGAGTCTTCTCCGCCACAGATCAAAAGCATCAATTCTTCAGCGCTCAGCTTTCTTTATAGTCCATCTCTTGCATCCATACATGACTACTGAAAAAACCATAGCTTTGACTAGATGTACCTTTGTTGTAAAATAATATCTCTGCTTTCTAATAGTCTTTCTAGGTTGGTCATAGCTTTTCTTCCAAGGAGCAAGTGTCTTAATTTCATGGCTGCAGTCATCATCTGCAGTGATTTTGGAGCCCAAAACAATGAGCTGGAGTAGTGGCTACATGGTGCTGGAGCGACTGTGAGGAAATATCCCATGTCCAAAGGCAGAGAAGCCCCAGAAGTACAGTAGGCACTGGAGTAGCAGCTGTGCAGCGCTGGAGCAACTTTGCAGAGACACCTCATGCCCAAGGGCAAAGGAGAAGCCCCAGAAAGATGGTAGGAGGGATGAAATTGCATTTAGAATCAAACCCCCATAACAGCCAGAGATGCTCAGAAGGCTCAAACAAACCTTGTGTGTACCAGGATGCAGAGACCCCACAGAGACTGAGACGGAACTGTGTTTGAGTGTCTCTTGTGGAGGTATGGGTTAGCAGTGGACTGCTGCAGAGGCAGGGGCTCTGGGTGCAGCAGACTTGGGTATGGCATAAGCCATACTCCTATTGGAGGAGGTCGTCATTAACCCCAACACAGAGCCACCAGAACTTACACAGGACTGGGAAACAGACTCTTGGAGGGCACAAACAGAAATTTGTGCATACCAGGACCCAGGAGAAAGGAGCAGTAACTCCACAAGAGACTGATCCATACATGCCCATGAGTGTCCAGGAGTCTCCTATGGAAGCATGGTGTGGTGGTGGCCTGCTTCAGGGTTGGAGGCACTGAGTGTAGCAGTTCCTGCATGGGACCTTATGAAGGAGGTCACCATTATATTCATTACCTCCACCATAGTTTTGGCCCCAGGTCAAATAACAAGGAGGGACCAAAGCCCTGCCCATCAAGAGAAAATTGGATTAAAGATTTACTGAGCATGGCCCTGCCCATCAGAACAAGGCCTAGTTTCCCCCTCAGTCAGTCTCTCCCATCAGGAAGCTTCCATAAGCCTCTTATCCTTCTCCATCAGAAGGCAAACAAAATGAAAACCACAGTCACAGAAAACTAACCTATCTGACCACGTGGACCATAGCCTTGTCTAATTCAAGCTATTGTCAGTAAGGACTTGAGCACTGACTGTGAATGAGATGGTATATTAGTCTGCCTAGGGTGCCATTACAAAATGTCATAGACTGGCTGGCTTAAACAACAGTAAATGATACTGAGGTTGAAAGTCTGAGATCAGGGTTTCAGCTTAGTTGGTTTCTGCTGAAAGGTCTCTGATTGGCAGATGGCCACCTTTTCACTAAATTGTCACATTATGGAAAGAAAGAGCAAGCTCTCTGATGTCTCTTCTTATAGGGGCACTAATTCCATCAAGGGGGTCCTACCCTCAAGGTCCCTCTATACACCTAATTACTTCCCAAAGGAACCATCTCCAAACACTAGGGCTTCATATGAACTTAAGGGTAACTCAATTCAATCTTTAGCAGACAGGAAGTTTTTGGAGTGTTTCGGACAGAGAGGTGACATGATAAAAACTATAAGGCTATGGATTTTCCAGTGGTCATGTATGGATATGAGAGTTGGACCATAAAGAAATCTGATTGCCAAAGAATTGATGCTTTTGAACTGTGGTGTTGGAGAAGACTCTTGAGAGTTCCTTGGACTGCAAGGAAATCCAACCAGTCCATCCTAATGGAGATCAGTCCTGGGTGTTCTTTGGAAGGACTGATGCTAAAGCTGAAACTCCAATACTTTGGCCACCTGATGCAAAGAGCTGACTCATTGGAAAAGACCCTGATGCTGGGAAAGATTGAGGGAAGGAGGAGCAGGGGACGACAGAGGATTAGATGGTTGGATGGCATCACCGACTCAATGGACATGGGTTTGGGTGAACTGCGGGAGTTGGTGATGAACAGGGAGGCCTGGCATGCTACAGTTCATGCGATCGCAAAAGAGTCAGACACGACTGAGCGACTGAACTGAACTGAAGGTCACTCTTAGCTACCATGTTGAGAACAGATTTTAAAAAGATAAAGGCAAAAATAATAGAGAACCATTAAAAGGCTACTGCAATAACTCAGGTAGATGATAATTATACCTTATACTAGAGAACTGGCATGGAAGGGATGAGAAATTGTCAGATTTCAGATAAAATTTATAGTAGGACCTACAAAATTGCTGACAGTTTTTATGTGAGGTGTGAAGGAAAGTAAAAAAAAATGTCTCAAACACTGATGAATTGCAAGGAATGGAACTGTCATTAATTTAGGGGGAAAAGATCTCATATTTGGGGAAGATATAACCAGGAATTCAGTGTTACTCATGGGTAAGTTTGCAGTGGCTATTAGCCATGCAAATGGAAATGCTGAGTAGGTAGTTAGATGTACAATCAGATTCCTGATTGGAGACATACATTTGGGAGATGTCAGTATTTAAAGAGTATTGTGGGGTGAAATATCAGGGACTGAGGGTATATTAAAGAAAGAAGTTCAAAACCTGACACGTGAGTGACTGTAAGATTATGAGTTTGAGGAGATGGGGCAAAATCAACACAGGGGATTACAAAGTAAGGTAAGAGGAAAACTAGTGTGTGCGGAATTCTGCAAGAAAGTGTTTTCTAAAAGAAGGAGTTTCCAATATGAGGGCTGAAAATAACATTGTAATGTTAAAAAATGTCATAAACTGAGGTAAATCCATACAATGGAATACTATTCAGCAATATGGAATAACATACTGACAAATACGGACGCACCTTAGAAACATTAAGTGCACACACACAGAGACTGCACATTGTATAATTTCACTAAAATAAAATTTTTAGGAAAGGTAAAAATGTAGAGACAGAAAGGAGGTCAGTGATTGCATGAGGACATGGGTGGAAACGCCTGTGTGAAATAATGGAAGTTCTAAACTCGGGCTGTGGTAACAGTGGCACAATTGTGTTAAACATACAGAAGCTCACTGAACCGTACACTTAAAGCAGGTGAGTATACTGGGGTAGAAACTGGCTCTCAACAAATCTATTAAAAAGTTAGAGGAAGACAGAGAAAGAGGGCAGAAAGAAAGAAAGAGACAAAAAGACAGCATCAGAGTTGAACTGGATAATGTACATACAAAGCCTCTGAAGAGTTTGCTATGGAAAGGAGTGGGAAAAAATGAGGTGGTAGCTGAAAGAGGAGAGGTTTGCTTTGTATTGTTTTGACCCAGAACAAAGTAAGCAATCTCTGGTGAAAATTTAGAAGAGTAGAACAGAGAATTACTAAAGCAATTTATTTGAGTAGATAAATAAGGATGGATTACAGTACAAAGGTTGAGGGATGGACCTTAGAAGCACAGCAGTACATCTATACTAAAGAAGAGAGGTTAGAATATGAAACAAATGTTAGTAAGTGTGTAATTTGGTGATGAAGGCTTGTGTAAGTTATCTTCTAATTGCTTTTCTTTTCACAATGAAATGGTTATCAGCTGAAAGTGAGGATGGGAGAAAAATTGAATGATGGGAGACACACTGAAGTTTTGACAAAATTACAGTGAGAGGGCTACGTTTGTTTTTTTTCCCCTTAATTTCTGGTCAGCATAAGTGTACTTGAGATTCATAGTTTGGATTTTAAATTTAGACTGTGTGCACGAGTGCTAAGTCACTTCAATCGTGTCTGACTCTGAAACCCTATGGACTGTAGCCCACCAGGGAATCTGTCCATGGGATTTTCTAGGCAAGAATATTGGAGTGGGTTGCCATGCCCTCTTCCAGGGGATCTTCTCAAGCCAAAGATCCAAGCCACATTGCTATGTCTCCTGCATTGGCAGGTAGGTTCTTTACCACTAGCACCACCTGGGAAGCCCCAAAATTTAGACTAATGTGCCTAACTATTTTTATAGTGTCATATATACATACATATGTATATACATATGTATTAGCTATACTGTGAGGCTTGTAGGATCTTAGTACTCATCTGACCAGGGATTGAACCTGTTCCCTTGGCAGTGAAAGGGTGGAATCCTAACCACAGGACTGTGAGGGAATTCCCTTTATAGTCATATAAAGTTGAGTAGTTTCAGATTGAAGAATGGGTTTACTTTGGGATTAGGATTTTGTTGAGTGTTGTAAGGCAAAAGACAGTTGAAGTAATTAAGGTTGTAAGCAAGAAAAATGATAATGATTGAAGGAGAAAAATGAGACTCAAAGAAGGGCAACAAAGGTGAAAAGGAGGTCATATCAACGATTTGCAGATTTCAATGAGGTTGAAGGGTTCCTGGAATCAAGGAAGCAGTGAACAGAAAATATACGAATGCTCAGTCGCTCAGCCAAGTCCAACTCTTTGTGGCTCCATGGCTTGTAGCCTTCCAGGCTCCTCTTGCACATGGAATTTTCCAGGCAAGAATACTGGAGAGGCATGCCATTTCCTCTACTGGAGTAGGGTACTGTTTCCTACTCCAGGAGATCTTCCTGATCCAGGGAACAAACTTGAGTCCCCGGTGTCTTCTACGTTGGCAGGCAGATTCTTTACCACAAGTGCTACCTTAACTGGAAGCCCAGTTAAGAAACCACAGCTGCTGATAATAGCAGATGAAGTGCCTGAGAATGATTGTAAACCAAGACCACTGGAATGGCAAAAAGAAGACAAAATGAAAAGGAGTAAGCTAGGAGTGTATAAATGACAGCAACGAAGATTTGCAGAGTCTAAACTGAAATTTTAAAAACAGAGGGTTTTTTTTTTTTTTTTGTAAGGAGAATAGAGAATGTGCAATGAGGAGAAAAGGAGAATATGTGTTCCAGTCTCACTTTGAATGGTGCATAAACAATGTGACAGAATAAACAGCCATAACTTTAAAGGGCTGCAGTGGAAGCCATGTCTTCGTGGGATGTGCAAGTTTCAGTTGGAACCAGAATATAATTGACATGCTTAACAAAAACTAGAGATATATTATAGGATTTGGCTAATCAAGGGATAAATGACCAACTTGTAAGTGTTAGACATTGGCCTGGAAGCTGAGCTACTGTAGTTATTTCGGGTCATGCATGTGTCCCTCCAGATTCTGTCATGTTAACACTGATGTTTGAATAAGTCATTTCATATAACACTTCAACATGTGTACCTAGTAGAATATAACCTCTACAAATTTAAACTATCTAATAAGTCTAATATTTCTTATGACACATATATTGTCATATACAATAACAAATAAGCCAGCTTTATTCTTGTTGATCTCAAAGATTACATTTTTATTTATTTAATCAATTATTCATACATATTCTTATCTTTTGCTTGTCATGTATACAATTCATTATACTATTTTTTCCCATTATAAATCTTCTGTATATCGTTTTCTCTGCCAATTGGAAAATTTGTTTGTGTGTAATCTTACCATTTTGCTTCTTGAATCATTCTCTCTCATTTCATTTTTTAACATATGTTTCAACAGCCCTACAACATAGATTGTATCTCAGAGAAAATCTTGCTTTTTCCCCATGGGAGTCACTGCATATTGCTAATCCCTGTAAAGTTGCTGATGAACACGTTCATCCTCTGCAGTCTGTTGCCTCTTCCCCTCCCCTCCTTTCCCTAGCCCCCCTCCCTCTTCCCCTCCTTTATTATTTCTAACATTTATCTAATACTTCTCTTCAGACTAAATATAATAACCCAACATTAAACATAACATATTAATTTCATAGGATTCTCTTAAGACTACTAAAATCCATTTTTAAAAAGGTAAAACACATGTAGGTAAGACTGGATATCTTTTCTGTAAAGTTCACAAACTACTCACAAAAGGATTGGAACAACTGAATTGACATACTGGAATGAAGTTGGTATAACTCAAAAATTATTCCTCACAATGATTATTATCTTAGTTTCAAAGTAAAATATTTTCAAAAATATTTTCCTATTGAAACTTAGTTTACTTTTCTTTCAATTAAAAAGAAAATTAGGGTCTGATAGAGATGAGGAACTTTAAAAAAACTGATTTGAGGTCTTATTGTAAAGCATGATAAGGATTATCTATGATAGAACAAAATTGGGCCCCAATACTACACTAGTAATGCAACCTAGAGACAAGTTTGGTTTTCACTCTAAACAAAAAAAGAAAAATTGATTGAGGTACCAGGATCTTGAATTCTGTTTCCACTTGTTAACTAAAATCTTCATTATTTCTCAAGTAGAAATACACATTTGATTCTCTTTCTCTTTAATTGATGCTGGCCTTTCTTAAATTGCATTATAGGAAAACTTTACTGAGTTGCAAAGAAGTACTCACTTCAAACTATAGAACTTAAACAAAATGTGTATAATTATCTGTGAGTTGGAGAGAGGGGAAATAATTAATCTGAGCACAGTTGACTATTCTGTTACTTCAAACCCTGAGAAATACTTACCTACTATTATAACTTTTACAAACAAGAACTCAGGTAGTCAGAAAATAACAAGGAAATCATAGCTGTATGAAACTCAAGAAATATTTCTTAACATTTTTTGTTCCAGTGTGAAAAATTACCCCATAAACAACCCAGTTTCCAGCTTATCTTCTGAAACAAGAAGCACATTGATGTTCAGTTAACTCAGCTCTGACATTCCCAACAATTTTGAAAAGTTGCTAACTCTCTCAGCTTATCACTTTCCCTGTGCTCCAGGTAGTATATTCCTCCCTGGTGGCAGGCAGAGAGAGACATCCATAACCAGGATGGTCCATACTCAGGCCATAAAACAGTCTTATCAGAGGAGCTCAGTCTCCTGTCCTGTGGCATTTAGAGAATATGGTCTTTAATTACTCACCTGGTGCCCTGATACACATCGAGAAAACCACCCACACGTCACCTGAATGTTCCCCAGTCAACACCCTGTCTAAAGGAACGAGCACACAGGAGGAGAGGAGCAGCTATAGGAAAGGGAGACAACCTACCTGGCGAGTGAGGTGGCGGCGAGCACAGGAGGACGACCCCTTGGCCTTCCCGCACGGACACTGCGCTTCTCGTCCGGCCACTAAAGTTCCCCAGATCTGCCAACATAACACAGCGTTCAGATGCGAGGCAAGAAGGAGCTTAAAGAATTACTGCTCTTGTAACTTGTCCTTACTTTTCTATCATTATCTAAGCAAGGTTTCTTTTTCTTTGTCGAGCAGTGAGAGGAGAGTTTTAACAATAAATCTCTACCATCCAATTTTAAATATCATGCTTTTCAGACTATGTGTGCATTCCTAATTTCTATGTATAGTGCATACAAATTTCCAGTGTAGGGATAAATTAAACAATAGCTTTATAACACATTGAATAATTACTGTATTTCTTTATAATAGCTTTTACATATTAATTTTTCTACTACCAATCAAAGCCACTCAAGCATATTAAGAACAGAAGTGGTTGGGGTTGTCTGGTGCCCAAACTGCTTCCTAATCATCTGTCATGCTAAAAATGGTATGTAAAACCAAGCATGAATTTGCCAAATTAGAGGGACTTGTGCACTCAAGCAAAATATAATGAAGATATAAGGACCCCTTTTCTATAAATGTGAGTGAAAATGTCATGTTACTTTCATTTTATGTAAGCCTGGGATGGTGTGTACAAATTAATTATACTCATCCATTTTGATTATTCTAGAAATATTATAGTTATTGAAACACTAACTTGAATGTATGAAGGACTAATGCATTGATTGAGTTTCAATTGTCTTCCCTTAAATTTTCTTGCATTTGCACAATTTAAAAACATTGTCCTAAAAATAAAGTGGTCTTAAAAAAGAATGGTATGCATTATTTATATTTCTTTTATTTTTTATTAATGTATTCATAGCTCAGTACATTTGTACCTTCCTTTTTTCTTAGGCTTGGTTGATTAAATAAATGAGTTTTAGAATAGTTTCTTGGGAATGATAGGAGTCCAATATTTTTGTAAATAAACATTGTCTTAGAATTCCCATTTTGTAAAATCTTGTTTCCCTGGTGAGAAATGCTTATTGAAAATGTTCTGCTTTTCCTATCACTATCAATTATAAAGGAGATTAAAACAAAACTTGTCATCATTTCATGCTAAAGTAGTATTATTTCCTAACAATACAATGTAGACCCTCAAATTTAATGTTTGTTAATCTGATGAATGATGAAGGTAAGCAGTCAAGAAAATATACTGAATGGATATGAAAGAGATAAATCATCAACTTTAATATTCTAAGAGAAATTCTATAAATTACATTTTTGAGAGATGGCTTACAATTTAAAATTTGCTGAATTTACAATCCAACCTTTTAAAATTCATTCAAAACCATGAAGGACTAGTAAACAGTCAAGGCATAATGAATAAATAGGAAGGAATTCATTATTGAGGAAAGTGTTTTGGATTTTACATACATGCTGCATTTCATTGTAAATAGTCAAGTATATAACAGTTACTATAAATAAGTAAAGTGGTAAAACAAAAAGGAAAATGTATTCTACTACTTTTTTTAGCTACACACTAACTTCTAATAAAAATCAGCTTCATTAACTTTCAAATGTACATAATGTATGGCTTTAAACTCATTTTCACTGACAGTTAAAGATAGAAGCTGTCTTTCTTGTTTTCCCCAACAACTCCCCTCAATCTGAAAACAAAGCATGACAAGGTTTCTCAATTAACTTCCTTTGACTACTCTTACAAACACAACACAGTGAGCAATGGGGTTGTAATATCTCTTTAGAGATTATATGGTTTCATTTTCCTCTTTTCATCCTCATTGAATTTATAAATTCTGGAAAGCTATTTGGATATCAATTTATTCTAACTAAATATCTTAAATGTTTTCTTAAAAGTATATATATTTAGCTTCTAATACATTTACTACAAGTTTTTATTGTGTTCATTATGACTTTTCAAATCAACTTATTATAGTTAAAATATTTTAACGGCAAACAATCCCAAATGAATGCCTATTTCTCATAAATTGAAATATGGGTATGGCCTAGAAATTAGACACAGAAAAGAAATAACTATGACCTGAATTGTGTTTTGAGATCTCAGTGACCCAAAGGATAATATCAGCCCTAACTGCTTTATTTTGTATCACCTGTTAATAAGGTACAATTCAACAGTTTCTCCTGGAATTGTCTTTGTGTTATTGCTTCCTAGGAGCTATAGCATCAGCAGTACATATCATATAAGAAACGAATTGCCAGTCCAGGTTTGATGCAGGATACAGGATGCTTGGGTCTGGTGCACTGGGATGACCCACAGGGATGGTATGGGGAGGGAGGTGGGAGGGGAGTTCAGGATGGGGAACACGTGTACACCCGTGGTGGGTTCATGTTGATGTATGGCAAAACCAATACAATATTGTAAAGTAAATAATAATAATAATAAATAAATGATAAATGGTTAAAAAATAAATGGATTTTTTTCAATTGTGAATAGATTATTTTTGTCTCATAAAGACATATGCAAAAATACTAAAGAAAAGACTGCACTTTGATGGAGAGTGTGCTTTTTTCATTTAAATCTTTCCTCCTAGAATAAA
Organism: Bison bison bison; assembly: GCF_000754665.1. Classification (NCBI taxonomy): domain Eukaryota; kingdom Metazoa; phylum Chordata; class Mammalia; order Artiodactyla; family Bovidae; genus Bison; species Bison bison. The sequence continues at coordinate 2,415,459 of NW_011494834.1, forward strand.
AAACAGTAAAACTCGATTATTTTTAATGTAGAAGTAGTCCTTGTTTCAGGCAAGATTCTGGTTGATCTGAGACCAAATTGATGTGAAAAAAATTCTTAATTGGAGCAGGAATGGCAACTAGAGAGAATAGTCTGACTAAAAATACTGCTGGTTGTTTTGATCTCATGGTTAAGAGAAAGCAGTTACTTTGCAGATGCTCATCAGAGAACTTAGTTAGAATAAGCATTCTGTATATCAAAAAGAGAAATGCAAAAAAAAAAAAAAAAGAATTTGTATGGATGAAGCTTTGATTATTTTATTGTCACTTACAGCAGGTTTGATCCCTGCATCAGGTAGATCCCCTGGAGAAGGGAATGGCAACTGACTCTTGTACTCTTGCCTGGAGAATCCCATGAACAGAGGAGCCTGGTGGGCTATGGTCCATAGGGTCACAAAGAGTTGGACATGACTGAAGTGACTTAGCATGCACTCATGGGAAGTAAAAAAAAAAAATCTGTTTCTATGTTCTATTTTGATCTTTAAGGTGAAAAATGAGTAAAAGTAAAAATTTTACTACAAGAACTCTAAAATTCAGGTTCAAATTCTAAACTGAAATAAGCTTCTTTCTGGACTTATTATAAAATACATGGACTAAAAGACAAGTAGTCTGGAGGAGGAAGTTTATAATAAAGAATCACAAGACCTCAGGTTTTATTTTTTTCTGAGACCTTTTTTCCAAGTCCAGAAACTCATGCAGAGTTTGATAATGGAGTTTTAACTAGAACTGCAGCTTACAGGATTATACCTATCCAATCAATTCATACAATTAATGATAGGGCTGAGAGTCACATGTGACAGACTATAAGGTTGAAATGTGTGATTGAAAGCATATTGACCACAAATAAGACAAATCATTTCCTTAATACATTTAACAGGTGTTTTTTCAGTGTAAGCTGTATACCAAAATCTATGTTAGGTACTGATAATGCAGAAAAGCTGTAAAGGAAGACTGTGGATATATAAACTAATCATACAATTGAACTAATCAAGGCAAATTGGAAGTGGTCAAACAGAAGATGACAAGAATGAACATCTACATTTTAGGAATCAATGGTATAATGGACTGGAATGGATGAATTTAATTCAGATGATGATTATATCTACTACTGTGATCAAATATTCCTAAGAAGAAGTGGAGTAGCCCTCATAGTCACCAGAAGAGTCCAAAATGCAGTACTTGGGTGCAACCTCAAAAATGACAGAATGATCTCTGTTTGTTTCCAAGGCAAGCCATTCAATATCACAGTAATCCAAGTCTATGCCCCAACCAGTAATGCTGAAGAAGCTGAAGTTGAACAGTTCTATGAAGACCTACAAGACCTTCTAGAATTAACATGCAAAAAAGATGTCCTTTTCATTATAGGGGACTGGAATGTAAAAGTAGGAAGTCACAAGATATCTGGAGTTCCAGGCAATTTTGGTATTGGAGTACAAAATGAAGCAGGGCAAAGGCCAATGGAGTTTTGCCAAGAAAATGCACTGCTCAAAGCAAACACCCTCTACAAACAAGACAAGAGAAGACTACATATGGACATCACCAGAGGGTCAACACAGAAATCAGACTGATTATATTCTTTGTTTCTGAAGATAGAGAAACTGTATACAGTCAGCAAAAACAAGACCAAGAGTTGATTGTGGCTCAGATCATGAGCTCCTTATTGCCAAATTTAGACTTAAATTGAAGAAAGTTGGGAAAACCACTAGACCATCCAGGTATGACCTAAATCAAATCCCTTACAATTATATAGTGGAAGTGACAGATAGATTCAAGGGATTAGCTCTGATACAGTGCTTGAAGAACTAAGGATGGAGGTTTGTAACATTGTAAAGGAGGCCGTGATCAAAACCATCCCCAAGAAAAAGGACTGTAAGAAGGCAAAATGGTTGTCTGAGAAGGCCTTACAAATAGCTGAGAAAAGAAGAGAGGTGAAAAGAAAAGGAAAGATATATCCACCTTGAATGAAGAGTTCCAAAGAATAGTAATGAGAGATAAGATAGCCTTCTTAAGCGATCAAGGCAAAGAAATAGAGGAAAATAATAGAGTGGGAAAGACCAGAGATCTCTTCAAGAAAATTAGAGATACAAAGGGAATATTTCATGCTAAGATGGGCACAATAAAGGGCAGAAATGGTATGGACCTACAAAAAGAAGAAGATAGTAAGAAGGGGTAGCAACAATATACAGAAGAACTATACAAAAAGATCTTAATGACCTAGATAACCAGGATGTTGTGATCACTCATCCAGAGCCAGGCATCCTGGAGTGTGAAGTCAAGTGGGCCTTAGGAAGCATCACTACAGACAAAGATAGTGGAGGTGATGGAATTCCAGCTGAGATATTCCAAATCCTAAAAGATGATGCTGTGAAAATGCTGCACTGAATATGCCAGCAAATTTGGAAAACTTGTGGCCACAGGACTGGAAAAGGTCAGTTATCATTCCAATCCCAAAGAAAGGCAATGCCAAAAAGTGCTCAAACTACTGCACAATTGGAATCATCTCATCTCACATGCTAGCAAAGTAATGCTCAAAATTCTCCAAGCCAGGCTTCAATAGTACATGAACCATGAACTTTCAGATGTTCAAGCTGGATTAAGAAAAGGCAGAGGAGCCAGAGATCAAATTGCCAACATCTGTTGGAGCATCAAAAAGCAAGAGAGTTCCAGAAAATCATCTACTTCTATTTTATGAACTATGCCAAAGACTTTGACATTGTGGTTCACCACAAACTGTGGAAAATTCTTAAAGACATAGGAATACCAGACCACCTGACCTACCTTTTAAGAAATCTGTATGAAGGTCAAGAAGCAACAGCTAGAATGTGACATGGAACAATAGACTGGTTCCAAATAGGGAAAGGAGTACACTGAGGCTGTATATTGCCAACCTGCTTATTTAACTTATATGCAGAGTACATCATGTAAAATGTTAGGCTGGATGAAGCACAAGCAGGAATCAAGGTTGCCAGAAGAAATATCAATAACCTCAGTTATGCAGATGATATCACCCATATGGAAGAAAGCAAAGAGTAAATAAAGAGCCTCTTGATGAAACTGAAAAAGGAGAGTGAAAAAGTTGGCCTAAAATTCAACATTCAAAAGAGTAAGATCATGGCATCCAGTCCCAAAACTTCATGCCAAATAGATGGGGAAACAATGGAAACAGTGACAGGCTTTATTTCTTTGGGCTCCAAAATCACTGCCAATGGTCATTGCAACCATAAAATTAAAAGACACTTGCTCCTTGGAAGAAAAGCTATAACCAATCTATCAGTTCAGTTCAGTACAGTCACTCAGTTGTGTCCAACTCTTTGCAACCCCATGAATCGAAGCACGCCAGGCCTCCCTGTCCATCACCAACTCCCGGAGTTCACTCAGAATCACGTCCATCGAGTCAGTGATGCCATCCAGCCATCTCATCCTCTGTCGTCCCCTTCTCCTCCTGCCCCCAATCCCTTCCAGCATCAGAGTCTTCCAATGAGTCAACTCTTCGCATGAGGTGGCCAAAGTACTGGAGTTTCCACTTCAGCATCATTCCTTCCAAAGAACACCCAGGTCTGATCTCCTTCAGAATGGACTGGTTGGATCTCCTTGCAGTCCAAGGGACTCTCAAGAGTCTTCTCCAACACCACAGTTCAAAAGCATCAATTCTTCAGCACTCAGCCTTCTTCACAGTCCAACTCTCACATCCATGCATGACCACAGGAAAAACCATAGCCTTGACTAGATGGACCTTTGTTGGCAAAGTAATGTCTCTGCTTTTCAATATGCTATCTAGGTTGATCATAACTTTCCTTCCAAGGAGTAACCGTCTTTTAATTTCATGGCTGCAGTCACCATCTTCAGTAATTTTGGAGCCCCCAAAAATAAAGTCTGACACTGTTTCCACTGTTTCCCCATCTATTTCCCATGAGGTGATGGGACCAGATGCCATGATCTTCGTTTTCTGAATGTTGAGCTTTAAGCCAACTTTTTCACTCTCCTCTTTCACTTTCATCAAGAGGCTTTTGAGTTCCTCTTCATTTTCTGCCATAAGGGTGGTGTCATCTGCATATCTGAGGTTATTGATATTTCTTGTGGCAATCTTGATTCCAGCTTGTGTTTCTTCCAGTCCAGCGTTTCTCATGATGTACTCAGCATATAAGTTAAATAAGCAGGGTGACAATATACAGCCTTGATGTATTCCTTTTCCTATTTGGAACCAGGCTCTTGTTCCATGTCCAGTTCTAACTGTTGCTTCCTGACCTCGGACGTGGGGTAACTCCTCTCGGCCATGCTTAGTGCGCTGGTCACAGCTGCCCGGCTGATACACCTATGTGCAGGGAAGGAATGGAGACTTAGGCAGAGAGAACAGACTTGTGGATACAGAGGGAGAAGGAGAGGGTGAGATGGGTGAACTGAGAAAGTAACATTAACTTATATAAAGAATCATGTGTAAGAGACAGCTAGTTGGAAGCCTCTGTATAATATAAGGATCTCAGCCTGGTACTCAGTCATCACTGACCTAGAGGAGTGGGATGGAAAGGTAGAGGCTCAAGAGAGTGGAGATATATATATATATATATATAGTTATGACTGATTCGAGTCTTGTATGGTAGAAATCAACATGATATTGCAAAGCAAATATCCTCTAATTTAAAAAAAAGAATAGATAGATAATAATTTCAATAGCTATTAGCATACCTACTCTATGCCAAATTTCCTGAAAAGAAATATTGATTTCTTTATTTCAAAAATTACTAAGTATACGTGAAAAGCAAAAAGTTTTCTTTGGTCATACAATTAATAAGTTCAGTCCAGTTCAGTTCAGTTGCTCAGTTGTGTCTGATTCTTTGTGACTCCTTGGACTGCAGCACGCCAGGCCTCCCTGTCCATCACCAACTTTGGGAGTTTACTCAAATTCATGTCCATTGTGTTGGTGATGCCATCCAACCATCTCATCCTCTGTTGGCCCCTTCTCCTCCTGCCTTCAATCTTTCCCAGCATCAGGGTCTTTTCTAATGAGTGAGCTCTTCGCATCAGGTGGCCAAAGTAGTGGAGTTTCAGCCTCAGCATCAGTCCTTCCAATGAATATTCAAGACTGATTTCCTTTAGAATGGGGCTGGTTGTATCTCCTTGCAGTCCAAGGGACTCTCAAGTGTGTTCTCCAACATCACATTTCGAAAGTGTCAATTCTTTGGCACTCAACTTTCTTTATAGTCCAACTCTCACATCCACACATGACCACTGGAAAAACTATAGCTTTCACTAGATGGACCTTTGTTGGCAAAGTAATGTCTCTGCTTTTTAATATACTGTCTAGGTTGGTCATGAGTTTACTTCCAAGGAGCAAGCATCTTTTAATTTCATGTCTGCAGTATCTGTCTGCAGTGATTTTGGAGCCCCCTCAAAATTAAGTCTGTCACTATTTCCATTGTTTCCTCATCTATTTGCTGTAAAGTTATGGACCAGATGCCATGATATTCATTTCCTGAATGTTGAATTTTAAGTCAGCTTTTCACTCTCCTCTTTCACTTTCATCAAGAGGCTCTATAGTTCTTCCTCACTTTCTGCCATAGGGTGGTGTCATCTGTATATCTGAGGTTATTGATATTTTTCCTGGCAAACTTGATTCCAGCTTGTGCTTCATCCAGTCCAGCATTTCTCATGACGTACTCTGCATATAAATTAAATAATCAGGGTGACAATATACAGCTTTGATATACTCCTTTCCCTGTTTGAAACCAGTCTGTTATTCCATGTCCAGTTATAACTGTTGCTTCCTGACCTGCATACAGGTTTCTTAAGAGGCAGGTCAGGTGGTTTGGTATTCTTATCTCTTTAAGAATTTTCCACAGTTTGGGGTGATCCACAAAGTCAAAGGCTTTGGCATAGTCAATAAAGCAGAAGTAGATGATTTTCTGAAACTCTCTTGCTTTTTCGATGCTCCAACAGATGTTGGCAATTTGATCTCTGGTTCCTCTGCCTTTTCTAAATCCAGCTTGAACATCTGGAAGTTCATGGTTCACATACTGTTGAAGCCTGGCTCGGAGAATTTTGAGCATTACTTTGCTAGCATGTGAGATGAGATGATTCCAATTGTTCAGTAATTTGAGTATTCTTTGGCATTGCCTTTCTTTGGGATTGGAATGAAAACTGACCTTTACCTGTGACCACTGCTGAATCTTCCAAATTTTCTGGCTCATTGAGTGCAGCCCTTTCACAGCATCATTAATAAGTAGTGAGTAGGCAAATCAATTTCAACGTGGTTGTTTCAAAATATGTATGCAGAGAAACAGCAAATTAGCCAAGATTGCATGGTCAGCCTCTCTCATCCCATGGCTTCTGGCTCTTGCCCCACATTTTGTAAATAATGATTAGAGGCAGGAGGAGAGGGGACAACAGAGGACAAGATGGTTGAATGACATCTCTGAGTCAATGGACATGAGTTTGAGCAAACTCAAGGAGACAGTGAAGGACAGGAAAGGCTGACGTGCTACAGTCCATGGGGTCACAAACAGTTGGACACAACTCAGTGACTGAAGAATAAGAAGGAGCTGAGATCACTTGTAGCACTACACATGCGCATCATAAGGTACTCACTTGGTCACGTGCTCCTTTTTGCGGCATGCCTGTAGGAGCCTCACCATGAAAGCCCTGGCTGCTGCTGCATTGAAGCTGGATTGGATTGTCATCATAGTTATGTTATATGGTGTTATGTCCTGGCTACGTCATGACTGTGCTATGATTATGTTATGGCTGCTACTGTGGCTGCTGCATCAGCCAGGAGACAGGCTGTGTTGCAGCTACCATGCCAGCCAGGAGAAAGTAAACAGGTCTGCAGTTCCTACAGCTCCTTGAGTCTCCTTCCTGGCTTTTAGCTCATGCCTTGCCTACCCTGGGTTCAGCGAACAGTGTGAACTGTGTGAGCAGCAAGACAATTAGTGTTGTGAGCAGTATCAGTGATACAATGTCTTAGGAAAAGACAATTCAGTATATGGAAGTTAGACCAAGGTTCATTTAGGTATTTTAAAATAACTTTCATAAGTAAGCCTTACTAAAAAATATTCTCTGACAGATGATTAGAAGTGAAAAAACTTGTGAAGAATGAAAAAATAATCCATATATTTATTTTGAGAGAGAATCAAATTAGCATTTTTAATACATAACTATTTGTTTGCATGCAAAGTCTTCCTAAGATACTCTCATAACAAGCAAGATTCTTAATAATAATAGTTTTTAAATAAATATTTGATTATTGAATGGTACCTTTGAAATCCATAGAAACATGAAAATTTGTTGGTTTTTCTTGTCACGTATGAGCTCATGAGCTTTTAATCAATTTGTAAACACATTGGGAAGGGCTTATTATCCTCACTTATTGATGAGGACAATGTCATTCACTAAGGTTAAACAATATGAATAAAAACTCACAGCCAGTAAAGATTTGGACCTCCAAGATTACAAAGGGATTTGGGGAACTAGCACATTTTTAATCTGGAGTATTTTTGATACTCTTAATGTAGTGTTTTGATCAATGTGCTTTTTAAAAGCACTTTTCTATTATATCACATGATGTAATTCTTTAATATAATTGTTATAAGTCATCTGTGAATGAGACACCATATCACCTTTTGAAAATGTTTGTTATATAATAAAATTAGCCTTTGGAGACTATAAATGGAGTGAATTAGTGGTATCTCAGAAAATACAGTCCCATGGAGATAAGAATTAAGTTACTGGTGGAGTTATGGTGGGTAAATCTACAAAGAACTTGTAGATTTTATTATAATAAAACTTTTCCCATTCCCTTTCTTTCTGTGGATATATTTAACAGGTCAGATGAGTAATCTTTTATTGTGGATTACCATTTTCACTTTTTATTTTATCACACACAAATTATCCAGCGAAAGGATTCACTTATTAAAAGGAAATCAAAGCACACCAGTGTATGTGTGCTTTGAAAGAGATGATTTTAACTACATTATAAGTGAAACATTATATTGCAAATTCTTTTGTAAAAGGATAAGTTATCCAAAGAATGTGATAAAAGTACTTTTGATTTTAGTCTTTTCTTTAGTATCTTGATGTGTATTATAAAAATTCACTTCAACTGTGAATGTGATATATGGTGAAATCATCTTAAATGCTAAAATTTGTTCTACATATAAAACAAATTGTATATAAATATATAATAATTTATATATTGTTATATATAACTATATATATATATATATATATATGCTGCTAAGTCACTTCAGTCGTGTCCGACTCTCTGTGACCCCATAGATGGCAGCCCGCCAGGCTCCCCTGTCCCTGGGATTCTCCAGGCAAAAACACTGGAGTGGGTTGCCATTTCCTTCTCCAATGCATGAAAGTGAAAAGTGAAAGTGAAGTCACTCAGTCATGCCTGACTCCCAGCGACCCCATGGACTGCAGCCCAGCAGGCTCCTCCATCCATGGGATTTTCCAGGCAAGAGTACTGGAATGGGTTGCCATTGCTTTCTCCAAA
>NW_011494834.1:2424086-2426948 GCF_000754665.1 Bison bison bison
ATACATACATATATATATATATATATATATATATATATTTGTTTAACTAATGTGATAATAGTCTATGAATCCTGGCAGAGGGTTTTATATATTTGACTTAACTTTCTCCACTCTGGGTAAACAATTACATAGATAATCCTTATTTGCTTGCTTCTAAGTTTACGTTTTTTACCCAAACTCAGATTAATTTTAATTCATTAAAAGTTTCAAGAACTATAAGGCTGAGCATTGGAAACATATATACAACAGAAGTAATAGAGCATGTAACAGAGTTTAAGTATTATATACCCATGGAGATGGGGCAAATGTGTCACTTACTGAAACCAGCAAGCCATTTAATACACAGATTGAGTCCTACAACTTCTACTTCCTACTTCCTTCCAGTGGGTGATATCACCAACACTTCTTAAAATTGTCATCTATGTTAAACTCCATCTCACCAAGTTGATTTCCAGGGAATTCAACATGTAATACTACCACAATAGCTACTGATTTATCTGTATTTATACTGTCTCCCATCTTTGCATGAAATGTTCCCTTAGTATCTCTAATTTTCTTGAAGAGATCTCTAGTCTTTCCCATTCTGTTGTTTTCCTCTATTTCTTTGCATTGATCACCGAGGAAGGCTTTCTTATCTCTCCCTGCTATTCCTTGGAACTCTGCATTCAGATGCTTATATCTTTCCTTTTCTCTCTTGCTTTTCACTTCTCTTGTCACAGCTATTAGTAAGACCTCCCCAGACAGCCATTTTGCTTTTTTGCATTTCTTTTCCACGGGGATGGTCTTAATCCCGTTCTCCTGTACAGTGTCACGAACCTCTGTCCATAGTTCATCAGGCACTCTATCTATCAGATCTAGTCCCTTAAATCTATTCCTCACTTCCACTGTATAATCATGAGGAATTTGATCTAGGTCATATCTGAATGGTCTAGTGGTTTCCCTTACTTTCGTCAATTTAAGTCTGAATTTGGCAAAAAGGAGTTCATGATCTGAGCCACAGTCAGCTCCCAGTCTTGTTTTTGCTGACTGTATAGAGCTTCTCCATCTTTGGCTGCAAAGAATATAATCAATCTGATTTCAGTGTTGACCGTCTGGTGATGTACATGTGTAGAGTCTTCTATTGTGCTGTTGGAAAGAGGGTGTTTGCTATGACCAGTGTGTTCTCTTGGCAGAACTCTATTAGCCTTTGCCCTGCTTCATTCTGTATCCCAAGATAAAATTTGCCTGTTACCCCAGGTGTTTCTTGACTTCCTACTTTTGCATTCCAGTCCCCTATAATGAAAAGGACATCTTTTTGGGGTGTTAGTTCTAAAAGGTCTTGAAGGTCTTCATAGACCCATTCAGCTTCTTCAGCCTTACTGGTTGGGGCATAGACTTGGATTACTGTGATATTGAATGGTTTGCCTTGGAAACGAACAGAGATCATTCCGTTTTTTTTTTTTTAAGATTTCACGCAAGTACTGCATTTCAGACTCTTTTGTTGACCATAATGGCTACTCCATTTCTTTTAAGGGATTCCTGCCCACAGTAGTAGATATAATGGTCATCTGAGTTAAATTCACCCATTCCAGTCCATCTTAGTTCGCTGATTCCTAGAATGTTGATGTTCACTCTTGTCATCTCCTGTTTGACCACTTCCAATTTGCCTTGATTCATGGACCTGACATTCCAGGTTCCTATGCAATATTGCTCTTTACAGCATCGGACATTGCTTCTATCACCAGTCACATCCACAACTGGGTATTGTTTTTGCTTTGGCTTCATCCCTTCATTCTTTCTGGAGTTATTTCTCCATTGATCTCCAGTAACATATTGGGCACCTACCAATCTGGGGAGTTCCTCTTTCAGTATCCTATCATTTTGACTTTTCATACTGTTCATGGGGTTTTCAAGGCAAGAATACTGAAGTGGTTTGCCATTCCCTTCTCCAGTGGACCACATTCTGTCAGACCTCTCCACCATGAACCACCCATCTTGAGTGGCCCCACACAGCATGGCTTAGTTTCATTGAGTTAGACAAGGCTGTTGTATAGATCTAACAGAATGGTATGGACATAACAGAAGCTGAAGATATTAAGAAGAGGTGGCAAGAATATACAAAAGAACTATACAAAAAAAGATCTTCATGAGCAAGATAGTCACAATGGTGTGATCACTCACCTAGAGCCAGACATCCTGGAATGTGAAGTTAAGTGGGCCTTAGAAAGCATCACTACAAACAAAGCTAGTGGAGGTGGTGGAATTCCAACTGAGCTATTTCAAATCCTGGAAGATGATGCTGTGAAAGTGCTGCACTCAATATGCCAGCAAATTTGGAAAACTCAGCAGTGGCCACAGGACTGCAAAAGGTCAGTTTTCATTCCAATCTCAAAGAAAGGAAATGCCAAAGAATGCTCAAACTATGCACAATTGCACTCATCTCACACACTAGTAAAGTAATACTCAAAATTCTCCAAGCCAGGCTTCAGCAATATGTGAAACATGAACTTCCAGATGTTCAAGCTCGTTTTAGAAAAGGCAGGGGAACCAGAGATCAAATTGCCAACATCTGCTGGATCATGGAAAAAGCAAGAGAGTTCCAGAAAAACATCTATTTCTGCATTATTGACTATGCCAAAGCGTTTGACTGTGTGGATCACAATAAACTGTTGGAAATTCTGAAAGAGATGGGAGTACCAGACCACCTGACCTGCCTCTTGAGAAACCTATATGCAGGTCAGGAAGCAACAGTTAGAACTGGGCATGGAACAACAGACTGGTTCCAAATAGGAAAAAGGAGTACATCAAGGCTGTATATTGTCACCCTGCTTATTTAACTTATATGCAGAGTACATCATGAGAAATGCTGGACTGGAAGAAGCA
>NW_011494834.1:2427048-2455421 GCF_000754665.1 Bison bison bison
AGGAGTACATCAAGGCTGTATATTGTCACCCTGCTTATTTAACTTATATGCAGAGTACATCATGAGAAATGCTGGACTGGAAGAAGCATAATGGAATCAAGATTGCCGGGAGAAATCTCAATAACCTCAGATATGCAGAGGACACCACCCTTATGGCAGAAAGTGAAGAGGAACTCAAAAGCCTCTTGATGAAAGTGAAAGAGGAGAGTGAAAAAGTTGGCTTAAAGTTCAACATTCAGAAAATGAAGATCATGGCATCTGGTCCCATCACTTCATGGCAAATAGATGGGGAAGCAGTGGAAAAAGTGTCAGACTTTATTTTTTGGGGGGCTCCAAAATCACCACAGATGGTAATTGCAGCCATGAAATTAAAAGATGCTTACTCCTTGGAAGGAAAGTTATGACCAACCTAGATAGCATATTCAAAAGCAGAGACATTACTTTGCCAGCAAAGGTCTGTCTAGTCAAGGCTAAAGACATTACTTTGTCAACAAAGGTCCGTCTAGTCAAGGCTATGGTTTTTCTAGTGGTCATGTATGGATGTGAGAGTTGGACTTTGAAGAAAGCTGAGCACCGAAGAATTGATGCTTTTGAACTGTGGTGTTGGAGAAGACTCTTTAGAATCCCTTGGACTGCAAGGAAATCCAAGCAGTTCTTTCTAAAGGAGATCAGTCCTGGGTGTTCTTTGGTAGGACTGATCCTAAAGCTGAAACTCCAATACTTTGGCCATCTCATGCGATGAGTTGACTCACTGGAAAAGACTCTGATTCTGGGAGAGTTTGGGGGCAGGAGGAGAAGGGGATAACAGAGGATGAGATGGCTGGATTGCATCAGCAACTCGATGGACATGAGTTTGGGTGAACTCCGGGAGTTGGTGATGGACAGGGAGGCCTGGCATGCTGCAATTCATGGGGTCGCAAAGAGTTGGACACAACTGAGCAACTGAACTGAACTGAACTGAACTGATATTGTCTCCCAACTTCTTTTTGTAAGTGAACTCTCTGTAATCTATTCAAAGACTCATCTCCCCTTCCAACATCATCAGTAACATTCATACTGGAACTGCTCCACAGTTTAAAAAAAGGAAAAATTGTATCTCTTTGACCCCAGCTTTCCCTCTAGGTACAAACTCTTTTTGTTTAGCACTTCTGAAAAAAAAAAAAAACCCACTTTCTTTTAAGTTTCTCAAATCAGGCTGTCTCTCTACCTCTGTTCAAACATTACTGTGAAGCTAACCAATTACCTCAACATTGTTTCATTTAATGATCAATTACTCAGTTTTCACTTATTTGACTTATGATCAGTAATATGGAGTTGATCATACTCTCTTCTGAAAACAGCTTCCTCACTTGGATTTGTCCTCCTTCGCTGTGCCCTCCCACTCATTTTCATTACCTTTTTCTTCCTCATCTCTGCAGTATCTAAACATATCAAGATCCCTCCTTGGACCTTCTCATTTCTCAGGCCACACCATTCCTAAAGGTACTGTACCTAGCCTTTATATTTAAAAAATCATGTATAAATGAAAGAATTACCAAACTTATTCCTGCTGGACACCTCCTTTAAAAGGCAACACACACACACACATACATGCACACACCCACACTCAGATACGCATATCCACAGTCACACACACAGTTTATTTTAATTTTCCATGTAAATGTTTAATAAGCACTACAAACATAATGTATCCTTATTGGGACTCCCATTTTCACCTATGAATCTATGATTGCCATAATACTTGCCATCAGAGTAGTCATTCCATCCTTCCAATTATTAAAAAGGTACAAAAATAATTTGTAATTCAGTATGTCACTCACACTTTACATACAATTCATGAGAAAGTCCTTCTGATATTATTTCATAATATAGCCAGAATACAATAACATCAAACTTCCTCTACAACTTTCATCTAGGCAATTCTCACCTTGATTGTTGTGATATCATCCTACTGGTGTCCCTTCTTTTTCCTTTGCTCTTTAAATTTATTCGCACAGTAGTCAGAATTGGTTCTTTTAAAATAAAGTTTTCATCAAATGCCCTAAATGGGTTTCCATCTTACTAAGAGGCTAAAAACTACTTTCAGTGGCCTACAGGCCCTGGACATTTTTGATGTAATCTCTTATGATTACATGCATACTCCCCTTCTCCATTCTAGCTCACTAGCTTCCTTGCTTTTTATTAAATATACCAAAATTTATCAGTATTATCCTGCCTTAGTACATTTGTCCTTGTTGCTTCCTCCAGCTAGAACAGTTAACTTCCCCCACTCAGATAAAATAGTGACTATCATCATTTCCTTTTTAGATTTTTATGTCAATAACATCTTCACAGAGAGACATTTCCTGAATAATTTATCAAAAAGTATGAACCTCCATCACCCTCCACACATCCTTTATTCCCTTTCCTTAATTAAGCTTGTTTTATTTAGCACCTAACTGCAAACACACTATTTATTTGCCTTATCTGTTTTGTCCTCAACATATAGAGTTCAAGGTCTCTGAGGGCAGGGATCTTTGTTTTCTATGTTCATTGTAATATTCTCAGGTCCTTGCCTTAGCTGTTCTCTCTGCCTGAAATACTCTCCCTCTAGGGTATAACCTTAAAAATATTTTTTAAAATATTGATATAAAAAAATAAGGGTTTTGAAAACAAAAAAACCTATGTTGAAATTCTAGTATTACTATTTATTAATTGTTACCTTGGGCAAATTATTTTACTTCACTGTGCTTTACTTCTCAGGCAAAATGAGATAATTAATTTTATATGTGTTATAATATTATTGTGAAAAAAATCCCTGACATATAAAAATAGGTTACTTATATAACTGACCAGTAAAAAAGCACTTAATCAAGAATATTTTCCTCTAAAAATTTCAGAGAGATATATCTTATTAACTTCTAATTATAAACCTAAATTTTTGTTCTAAGTACTCTAAGCTATAGTATAAAAGATTCACAAATTCTAACATTTGAGGACAATCTATAGAATTTTACAAATTAAAAGCAGAGATAACATTAAGTAAAAGAGACAGTTGAGTGGAGCCAAATTTAGACAAGCTACTTCACCATTCTTATCTCAGCTTCTTTATCTGTGAAATGAAGACAAGAAAACTATCTCATAAAATTTTTGTAAGTCTTATATATAATAACGTATGTACAGCAATTAGTATAACACATGGCAAACCACAGTAAATGAAAGCAATTATAACTGTGCTTATTATTCATGTTATAAAAAACACTTTTGTGAGAATTATGAGATTAACGCTAAATTTAATTTTTCTACTATTTAGCTATGCAATTTGTAATTTAACCTTCTTGTGTTTTCTTCTTCATTTATAAATTAGGAATTTTGGTTGCTCAAGAATGCTTGTGCAGTTGAAAGTATAACAGTTGTGAAGGGGGAGTGGCCAAGATGGCAGAATAGGAAGACCCTGCATTCACCTGTTAATCATGGGAACTCCAAAATTACAACTATTAAAGAACAACCATTGATGAGAAAAACCAGAAGACTTGCAGAAAAGATGTCCTACAGATAAAAAATTAAAGAAGAAAACAAAAAGACTGGTAGGAGGGGTGAAGACATGGTATATTCATGACTTACACTGCAATCTATCCTAGCTCTCCCCCTCAGCAGCTGGCAGATGATGCACCAGGGAGGGCCTGACAACCAGCTGGACTAAGGGATGGCCATGTCTATCAGACTACTCACAGTACTCCTGCCACAATGGCCAGCATTCAGGGCAACCCTAGTGCTCTGGGTGGCCAGAACAGAGTGCACTGCTGGGAAGCACATGACATCTCCTATAAAAGGCTACTTTTCCAAGGTCAAGTGATATAGACAGCCTACTAAATACAAAGAAGTAAAAACAGCAGATTAGGCAAAATGAGGTGACAAAAGAACATGTTCCTAATAAAGAACAAGATAAACTCGAGAAGAATAAATATGTGAAACAGAGATATGCAATCTCTGTGTTAGAGAATTCAAGGTAATGATCATAAAGATGTTCAAAGAATTCAAGATAAGTTTGGATAAACAGAGTGAGAAGTTCA
This sequence comes from Bison bison bison, assembly GCF_000754665.1. Classification (NCBI taxonomy): domain Eukaryota; kingdom Metazoa; phylum Chordata; class Mammalia; order Artiodactyla; family Bovidae; genus Bison; species Bison bison. The sequence goes on from NW_011494834.1 coordinate 2,431,101, forward strand.
AAAATTTTAATAAAGTGAGAAAATATAAAGAAGAACCAAACATAGGTAAATAGTCTAATAATTAAAAGTAAAGATACACTATAAGGAATTAACAGTAGATTAGATAATAAAGAGAAACACAACAGTGGGCCAGAAGAGAGAGTAGTGGAAATCACTGAGGTGAACAGAGAAAGAAAAAAGAAAAGAAACAAAGTTTAAGAGACAGTGCAACAACCTCAAACATATTAATAAACAAATTATAGAGATCCCAGGAGAAGAAGAGAGAAAGAGATGGTGAAAGAACATATTCGAAGACATAGTGGCTAAAAACTTCCTTAACCTGGGAAAGGAAATAAACATTCAAGTCCAGGAAGCATAGAGAGTTCCAAACAAGACTAAACCAAAGAGGACCAGCCCAAGACCCATTGTAACTAAAATGGAAAAAAAAAAATTTAAATAAAATGAAAATATTTTAAAAAGCAAAGGAAAAGCAGCAAATTATGAATAAACAAAGTCCTATGTTGCTATCAGCTGATTTTCAGCAGAAACTTTGCAATCAAGAAGGGAGTACAGGAATATCTTTAAAGGGATAAAATGGAACAACCAGGGATACTATATGTGTCAAGGTTTTCATTCAGATTTGATGGAAAGATCATAGTTTATAGACAAGCAAAAGCTAACAGTCCAGCATGACCAAACCGGCTTGATAAGAAATGTTAAAGAGATTTCCCTAAGCAAAAAAAAAAAAAAAAAAAAAAGCCAAAACTAGAAATATAACAACTACAAAAGGAAAAATAAAATTGGTAACAGCAAATATACAGTAAGGGTGCTAAATCAACCATGTATAAATTTACTAGGAGTTTAAAAGAGAAAAAGAGTAGCTTTTTCTACATATCTACAATATGTAATTGAGATAGACAAAATAAAAAGATGTAAAATATGATGTCAGAAACAATAGAGAGAGTGGTGGAATAAAAATGTAGGGTTTTAAAATTTTGCTTGAACTTAAGATATGTACATATATATATTTGCCTCATGGTGAAAATGATAATCATTCGATGGTGTCCAACTCTTTGTAACCCCATGGACTGTAGCCTGCCAGGCTCTTCTGTTCATATGATTCTCCAGGTAAGAATACTGGAGTGGGTTTTCATTTCCTTCTCCAGGGCATCTTTCCAACCCAGGGATCAAACCTGGGTCTTTTGCATTGCAGGAAGAATCTTTACTACCTGAGCTAGCAGGGAAGCCATTCCTCATGGTAGCTGCAAACTAAAAATCTATCAAATACAGATACACACACAAAAGAAAACAGAATCCAAACATATCACTAAATACAATCACCAAATTACAAGGGAAGAGAGTAAAAGAAGAAAAGAACAACAACAATAAAATACTACAAAACAATTAAAAAACAATTAACAAAATGGCAGTGAGTTCATAATTGTCAATAATTACTTTAAGAATAAGCAAAAACAAAAAATGAAAACACACATACACAAACAGAACCAATATAGTAACATATTCAAAAAGACTTTAAAAATGTTTCACATCAAAAAAAAAACCTTTAAAATAGATAAATAATGAAAATGTCATGTATATATATACAATGGAATTATTACACAGCTATAAAAAAAATAGAATCTTGCTATCTGTGACAACATGGATAGACCTAGAAGGTGTTACACTAAGTGAAATAAGTCAGACAGAAAACAAATACTGTATGATTTCCACTTATATGTGGAATCTGAAAAAAAAATTGACAAGTATAACTGAACAGAAAGAGTCAGGGAAGCGGTGAACAAACAAGTGGTTGCCAGGGAGGAGGGGCTCAGGAAAGGGAAGGAAATTTGTAAATACAAACTTTCAGTTACAAAATAAGTGAGCCACAGATAGGAAATATACAGTGTGGGAAGAAGTCAATAACTATGAAATAATTTCGTATGGTAACAGATGACAAATAGACTAATAATTGTGATCATATTTACATGTATAGAGATAATGAATTACTATATTGTGTACCAGGAACTAACATAATGTTGTATCTCAATTATATTTCAAAAACAAGTGAACAAACTCATAAAAAAAGATATCAAGCTTGTGTTTATCAGAGGCAGGAGTGAGGGGCAGGGGAAATTGCATGAAGACAGTCAAAAGGTACAAATACCTAGTTTCAAGATAAATAAGCACTAGGGATGTAGTGTATAATACGATATATATAATTAACACTGCTATCTCTATGTTATATATGAAAGTTGTTAAGACAGTAAATCCTGAGTTCTCATCACAAGAAAAATGTTCTTTTCTATTTGTTTTTTCTGTATCTATATGAGATGATGGTTGTTCACTAAACTTGGGATAATAATTTCATGATGTATATAAATCATATCATTATGCCATATACCTTAAACTTATGTGGTATTGTGTGTCAATTATATCTCAGTTAAACAAGGGAAAAACAATTCTCATGGTGGAAACTAGATACAATGGAGAGAGTATGCCTCACACAAAGACATTTGCATGTGTTTAATAAACACTGTGTAAACTAAAGGAAACACTTTAGTGTTTTACACTTTTTTGTGTAGTAAGATTTATCCTGAAGAACACCTTTTCAAGCCTCGACGATATGATCTCTAAGATGCTAAATATTCCATGAATTTAATATACCACCTATGATTTTCACTATCATTCAGAGCCTATTTTTATGTGCAATTATATATTATCTATCATTCAGAACTTATTTCAATCGGTAAACATATCTATATAATAAATACATATACAAATCATAAAATATATATGAATGAGTACTCTTAACTAGTCTCTATTACTGCATTGAATATCAAATGAAACACTTTTTATATTTTGTATTTATATTTTGATGACTGACTTAACTGAAATAAGAAAACATTATCACTGTAAAAATGTATACCATTTATTGATAAGGCTACAGTATTAGTTTTATGATGATTGATCTAAGGAAAATAAACATAGAAAAACTGCTGAAATGAATATTATATCATTATAATTTATAAAATGTGTCATGCTTATCTTCTAAATTATGCATTATAAAACATTATATTCAAGTCACAGTGAATTATATTTTAAAGACTTCTACATGATGTCTGACACATAACAGACTATATGTGTTTCAAAATTAAGTAAAATATATTTTAAAGTATACAGAAACAGCTCCAATCTTTGTAGTATTGGAGATAATAATTAGATGAATTACTTCAAAGTTATACTTTTTGGTAAATGATGGGCCATTAGACATCATGATTTCCTTCCTCATTTGTAGAAAATGAAGACTAGATTGTAATAACACCTCCAAACCACCAGGTGGCTATATGCAGTTGGAATAACTGCAGAATTTTTTTACAGAAACGTCTGCTCTTCTACTTCGTGTGAATTTAGGATGATCCTCATTTTAAAAATTTAATTTATTTCTATTAATATCAGGAATTTCTGGGACCTCACCATATTTTTATTAAAAAAAAAAAAAAAACAAAAACCCTCTGTAGTATCTCTTTCCAATCCTGAATGCAGTTTTTAGCTTTGCTAATTTCTACTTACAAGTATCTCCTCTGGACAACCCAACTATAATGTTTATTATCCATATATCTACTGAAAAAAAAATATAATTACCTGGTGAGTAGATTTTTTAAAATAAAATTTTCATCTAAGTATAAAATTTTATTTTTGAATTTGAGCACTAAACGTTTGTGCAGAGCAATAGATTTTCCCCTCCCAAATCCAACCCAGTCCCAAAGTACATGAAAATGTGTGTATTGGTTTCTTTTGAGTTTTGCTTTGGTTATATCAAAACTTTCCAGAGTTGACTAATGTGTGTGTTTGAGTGCTTTGTTCTGCCAAATTTGTTTTCAACTGCCGTGAGTATTGCAGAGCACACAGAACAGTCCTGGACCCCAGAGCAAATACTTTAAGATGTAAATTGCTTGCTTTCCTGATTCCCTTAGCTCATTTGCTGTTGTAGAGTTAAATCAAGTATCACAGATTTGCATTTTTTTACAAGCTCCTCACCAGTTCTATTTACATAACTTACATCCTGTTTAATTAAAAAAAAAAAAATCCTACGGAGCTACTTTACCTCATAACTCAGCTGACTAGAGATCAATTTTCAACTTACCTTGGATCTTTACTAAAAATCTCATGCTTTGCCTTAGACTAAATCTCCTCTGACCTTGTAGTACTTTTTATTTCCTTTCCTAGTATTCAGTTATCTCAGGAGTTATAATTTGTGATCTTCATTTAGGCTGAACTAATATGTAAAGTGGTTTTTGGTAATGCTCAAATTTTAGACAGGGTTGATTTTACTAAGTGCAGCAACACACATATTATACAGTACATTAATGGTGAAAAAAATAAGTTATTTCAGGTCAAAGCCCAGGTCATTTGTAAGATATCACCTATGCTTAATTAGTTCAGTGCCTGGCATTCAAAAGTTACTGAATGAATGAATGATGCACATTTAAAAGGGCAGTTGTTACAAATAGACCTCTGTAAATGTCAAGCACTATTCTCTTCCTATATGATTTATGTCCATGAAACTGGAGAAGAGCTTTTCTAAGGCAGAAGATACATTTAAATAATTTACTGAAAACACTACTTTTGTTTGAAAATTTCCATCAATTATATGAAGAAATTCTTGAAATCACTTCATATTAACCATTAGGTTCAATATACTAGTATTCTTATGATTTTCTTTCTGTTGGATAGTTGCTCTAGCTCTTTTGCATTGAAGTACAAAAAAATAGTTTCCTGAAATTCTGTAGAAGTGATATGTCTATTTGCTTATGGTACATTTTTCCTTAAACTTGCTATGGCATATGCATTGCTCATATTGCTGAAAGGCATCCACATATCTAATCCAAGACTCACAGACATTTTCTGTAAAGGGTCAGATAATAAATATTTGAGTCTTTTCAGGCCAAAAAAGCAAAACTGAACATATTATATAGGTACTGTCATATAATTTTCATGTCACAAATTATTGTTTTGAATTTTTCAACCATCTAAAAGTGTAAAAATAAATCCTTAGCTTGTGTGCTCTATAAAAGCAAAGATTTAGCCTGTGGACTCTAGTTTGTTGACTCCTGGTTTAGTCCACTGAAATTAGGAGGGATAGGAAGACTTAGTAGATAATGTTCCAGTGCTGGAGAGTCACTGACTTTTCTACATAGCCTGTTCAAGTCATTTTACAGAAATAAGATATTTGCATGGTAAAAGATCTTGGCCTCTAGAATCAGAAAAGCATGGATTTGAACTCTGTCTCTCTTACTACTACTTCCAGTGTAACAGTGGACAAGCTTCTTTAAGCCTCAGTTTCCTTACCTGTGCAGTAGGAAGAATAAGACTCCAAAACTGTAATGAGGAGGACCATGCCTGCAATTCATCCAGCAGCAGGCTTTGGCTTATAATTAATCCTCAATGGGGTGCAGAGAAGGCATTGGCGATCCACTCCAGTACTCTTGCCTGGAGAATCCCAGGGATGGGGGAGCCTGGTGGCCTGCCGTCTATGAGGTAGCACAGAGTCGGACACGACTGAAGCAACTTAGCAGCATCAATGTTGGTGGTTTAGTTGCTAAATTGTGTCCAACTCTTGCAATCTCATGGGCTATAACCCACCAGACTCCTCTGTCCATGGAATTTCTCAGACAAGAATACTAGAGTGGGTTGCCATTTCCTTCTCCAGAGGATCTTTCCAACCCAGCAATCAAACTTGCATTGTCTTCTGCATTGCAGGTGGACTCTTTACCACCTGAGCCACCAAGGAAGCTCTAATCCTCAATAAATGTTAGCTATTACTATTTATGTGCAGAATTAAGCATGTTAGTACTATATCCATCATCTAGCACCATGTTTACTAAATTAGGTTTAGGAGTTTTCATCCATTTACTTTGCTTCATCAAGCAAGTGCTCATCACATGTCTACTATGTGTCAGGCACCATGTTAGGTACTTAATAATTTTTGTTGAAGGAATATCTGTGCTGGTGAGCTGATTTTTAGATAGAAGAAAAAGTAAGCCATTCTATGTTTTTGAATAGAGAAGACATGACCAACCATAGTTCTCAGAAATATTGTGGTAATCTTAGCAGCTTACAGTTCAAATGACATTTCAAATCGAATCTTTAAAAACTATGGAGAATGGGAGCAAGATAGTGATGATGGTGATGATGATAATGATGATGAAAACTAACAACTTTTATGAATATTCACTCCCAGTAATATTACTATACTAAAAGCAAGAGAGTTCCAGAAAAAACATCTATTTCTGCTTTATTGACTATACCAAAGCCTTTGACTGTGTGGATCACAATCAACTGTGGAAAATTCTGAAAGGGATGGGAATACCAGACCACCGGACCTGCCTCTTGAGAAACCTGTATGCAGGTCAGGAAGCAACAGTTAGAACTGGACATGGAACAACAGACTGGTTCCAAATAGGAAAAGGAGTACGTCAAGGCTGTATAGTGTTACTCTGCTTATTTAACTCATATGCAGAGTACATCATGAGAAACGCCGGGCTGGAAGAAACACAAACTGGAATCAAGATTGCTGGGAGAAATATCAATAACCTTAGATATGCAGAGGACACCATCCTTTTTTCTTCTTGAGCAGAAAGTGAAGAGTAACTAAAAAGCCTCTTGATGAAAGTGAAAGAAGAGAGTAAAAAAGTTGGCTTACAGCTCAACATTAAGAAAATGAAGATCATGGCATCTAGTCCCATCACTTCATGGCAAATAGATGGGGAAATAGTGGAAACAGTGTCAGACTTTATTTTTTGGGGGCTCCAAAATCACTGCAGATGGTGAATGCAGCCATGAAATTAAAAGACGCTTACTCCTTGGAAGGAAACTTATGACCAACCTAGATAGCATATTCAAAAGCAGAGACATTACTTTGCCAACAAAGGTCCATTTAGTCAAGGCTATGGTTTTTCCAGTAGTCACGTATGGATGTGAGAATTGTACTGTGAAGAAAGCTGAGCACCGAAGAATTGATGCTTTTGAACTGTGGTGTTGGAGAAGACTCTTGAGAGTCCCTTGGACTGCAAGGAGATTCAACCAGTCCATCCTAAAGGAGATCAGTCCTGGGTGTTCATTGGAAGGACTGATGCTGAAGCTGAAACTCCAATACTTTGGCCACCTCATGTGAAGAGTTGACTCATTGGAAAAGACTCTGATGCTGGGAGGGATTGGTGGCAGGAAGAGAAGGGGACAACAGAGAATGAGATGGCTGGATGACATCAGTGACTCGATGGACATGAGTCTGAGTGAACTCCGGGAGATGGTGATGGACAGGGAGGCCTGGCGTGCTGTGATTCATGAGGTCACAAGGAGTTGGACACGACTGAGCAACTGAACTGAAATGATGGGCTTTATATGTTTTTTGTTCATTTAATTCTTTCAAAAATATCCTTTTAGTTAAGTACCCTTGTTACTCTTAAATTTGCTTATGTACTTTGTAGTGAGAAGTCAAGACTTAGAAAAATTCTATACAGTTGCCCAAAATCACACAGCTAATAAGCAAAAGGAAATCCCTGGGGATTAATTTGTTTTTTAATATTATGAATTGCAATTAATTTCATAAATTCAATTGTACCTAGAATGTAAGGTCAATAATACAGTTGCTGCTTCAAGAAGCTCATTTATTTATTCACTCAATCACTTGTTCTTTCAACAAGTATAAATTAAATATTTTTATTTTCCAGGTGCTTTTATGCAATGTGACTATAGCAATGAAAATACTGAATTTGCCTTTCAAATCATATTGTTTTTATTTTGCTTTCTTTTTAGAGAATATTCCTAGGAATTATGTTTTCCTTGTTTAGTGACAATCATTTCCTTTTTTTTTACAATTCCTCCTTAGCTACCATATTAAATTTTATAATTTATGAAATTATAAATAATATTTATTTTGATTGTTTTGAATTTTCTGGACATAAAAACATAACATTTCCAAATACTGCTTAGTTTATCACCTTTAAACAATATTATATCTTAAATTTTTCTTATTTCATTTGTTTTAGCAGATCAATTAGAATTTTAACATGTCTGTTAGGTTACATGATGGAAATTAATAAATCTTATCATTTTGTGCTACTTTAATGAAATGTCTCGGAAGCTTATTAAATATTATAATATTGGTTTAAAATTAAACAGAATAAATGAAAGTAAGAGAATTTAAATAAATTTATATTTCACTCAATTGTTTTTAAAATTAAATATAGATCTTTCAGTATCTGACTAGAAAATCAAATTTTAATTTATTGACTTATGTGCTATATTATATTAAATAGATTTTCTAATGTTAATTTATTTTTTGATTTTTAGAAATACAGATGACTAGAAGATATATGATAAAGTTAAAGTTGTTTACTTCTAATCTTTCACCAATTTCTTTTTGCAATTCCAATAGTGATTGCTTTATTAGTTTAACATTAATGCACAAAGGTTTACAATTTCTTTATTTCCATTATTTTTTAAATTAAATTTATTTATTTTATTGGAGGTTAATTTTTTTAAATTTTATTTTATTTTTAAACTTTACAATATTGTATTCGTTTTGCCAAACACAGGTATACCTGTGGCGGATTCATTTCGATATTTGGCAAAACTAATTTTATAAATATAGAATCACTAGCTCCTTCCTTGATTGAAATCTTCATTCTTATCTCCTTTTCCTGAAGTACTGTTAATCTCACCAACCTATCTACCCAGACTCACATATGTATATACAAATGAGCAAGCACATATGCAGAGACTAGTAAATGTGTATTGAATTTTTAATTTTTTAACTATCAGTTTAAATATCACTTTTTCACTGTTGCTTTCACACAAATCCAGTCTCCCAAAATTATGTTTATAAAATGACATTTTTCCCCTTTGTCTTTATCTTAACTCTATATAACTGTGTGATTAATTGTTAAATAATTGACTCCATTAAATAAGTTTCACATGACAAGTACCAACACTGTGTTATTTAGTGCTGTATCTCAAGTATTTATTAAAACAATTTTTTGATACCAGTAGTACACTCTTGATTACTGTGGGTTTGTGGTCTAGTCAGACTAGACTGATGACTTTTGTTTTCTTTTCTAAAGATTGCTCTGTCTGTTCAGGGTTTTCTCTGTTTCCAAGCAAATTGTAACATTTTTTGTTCTAATTCTATGAAAAATTTTGTTGGTTATTTTACAGGGATTGCATTGAGTCTATAGATTGCTTTGGGTAGTATGGTCATTCTCACAATATTGATTCTTCCAATCCAAAAACATGATATACCACTCCATCTGTTTTTGTCATCTTTGATTTCTTTCATGAGTATCTTAAAGTTTTCTGAGTATAGATATTTTGTCTCCTTGGAAACATTTATTCTTAGATATTTTACTCTTATTTGTTGCCATAGTAAGTGGGATTATTTCCTTATTTTCTTTCTGATCTTTCTTTCTTAGTATATAGGAATTTAAGAGATTTATGTGCATTAATTGTGAATCTTTAACTTTACCGATGCAGGTCAGGAAGCAACAGTTAGAACTGGACATGGAACAACAGACTGGTTCCAAATAGGAAAAGGAGTACGTCAGGGCTGTATTTTGTCACCCTGTTTATTTAACTTATATGCAGAGTACATCATGAGAAACACCGGGCTGGAAGAATCACAAGCTGGAATCAAGATTGCTGGGAGAAATATCAATAACCTCAGATATGCAGATGACACAACCCTTATGGCAGAAAGTGAAGAGGAACTCAAAAGCCTCTTGATGAAAGTGAAAGTGGAGAGTGACAATGTTGGCTTAAAGCTCAACATTCAGAAAACGAAGATCATGGCATCCGGTCCCATCACTTCATGGCAAATAGATGGGGAAACAGTGGAAACAGTGTCAGACTTTATTTTTCTGGGCTCCAAAATCACTACAGATGGTGAATGCAGCCATGAAATTAAAAGATGCTTACTCCTTGGAAGGAAAATTATGACCAACCTAGATAGCATATTCAAAAACAGAGACATTACTTTGCCAACAAAGGTTCATCTAGTCAAGGCTATGGTTCCTCCTGTGGTCATGTATGGATGTGAGAGTTGGACTGTGAAGAAGGCTGAGCACCAAAGAATTGATGCTTTTGAACTGTGGTGTTGGAGAAGACTCTTGAGAGTCCCTTGGACTGCAAGGAGATCCAACCAGTCCATTCTGAAGGAGATCAGCCCTGGGATTTCTTTGGAAGGAATGATGGTAAAGCTGAAAAATCCAGTACTTTGGCCACCTCATGCGAAGAGTTGAGTCATTGGAAAAGACTCTGATGCGTGGAGGGATTGGGGGCAAGAGGAGAAGGGGACGACAGAGGATGAGATGGCTGGATGGCATCACCAACTCAATGGACGTGAGTCTGGGTGAACTCCGGGAGTTGGTGATGGACAGGGAGGCCTGGCGTGCTGTGATTCATGGGGTCACAAAGAGTCAGACACGACTTAGCAACTGATCTGATCTGATCTGAACTTTACCGAATTCATTGATTAGTAGTTTCCTGGTGGTACCTTTAAGATTTTCCATGTATAGTGTCATGCCATCTACACAAAAACAGAAATGCATATCAATGGAACAGGCCAGAAAGTCCAGAGATAAACCCACACACTTCTGTTCACCTAATCTGTGACAAAGGAGGCAAGATATACAATGGAGAATTGACAGTCTCTTCAATAAATGGTGCTGGAGAAAACTAAACAACTACATGGAAAGAATGAAATTAGAACACTCTCCAACACCATACACACAGATAAGTTCAAAGTGGATTGAAGATCTAAATGTAAGGCCAGATATTATAAAATTCTTAGTGGAAAACACAGGCAAAACAGTCTTTGACAAAAATTGCAGCAATATGTTTTTGATACTCTTCCTAGAGTAGTGAAAATAAAGGAAAAATAAACAAATGAGATCTAAATAAACTTAAAGTCTTCTGCACAGCAGAAACTTAAGGTCTTCTTCCCCCCCGCCCAAAAAAAAATGAAGAGACAACTTTCAAAATGGGAGAAAGTATTTGCAAATGAAGCAGCTGGCAAGGGATTAATCTCCAAAATATAAAAATAGATCATGCAGCTCAATATAAAGCAAAGCAAAAAACCCAAGCAAAAAATGGGCAGAAGATCTAAACAGACATTTCTTCAAAGAAGACATCAGATCAGATCAGATCAGATCAGTCACTCAGTCGTGTCCGACTCTTTGCGACCCCATGAATCACAGCACGCCAGGCCTCCCTGCCCATCACCACCTCCCGGAGTTCACTGAGACGTCCATCGAGTCAGTGATGCCATCCAGCCATCTCATCCTCTGTCGTCCCCTACTCCTCCTGCCCCCAATCCCTCCCAGCATCAGAGTCTTTTCCAATGACTCAACTCTTCCCATGAGGTGGCCAAAGTACTGGAGTTTCAGCTTTAGCATCATTCCGATGGCTAAAAAAGCACATGAAAAAAATGTTCAAATAAATAATTATTAGAGAAACACAAATCAGTTCTACAATGAGATATCTCTTCACAACTGTCAGAATGGCCATAATCAAAAAATCTACAAACAATAAATGCTGATGAGGGTGTGGAGAGAAAAGAGAATCCTCCTACAGTGTTGGTGGGAATGTAAATTAATATAGCCAGAACAGTATGGAAGTTCCTTTAAAATATACAAATAGAACTACTATATGACACAGCAATCCCACTCCTAGGCATACACCTGGAGAAAGCCATAAGTCTAAAATGTACATGCACTCCAGTGTTCATTGTAACACTATTTATGATAGCTAGGATGTGGAAGCAACATAAATGCTCATCAAAAGAGAAATTGATAAAATGATGCAGTATATATATAAATATACACAATGGAATATTACTTAGCTATAAAAAGAACAAAATAATGCTATTGACAGCAACATGAATAGACTTAGAGGCTGTCATACAAATAAGTTAGTCAGACACAGAGAGACAAATATCATATAATACCATTTATATGTAGAATCTATTAAAAAGATACAGATGAATTTATTTACAAAATAGAAGTAAAGTCTTGGATGTAGAAAACAAACTGTAGTTACTAGGAAATTAGGGAGGGGGATAGATTGGGAGACTGGGATTGACATGCACACACTACTATATATAAAATAGATAACTAGTGAGATTTCGCCAAAGAAGATGTACAGATGGACAATAAACACATGACAAGACGCTCTACATTGCTTATTATTAGAAAAATGCAAATCAAACTCTAATGAGGTTTCATCTCACACCAGTCAGAATGGCCATCATCAAAAAACTACAATCCGTGCTGGAGGGGTGTGGAGAACAGGGATGGCTCTTGCACTGTTGTTGGGAATATAATTGATACAGCCACTATAGAGAATAGTATGGAGATTCCCTTAAAAAACTAGGAAAAAAAACCCACCATATGACCCAGTAATGCCACTACTGGGCATATACCCTGAAAAAACCACGATTCAAAAAGACACATGTACACCAATGTTCATTGCAGCACTATTTACAATAGCCAGGACATGGAAGCAACCTAGATGTCCATCGACAGATGAATGGATAAGAAAGCTGTGGTACATATACACAATGGACTACTACTCAGCCATTAAAAGGAACACATGTGAATCAGTTGAACTGAGGTGAATGAGACAAACCTAGAGTCTATTATACAGAGACGTAAGTCAGAAAGAGAAAAACAAATTTCATATATTAACACACACACACACACACACACACACACACATATATACAGCTATGACTGACTCATGTTGCTATATGGCAGAAATTAACACAATATTGTAAAGCAATTACCTCCAATTAAAAATAAATTTTAAAAATTAAAATTAAAAAGAACATGCTGTGCAGCATAAGAAACTCTATTCAATACTCTGTAATGGCCTATATGGAAAAATAATCTAAAAAACAAGGAGATATATATATGTGTGTGTGTGTGTGTGTATGTGTGTGTAACATATTCACATTGCTGAAAAAACTAACATGGCATTGTAAATCAATTACAGTCCAATTAAAAATTTTAACAGAAGTTAATTAAAAGTAAAATGAAAGAACACCACATACGTAATCTGAAACCAATGAATGAATGTCTGCCCTTATTTTTATGCTATGTCTAACAATGCTGTTAATCCATGCTGTATTTTTTTCTGTTGGAAAATATTTTGTCTATTTTTTCACATATAATCTGTTTGTATCTGTGGCATGGTGAAGGCACTTGCATAACTCAATGAAGCTATGAGCCATGTCTTGCGGGGTCACCCAAGATGGGTGAGTCATAGTGGAGAGTTCTGACAAAATGTGGTCCACTGGAAAAGAAAATGACAACATGCTCCAGTACTCTTGCCTAAAGAACTCCATGGACAATATGAAAAGGCAAAAGATATGACACCAGCAGATGAGCCCCACAGTTGAAAATTGTCCAATATGTTACTGGGGAAGAACAGAGGTCCATTACTAATAGCTCCAGAAACAACAAAGTGGCTGGGCCAAAGTGGAAACAAGGCTCAACTGTGGAGGGGTGTGCTGGTGAAAGGAAGTCTGATGCTGTAAAGAACAACATTGCATCAGAACTTGGAATGTTAGGTCTATGAATCAAAGTAAATTGTACATGGTCAACCAGGAGATAACAAGAGTGAACACTGATGTTTTAGGAATCAGTGGACTGAAATAATTAAGAATGGGTGAATTTAATTCAGATGACCATTATCTCTACTACTGTGGGCAGGAATCCCTTAGAAGAAATGGAGTAGCCCTCATAGTCAACGAAAGAGTTTGAAATGCAGAACTTGGATGCAGTCTCAAAGACGACAGAAAGATCTCTGTTTGTTTATAGGCAAACCATTCAACATCACAGTAATCCAAGGCTATGCCCCAACTACTGATGCCAAAGAAGCAAAAGTTGACTTGTTGTGTGAAGACTTCTAACCTTTTAGAACCAACACCAAAAAAAATGTCCTTTTCAGCACAGGGGTTTGGCATGAAAAGCAAGAAGTCAAGAGAAACCCAGAATAAAAGGCAAGTTTGGCCTTTAAGTATGAAATGAAGCAGGGCAAATGATAACAGGGTTTTGCCAGGAGAACACACTGGTCACAGCAAATATCTTTTTCCAAAAACATGAGACAGATTTACACATAGACATCACCAAATGGTCACTATTGAAATCAGATTGATTATGTTCTTTACAGCTGAAGATGGAGAAGCTCTGTACAGTCAGTAAAAACAAAACATAAAGTTGACTGTGGCTCAGATCATGGACTCCTTATTACAAAATTCAGGCTTAAGGTGAAGAAATTAGGGAAAACCACTAGGTCATTCAGGTATGAACTAAATCAAATCCCTTATGACTGTACAGTGAAGGTGAAAAATAGATTCAAGAGATTTAGACCTGGTAGACAGTGTCTAAAGAACTAGAGGTACTAGTACAGGAGGTAGTGATCAAAACAAACCCAAAGTGGGAAAAAATGCAAGAAGGTAAAGCAGCGACTGAACTGAACTGAACTAAAGTAGTTGTCTGAGGAGGCTTTAGAAAGGGCTGAGGAAAGAAGAAAAGTGAAAGGCAAGAGAGAAAGGGAAAGATACACCCAAATGAATGCAGATTTCCAAAGAACAGTTAAGGGAGCTTTCTTAAATGAACAATGCAAAGTATGGAGGAAAACAATAGAATGTGTAAGACTAGAGTCTCATCAAGAAACTGGAGATATAAAGGGAACATTTCACGCAAGGATGGGCTCAATAAAGGACAGAAAAGGTAAGGACCTAATTGAAGCAGAACAGATTATGAAGAGGTGGCAAGAATACACAGACCGTGGGGTCGACAAAGAGTCAGACACTACTTAGCCACTGAACAAGAAATGTAACTATAGATATAAATTTTGTACACATAGAAAAATTTATATGATTTGATATTTTTTGAATTTTAATATACTAATTGAATGCATTTACATTTATTGTCATGGGTGATATTTCTGATCTTATCATTTTATGTGTGATTTCTGCATTTAAGCTTTCATGTTGATTCTCTTTTCTTCCTTTAATATAAAATTTTTTTCTTTGTCTTAACTTTTTTATAATATATACATATACTATATAATTATTTATATGGGCACCTTTCTTATCTATAATTTATATTATTTTAAAAACCTACTCAAGAGAAAATATAATTTTTAAGAAAAAATATAATTGCATATTTATTAAGTGTCATGAGAAAATTTTTTAATCCCCTCTATGTTCAATATGAGGAACTTAGTAGGCATTTTAATTAATACTACTCAGTTCCTTTATCTGCTATTATTAGTATAATCTGATTTAGAGACCAAGCTGTTTTTATTAAGTTATTATGGCTGATATTAATACCATTAGATATCTCTACTTTAACATTTTTGAGATTCTTCTTCCCTTAAGTAATTTTATGATTACTTCTCAAGAGAAATATTTAATTCTTCACTGCAAAACTTCAACAGTTTTGAATTTTAACTTGTGATTGTTCTCTTGATCTTTGAGTCTATGTATGTGATAAATCTTTTCAGAATTTTTCACATCTGAGATATCTTTTTGGCACATCGAGACATGAACATCAATTTTCTGATTTAATTTCTTTGGTCACTGTTCATGTGAAGATCAAATCTCCTTCTTATGTTAGTTCCTATAGAGCTCCCCTGGTGGCTTACCTGGTAAAGAATCCGCCTGCAATGCAGGAGACCCTGGTTCGATTCCTGGGTCGGGAAGATCCACTGGAGAGGGCTGGAGAAGGGGTAGACTACCCACTCCAGTATTCTTGGAATTCCCTGGTGGTTCAGCTGGTAAATAATCCTCCTGTGATGCAGGAGCCCTGGGTTCGATCACTAGGTTGAGAAGATCCCCTGGAGAAGGAAACAGCTACCCACTTCAGTATTCTGGCCTGGAGAATCCCACGGACCGTACAGTTCGTGGAGTCTCAAATAATCCGACAGGACTGAGCAACTTTCACTTCTCAGTGGGGAACCAGGATACCATATGCCCTGTGGCACAGCCAAAAAAAAAATTAAACTTGGATACTTCAGTTGAGCCTAAACCTGTTCCTTTAAGTGAGGATTAAAAAGATCATCACCTGTAAATATTGAAAAATTTACTGATGAATGAATCATCTATTTGAAATGTGAAATGTGCCACCATGAAGACTGTATTTGGACTCCAGGAAAACCTTCATACTACCTAATAGGTGGTAGGTGGAAATGGTAACAACAGCAGTCACTATAGCAACAGTAGTAGGAAAAGGTAATTTTGTTTTCATCTGGCTGAATAACAGACTGTCAACAGCTGGCAATAAAGATACCAGCAGTACCCTCCTAGAAAAAGTCCCTGGCAAGGCAATGGCAACAGCTGCACAAACGCCAGAAAACAAAGAGAAATGTCTTGATCCCTAGCCCAAAAAGTTTAAAGTGTGCAAAGCCAGACATATTTTTAATGAATTATCTGTTTTAGAAGGTAAATTGAAAAATCTTTATATACACATATGTTTATATACAACAACATATATGAAAATAATATAATGTTAGCTAGCTTGATGGGAAGGAATGTTGCTAATTTTATAATCAGTTACAAACCTAAAGAATCTTATGTGTTTATCCATGTCTTCCTGTGTTCTTACTGCAACACAGTGCCTAGGACACTGCTGCATTAGCTTGTGGGAAACTCCTGCTCCTTGTCCTGCTATCCTTAGTCACTCAGTGGTATCCGACTCTTTGCAACCCCATGGACTGTAGCCCGCCAGGCTCCTCTGTCCATGGGACTCTCCAGGCAAGAATTCTGGAGTGGGTTGCCATGCCCTCCTCCAGGAGATCTTCCCAACTCAGGGATCGAGCTCCGGTCTCCTGTTCCCTCTCCATTTGTCTGGCCGCTCTTGGCTCCTTTGGTCCCTTTCTACTCAAAGTACAGGGACTGGCAGCCTGGCATCATCAGGAGCTTATCAGAAATGCAGACCCTCAGGCCACTCTCCAGACACAATGAAGCAACATCATCATTTTAATATTATTTCCAAGTGATTCACATGCTAATTAAAGCCTGAGAAGCTCTAAGTTAATTTACTATGTGTGTTATGTGTGTGTGCACTCAATCATGTTCAACTCTGCAACCCCATGACTGCAGCCCACCAGGCTCTTCTGTCCATGGTATTTTCCAGGCAAGAACTCTGAAGCAGGTTGCCATTTCCTTCTCTGGGGGAACTTCCTGACCCAGGGATCCAACTCATGTCTCTTTCATCTCCGGCATTGGCAAGGAAGTTCTTTACCAGCTGAACCATTGGGAAAGCCCTAATGTACTATGACCTCTATTATAGTTATCATTATATTCTCTGTGCCGACAAACCCTTCTTCAGCATAATAGGTGCTCAATAAATGTTTGTTGAACAAAGAAATGTATTAGGGTGATATCAAAAAGCAAAGAAAATATTGCTAATTTTCCTTAAGATTCACTGAGAGGAGAGGTATCAAATTGCAGTGTCCTTCTTGATATAGTTCAAATTGTCCACCTTTTATTTGCACATTCATTTACAGTTTAGGTTGAAATATTAATAGTAATCTTGTACTAATGACAAATAAGTGTGATTGTTGCTTTTAATAATGATATCTTGATATGTAGTGAGGGCAGAAAGTGGCATGTTGCTTATACTGGAGATGCTACCATGGAAAAAATGGGACTTAAAGGACTTCTGATGTTCAAATCCAAGTGAAGTGGTTAATTTTCACCCAATCATCAACAACTTCAATAACTTTTTGCTGAGACTATGAGCTAAAAAGACTTGCAAAGAGCGCTTAATAGAATACAGCACTTAATGTTCTTACCATGTATTTAGTACTTGTATTGCTTTTGTAAATATACTGTTTACTTCAAAACAGTTTGACATATATAAAAAAAGTTGAGACGCTATTACAAAAAAATTCCGTATATTCCACACCCAGTTTCCTCTATTAGTAATATCTAACATAGGTATGCTGTCCTTCTCACTATTAGTGAACCAATATTTACATATCATTATTAAGTAAAGTCCATAATTTTTCAGACTTCCTTCAATTTTATCTAACATACTTTTTCTATTCCAAGATTCCATCCAGGATACTGCATTGCATTGTCATGTATCCCTATGCTTCTTATCAGCTGTGACAGTTTTTCAGATTTTTCCTTGTTTTTGATAATGTAGACAGTTTTGAGGGTCACTGGTAAGGTATTTTTAAAAAGTCCCTCAATTTGAGATCTGTGTGACATTTTTCTCATGATTAGACTAGAGTTTATGGGTTTTAAAGAGGAAAACCACAGAGCTTAAGTGACATTATGATCACAGCATATTAATTACATATTTCACCATGATTAATCACTGCTGATGTGGACTTTAATCTCCTTACTGAGGTGGTGTTTGCTAGGTTTCTCCCCTGTAAAGTAACTCCTTTTTGCTCCCCTTTTTATATTGTACTCTTTGAATGTATCTCACTAAGGAGAGTCCACGATTAGGCAGTGAATGTTTATGCTCCACCTCTATGAGGGTGGTTGTCATCATGAAATACTTGGAATTCTGCATGAGAGTTGCATCTTCTCCACCATTTATTTATTCAATTAATACATATTCATAAGTTATGAATATATATTATGTATAAAATATATGTATAGATATCTATTTTATACTTTAATATCCAGTATTATTTTCTTGCTCAAAGTATTTTAGTTTTTGCAATTATAACTCTTTCAGTTGAATTCTGTACCTTGTTGAGATACTCCATGATTGTGGATTTTTTATTTGTTTTTGATCACTTTCTTGCACTTGTATTGCTATTTTATGTCAATATTCAGTTTTTCACACCCAGTATATTGTATACTGAGATGAGAGGCTCTATTTTTCTGATTCTCTGAACATAATAGATGAGCATTACTTGTTCAATTGTGATGATTCATGCTAAGTGAAATATTATTTATGAGAAAACTTAAATGTGACTATTTAATTGTGGTCTTTAATTGTAATCATTGTATTTGGTAATAGAGTATTTATAAAAGTGAAGATTAGTGAATCAATATGCAGAATCTGATTTTTAAAATATTTTTAAATGAAGTATTTTGTTGTTGCAAAAGACTAACCTCAGTACTGTTAGAAGTATAAAATGTCTAATGAAAGTTAGCAACATATCAAACAAAGTTATGAGCTTGATGGACTTCCTTTATGGTAGAAAGGAAAACAAAATGTGTTTTCAAGTTGAGAGTTTCAAATTTGTGTTTCAAATTTCAAAATATATTTGAGAAATACATTTTCATAACAAAGTTATGAGCTTGATGGACTTCCTTTATAGTAGAAAGGAAAACAAAACATGTTTTCAAGTTGAGAGTTTCAAATTTGTGTTTCTTATTTCAAAATATATTTGAGAAATATATTTTCTCAATATATTACAGCTTAATGTACTTTTTTTTCTTCTAGTTATCAAATATCTTATCTACCTACCTATCTATCTATCTATCTTTGGGGAAAGAATCAGGTTATGGACCAGAGCTTATCCTGGTATAACCCAACTTTTCTTCTTTTAAGGAATATCATGTATGTAGGTGATATTAATGCCCCGTGTGTATATCCAAATGACATTTCAAATACATCCACCTATTTTCTCAAGTTGTTACATAAGGAAAGAATTTGCTGTTCAACAAGCTCTATTTTTCTGTTTTCTACTCCTGTAAAATTCTACATAAATCAGTTAATGATGTTGACTGAAGATGATGATAATAATAAGGACTATGGTAATTATACCTAGATATATTCAATGCTTGTTCTTGCCAGCAACAATGTTGAGCTTTCTTCATGAGTTATCCTCTCAACAACTCCAAAATGTTAACACTTTCCTCAATTAAATACATGATACAATGAAACATAGAGACATTAAAAAGCTTGTCCTGGGTCACACAGATAATATATGATTAAAGTAGGATTCAGACCCAGGCCCCTCTGATTTCAAAGCACTCACACCCAACTAGACCATAATTCCTCCTCTCTGTGCATTTTCATTTTTGAAAGTGCTGGAGATAATGTCCTTTATGGTAGTTCTTTCCTTCATCTCTGTTCTCTCTGCAGGTTTTCTTTCCTAGGACGGTGACTGTTGCTAACAGCTCACAACTAAGAATGAAGCAAAGCCTAACAAATGTGGTTCAGCTTCAGGCTCTTTGATCTTAGAAGCAAAAATAAGCCTCTTCCAGCTCTCTTTCATGATGCCCCAGATGTTTTCTTCACTGGGCCCTGCCATGTTGCCACCAGTGCCATGGGCTGGTTAGGCAGCCTGCTGTTGTCAGTTCACTGTCAATCTTTTTTAAAATACCTGAGTCTCTGGGCTCTTTTGAGCCATTTAATTAACATATTGTTACAGAAACATAAGAATTTCAACCTTGTCAAGTAGTGTTAATTGAAAAGAAAAATGAAAACATTGCAGCTGTGCATTCCTTCCCCTTAGCAAAAAAGGAAGGAAGAGAGAAGAGTAAGCATCTCTCTCTTATAATAGGATAGATTAATGCAGGAATGATGGTAATGATACTTTCCATCTAGTGAGCATGATTATATGCCAGGCACTGTGCTTGATGCTTTATATGCGTTATTTCTTTTAGTCCTAAGAGTAGCCTTATGAGGTAGGAGCTATTGTGACTCTCATTTTAAAGAGAAGAAAACAGACTTATAAATAATATCTCCTAGGATGCTCAGCTGTTAAGTTACAGAATTGGGATTCCAATAAAATTTATTTGATGCTTGTTCATGCTATTAATCGTTATATAACACCCACTTAATAATTATGTAGCACTCAATCACTACATGCTGTTCTCACTGCAAGAATAATAATTTTAAAGGATTTATAAATCTCAGTTCACATTTTGAGAATTTCCATCTCTGCCAATCGTCATAAGTGATTCTCTCTCTAGTCCCATTAGCAGAGACTTACAGCATTGGTCAAAATCCTGCTGGGAACTTCAGAAGCTATCTTATCGATTGATGATTGGTAAAACAGGATGAATGAGAGAATGTGGAGATGAATGTTTAATCCACATGAATATCAAAAGAAATTTTAAAATTGATGTTTCAATCACATATTAATTTGTTATATTTTGTATAATCACATTTATAAAAATAAATATATTTATACAAATATATATAAAAACATAACTATGCATCATAAAAATAGCAAATGAACACCCATATAATAATAAATAATTTATGAAACAGAACTTTATATTACAATTAGGCTCTTTTATTTCATTCCCTCCTACCCCTTTGTATCAGTACTGCCCATTATAATACATATTTAAAATTCTGTGCTTATCATTCTTTCAGTAATATTCCTCATATATGCTCATCAAAAGATGTATTATTTAATTTTGAATTTTACAGAAATGATATAAAGTCAGCTGCAATTTTCTTTAACTCAACCCTATGTAATGCTATTCATAACATCATATGTATTTGAGTTCATTAATTTTCATGGTGCCAAATATTCCATTGTCTGAATATACTGCTGATATGAATTTTTGTCGTCATTACTAGTTTTTTTTTGTTCTTGTTAATAAGGTGATGTTGTGAACTTTCTGTAACTGATTCTGATATATCAGATTTAGATATTCTTTGGAGTATATCTTGAGGAATAAAATTCTGGGGTCAGAGTTTTCAACTGTACAAATTTATAATCTGTACTAAACTTCACAAATGATGTTACCAATGGCTTTATAAAAGTTTTCGATAGCTCACACAAATTCAATACTTCATAATATATGATATATAAATTTCTGATACGCTATTGTGCATAAAAGAATATACAAAATGTACTTAATTAGAATTTCATATTACTAACAAGTTTGAGCATCTTTACATATTTTTAACTATATGAATTTCTTCTTGGGAAATATCTATTAATATTTATTTACTATTCTATTTCATAATATGTATGTATATAATTATACATTAATTTATATAAACATTTTTATATATTCATGTCACTTATATCAGAATCATTTATCACTCATATATGTTTATATATTTTCTCAAATTCTGGCTTGGGTTTAAATTTTTTTGGTTAACAATGTTGTATTAGTTTCAGGTGTACAGCAAAGTGATATAGTTATACATATTCATATATCCATTCTTGTACACATTCTTTACCCATATAGATTATTACAGAATATTTAGTAGAGTTTCCTGTGCTATATAGTAGATTCTTGATGGTTATCTATTTCATATATAGTACTGTGTATATATTAATCTCAACCTCCTAATTTATCTCTCCTCCTACCCTTTCACCTTGGTAAACATAAGTTTGTTTTTTATGTCTGTGAGTTGGTTTCTGTTTTAAAGCTAAGTTCATATGTATCATTTTTAAGATTCCAGCTATGAACTGTATCATACATTTGTCTGTGTCGGACTTACTTCACTTAGAATGACAAGCTCTAGGTCTGTCCATGCTGCGAAAAATTGTATTATTTTGATTTTATGGTTAATTAATATTCCATTATATATATGTGTGTGTATATATAATATTTATTTACTATTTAACCACTCCATGGTTTTGCCTTTTCCCAGAACATCATGTTTTTGGAATCATGCAATGGGTACTCTTTTCAGATTGGTTTATTTCACTTAGTAATATGCATTTAAGTTTCCTCCATGTTGCTGTATGGTTTGATAGTTCATTACATTTTAGTAATGAATGATATTCCATTTGCTGATTGCACTACAGTTTATTCATCCATTTATGTACTGAAGTACATCTTGGTTGCTTCCAAGATTTGACAATTATAAACAAAGCTGTTATAAACATTCATGTGGATATTTTTGTGTAGACCTAAGTTTTCAACTATATTATGTAAATACTAAGAACAATTGCTGAATCACTTGGTAAAAGTCCATTTAATTTTATAAGAAACTGTCAAACTGTCCTCCAAAGAGGCTCTAACATTTTGCATTCTTACTAGCAATAAATGAGAGTTCTTATTGATACACACCCTTGCCAGGAATTGGTATTGTCAGTATTTCAGATTTTGTCTTTTCAAAAAAGTTTGTACTGGTATCTTACTGTTTTATGTGTCTTGTTTTTCATTATAAGATCATATATTTTGTCTCATCTCTTTATCTGTTCATTCATTTTGTAAGGGTCTTATATTTTTTATAATTCAAAAAATTACATGTTAGCATTATTATTGTTATTGCAAAATTCAGGCTTTAATAGAAGAAAGTAGGGAAAACCACTAAGCCATTCAGGTATGAACTAAATTGAATCCTTTGTGATTATACATTAGAGGTGATGAATAGATTCAAGGGATTAGCTCTGGTAGGCAGAGTGCCTGAAGAACTATGGATGCACATTCCTAACACTGTACAGAAAGCAGTGGCCAAAATCATTTCAAAGAAAAATAAATGCAAAGAGGAAAATTGGTCGTCTAAGTAGGCTTTACAAATAGCTGAGACAAGAAGAGAAGTGAAAGACAGGGAGGGAGAAAGGGAAAGGTATATCCAACTGAGTACCGACTTCCAGAGAACAGTAAGAAGAGAAGAGAACGCCTTCTTCAATGAACAATGCAAAGCAGCAGAGGAAAACAACAGAATGGGAAATAATAGAGATTGCTTCAAGAAAATTGGAGATATCAAGGGAATATTTCATGCAAGGATGGGCATGATAAAGGACAGAAATGGTAAGGATCAAACTGCACCACAAAAGATTAATAAGAGGTGCCAAGAATACAGAACTATAAAAGAAAGGTCTCAAAGACTTAAATAACCATGATGGTGTGGTCACTAACCTCAAGCCAGACATCAGATCAGATCAGATCAGTCTCTCAGTCGTGTCTGACTCTTTGCGACACCATGAATCGCAGCATGCCAGGCTTCCTTGTCCATCACCAACTCCCAGAGTTCACTGAGACTCACGTCCATCGAGTAAGTGATGCCATCCAGCCATCTCATCCTCTGTCATCCCCTTCTCCTCCTGCCCCCATCCCTCCCAGCATCAGAGTCTTTTCCAATGAGTCAACTCTTCACATGGGGTGGGCAAACTATTGGAGTTTCAGCTTTAGCATCATTCCTTCCAAAGAAATCCCAGGGCTGATCTCCTTCAGAATGGACTGATTGGATCTCCTTGCAGTCCAAGGGACTCTCAAGGGTCTTCTCCAACACCACAGTTCAAAAGCATCAATTCTTCAGCGCTCAGCCTTCTTCACAGTCCAACTCTCACATCCATACATGACCACAGGAAAAACCGTAGCCTTGACTAGACGAAACTTTGCTGGCAAAGTAACGTCTCTGCTTTTTGAATATGCTATCTAGA
>NW_011494834.1:2455521-2456103 GCF_000754665.1 Bison bison bison
TGAGGTTATTGATATTTCTCCCGGCAATCTTGATTCCAGCTTGTGTTTCTTCCAGTCCAGCGTTTCTCATGATGTACTCTGCATATAAGTTAAATAAACAGGGTGACAATATACAGCCTTGACGAACTCCTTTTCCTATTTGGAACCAATCTGTTGTTCCATGTCCAGATCTAACTGTTGCTTCCTGACCTGCATACAAATTTCAGGAGGCAGATCAGGTGGTCTGGTATTCCCATGTCTTTCAGAATTTTCCACAGTTTATTGTGATCCACACAGTCAAAGGCTTTGGCATAGTCAATAAAGGAGACATAGATGTTTTTCTGGAACTCTCTTGCTTTTTCCATGATCCAGCGGATGTTGGCAATTTGATCTCTGGTTCCTCTGTCTTTTCTAAAACCAGCTTGAACATTAGGAAGTTCCCAGTTCACATGTTCGTTTCCAAGGCAAACCATTCAATATCACAGTAATCCAAGTCTATGCCCCAACCAGTAACACTGAAGAAGATGAAGTTGAACGGTTCTATGAAGACCTCCAAGACCTTTTAGAACTAACACCCAAAAAAGATGTCCTTTTCATTATAGG
>NW_011494834.1:2456203-2456677 GCF_000754665.1 Bison bison bison
TTGAGGTTTAAGCCAACTTTTTTACTCTCCACTTTCACTTTCATCAAGAGGCTTTTGAGTTCCTCTTCACTTTCTGCCATAAGGGTGGTATCATCTGCATATATGAGGTTATTGATATTTCTCCTGGCAATCTTGATTCCAGCTTGTGTTTCTTCCAGTCCAGCGTTTCTCATGATGTACTCTGCATATAAGTTAAATAAACAGGGTGACAATATACAGCCTTGACGAACTCCTTTTCCTATTTGGAACCAATCTGTTGTTCCATGTCCAGATCTAACTGTTGCTTCCTGACCTGCATACAAATTTCAGGAGGCAGATCATGTGGTCTGGTATTCCCATGTCTTTCAGAATTTTCCACAGTTTACTGTGATCCACACAGTCAAAGGCTTTGGCATAGTCAATAAAGGAGACATAGATGTTTTTCTGGAACTCTCTTGCTTTTTCCATGATCCAGCGGATGTTGGCAATTTGATC
>NW_011494834.1:2457017-2468168 GCF_000754665.1 Bison bison bison
AGTTTTGCCAAGAAAATGCACTGGTCATAACAAACACCCTCTTACAACAACACAAGAGAAGACTCTATACATGGACATCACCAGATGGTCAACACTGAAATCAGATTGATTATATTCTTTGCAGCCAAAGATGGAGAAGCTCTATACAGTCAGCAAAAACAAGACCAGGAGCTGACTGTGGCTCAGACCATGAACTCCTTATTGCTAAATTCAGACTGAAATTGAAGAAAGTAGGGAAAACCACTAGACCATTCACGTATGACCTAAACCAAAACCCTTATGATTATACAGTGGAAGTGAAAAATAGATTTAAGGGCCTAGATTTGATAGATAGAGTGCCTGATGAACTATGGAATGAGGTTCATGACACTGTACAGGAGACAGGGATCAAGACCATTCCCATAGAAAAGAAATGCAAAAAAGCAAAATGGCTGTCTGGCGAGGCCTTGCAAATAGCTGTGAAAAGAAGAGAAATGAAAAGCCAAGAAGAAAAGGAAAGATATAAACATCTGAATGCAGAGTTCCAAAGAATAGCAAGAAGAGATAAGAAAGCCTTCTTCAGTGATCAATGCAAAGAAATAGAGGAAAACAACAGAATGGGAAAGACTAGGGATCTCTTCAAGAAAATCAGAGATACCAAAGGAACATTTCATACAAAGATGAGCTTGATAAAGGACAGAAATGATATGGACCTAACAGAAGCAGAAGATATTAAGAAGAGATGGCAAGAATACACAGAAGAACTGTACAAAAAAAGAGCCAGACATCATGTAATGTGAAATCAAGTGGGCCTTAGGAATCATGACTATGAACAAATCCAGTGGAGGTAATGGAATTCCAGCTGAGCTATTTCAAATCCTAAAAGAGGATGCTGTTAAAGTGCTGGACTCAATGTGTTGGCAAATTTGGAAGACACAGCAGTGGTCACAGGACTGGAAAAGATCAATTTTCATTCCAATCACAAATAAAGACAATTCCAAAGAATGTTTAAACTACAAGCAATTGTGCTCGTTTCACATTCTAGCAAGGTTATGCTCAAATTCTTCAGGCTAGGCTTTAGCTACATGTGAATCAATTGAGAACTTCCAGGTTACGAGTTGGATTTAGAAAAGGCAGAAGAACCGATCAAAATTGCCAACATCCATTGGATCATGGAAAAAACAAGAGAGTTCCAGACAGACATCTACTTCTGCTTCGTTGACTACATTAGCCTTTGACTGTGTGAATCACAACAAACTGTGGAAAATTCTTAGACATGAGAATACCAGACCACCTTACCCGCCTCCTGAAATACCTGTATGTAGGTCAAGAAGTAACAATTAGAAGTGGACATGGAGCAATAGACAGATTCAAAATACAAACTGGGAAAATGGTATGTCAAGGCTGTAGACTGTCACCCTGCTTATTTAACTTATATGCAGAGTACATCATGCATAATGCTGGGGTGGATGAAGCACAAGCTGGAATCAAGATTGCTAAGAGAAGTATCAATAACCTAATACATGCAGATTATACAACTCTAATGGCAGAAGGTTAAGGGGAACTAAAGAGCATCTTGATAAGGGTGAAAGAGGAAATTGAAAAAGCTGGCCTGAAACTCAATATTCAAAAGACTAAGATCATGGCATCTAGTCCCATCACTTCATGTCAAATAGAATGGAAAAATTGGAAGCAGTGCCATTTTTTTTTTTTGATTCAAAATCACTGTGGATGGTGACTGCAACCATGAAATTAATAGACACTTGCTCCTTGGAAGGAAAGCTATGACAAATCTAGACAGCATAATAAAAAGCAGAGACATCACTTTGCCAACAAAGGTTCATATAGTCAATGTATGGTTTTTCCAGTAGTCACCTACTGATGTGAGAGTTGGACCATAAAGAAGGCTGAGCGCTGAAGAATTGATGTCTTCCAATTGTGGTGCTGGAGAAGACTCTTTAGAGTCCCTTGGATTGCAAGGAGATCAAACCAGTCAATCCTAAAGGAAATCAACCATGAATATTTATTGGAAGGATTGATGTTGAAGCTCCAATACATTGGCCACCTGTGTACAAGCCATCACTGGAAAAAAAAAAAAAAAACACCTGATGCTGGGAAAGAATGATGGCAAAAGGAGAAGGGGACAGCGGAGAATGAGATGGTTAGATAGTATCACTGACCTAATGGACATGAATTTGAGCAAACTCTGGGAGATAGTGGAGGACATGGGAGCTGGGGGCTTCCCTGGTAGCTCAGATGGTAAAGAATCCACCAGCAATGATGTGGAGACCTGGGTTCGATCCCTGGGTTGGGAAGATCCCCTGGAGGAGGTCATGGCAACTCACTCCAGTATTCCTGCCTGGAGAATTCCCATGGACAGGGGAGCCTGGAAGGGCTACAGTCCTTGGGGGTCACAAGGTGTCAGACACGACTGAGTAACTAAGAACAGCATATGGGGTTGCAAATAGTGGGACATGACTTAGGGACTGAACAACAACAACAACAAAATTATTTTGGACAGTAATGTATATTTAACTGATTATCAGTTTACAAATATCTTGCTCCCCTTTCTTTTTCCATCTTAGATCTTCCTTTTGAGTGCATATTTTCCTGAATATACTCTTAATCCTTCCTTTAGTGATACAAAATTATTGGTGGTAAATTCCTTCCATTTTTGTTTAGTTACAAAGTCATTTTTTTCTAATCTCCTCTTCTTGACACATAATTTTTCTGAGAACACAATTCTAGGTTGAGAGCTATTTTGTGTTTAGCACTTTAAAGATTTTCTCTTCTAGCTTCTTTTGTTACTGTTGAAGAATTTGGTTGTCATTCTGTAAGTGCTTTTTCCTTTCTGTTCTTAAGATCTTTATAATACACATTCTGTAATTTCAGTGCAGTATGTCTGAGTGTCTAGCTCTATTTTATTTCACAGTGTTCAGTATATATCCAACCTCTGCTACTTGTTAAACCATAATTTTCATGAATTTAGGAAAATTCTGTTATTATATTTTCAAATATTTGTTCTTTAATTATTAATTCTATTCTACTTCAGTAATGGGAACACTATGCTTTGGTCAATTTATTGAATTTATTTCATTTAAATGCAAAATCAATACAATATTGTAAAGTAATTAACCTCCAATTAAAATAAATAAATTTATATTAAAAAAGGCTATATTTATTTTTTTCAAATATCTTTGGTCAATCGGGATATTGTATAGATCTCATTTACTTTTTATTATTTTTTAATATTTAAATTGTAGTTATTTTATATTTTTTATCTGAAGTAACAAGTATTATTTTAAGTTTTAAGGGTAAAAATCTGATTTCTTCCAATTTGACCTTTGACTTGTAACATTTTCCTCTAGGATTGGCGATATTTGATTTTTGGTTCATATATTAGGCTGATACAAAAGCAGCTGTGTTTTTGGACCACAAATTTAAAATCATAACTAGGCTCAAACATATCTTTGTTAATTAAAATAGGAACCATTACAATCAACATATTTTTGCCAATGAGGAATAAGCTTGTTTATTGTTATAGCATAAAAATCCATGCTTCAGGATTTAATGAACTCTTAGAAAGCATTTTCTATCTCCTGTTGATTGTGGAAGCATCTTCCCTACAAATAGTGGTTGAGATTCTTGAAGAAATGGTAGTCAGTTGTTGAGAAGTCAGGTAAATAAGGCAGGTGAAGCAAAACTTTGTAGCCCAATTCATTCAACTTTTGACACATTGGTTGTGGGATGTGTGCTTGGGGGTTGTTGTGGAGAAAATTGGGCCCTTTCTGTTGACCAATGCTGGCTGCAGGCACTGCAGTTTTTGGTACATCTCATTGATTTGCTGAGCATACTTCTCAGATGTGATGGTTTTGCTTGGATTCAGAAAGCTATAGTGGATCAGACCTGCAGCAGACTACCAAACAGTGACCATGACATTTTTTAGTGCAAGTTTGGCTTTAAGAAGTGTTTTGGAACTTCTTCCCAGTCCAATAACTGAACTGGTTGTCATATAAAATCTACTTTTCATGGCATGTCACCAACCAATTGAGAAATGGTTCATTGTTGTTGTGTTCTTGTTAGATAAGATGACACTTCAAGCGACGATATATATATATATTTTTTAAATTTTTGGTCAGCTCATGAGGCACTCACTTATCGAGCCTTTTCACCTTTCCAATTTGCTTCAAATGCTTATGACCATAGAATGGTCAACACTGAGTTCTTTGTCAACTTCTCAGGTAGTTGTAAGAGGATCAGCTTTGATGATGGCTCTCAGTTGGCCATTGTCAACTTCCAATGGCTGGCCACTGTGCTCCTCATCTTCAAGGCTCTTGTCTCCTTTGCAGACTTCTTGAACCCCCTCTGCACACACATTCATTAGCAGTACCTGGGCCAAGTGTGTTGCTGCTGCGAGTTGTCTCTGCAGCTTTATGACCCATTCTGAACTCAAATTAAAAAAATTGCTCAAATTAATTTTTTTGTCTAACATCATTTCTGTAGTTTAAAACAAACATAAAATAAACAGGAAATAATGTAACTAGCAAAAAGAAAAAAAGCAAAATATATGCATCAAAATGATGCACAAAACCATATTTATTTAAGAATGTATTCCAATATCAAATGGCAAAGTTCAACAATGCAAAACCATAATTACTTTTGCATTAACCTAATATAGTTCATGTGAACTTTTGGGAATCTGGAGGCCTGTATTCAGCATCCTTTCCTCCAGAGAGATCTCCATTTGCTTCTGTTCTGAGCCAAGAGGTGATTCAGTTTTGGGGTCATTCAGTCACCCTGCCATTTTTTTTTTTTCCACAACTTGTTTTAAAGCAACTGAAATACAGCAACACTTGGAAGGAAAGTTATGACCAACCTAAATAACATATTCAAAAGCAGAGACATTACTTTGCCAACAAAGGTTCGTCTAGTCAAGGCTATGGTTTTTCCTATGGTCATGTATGAATGTCAGATTTGGACTGTGAAGAAGGCTGAGCATCGACGAATTGATGCTTTTGAACTGTGGTGTTGGAGAAGACTCTTGAGAGTCCCTTGGACTGCAAGGAGATCCAACCAGTCCATTCTGAAGGAGATCAGCCCTGGGATTTCTTTGGAGGGAATGATGCTAAAGCTGAAACTCCAGTATTTTGGCCACCTCATGCGAAGAGTTGATTCATTGGAAAAGACCGTGATGCTGGGAAGGATTGGGGGCAGGAGGAGAAGGGGACGACAGAGGATGAGATGGCTGGATGGCATCACTGACTCGATGGATGTGAGTCTCAGTGAACTCCAGGAGTTGGTGATGGACAGGGAGGCCTGGCGTGCTGCGATTCATGGCGTCACAAAGAGTTGGACATGACTGAGCGACTGATCTGATCTGATTTGAATTGTAGATATTACCCAATACCAAGCTTTGTCAACAATTCAACAATATAAGCAATACCTTGCCAAGAATCTTCATTTCCTTCCTGAAAAATATGAGTGTGTCAGACACACTTTCCTATTAATAGTACTACTTTTTCTTCAGTAAGATAGTTTGGTTTCTGATTAATAGACTTTGAGTCTGAAAAGCATGTGGAAACATTGTTCTTAAAGGAATTGATTCATTTTGGGGGGATTCCCCAGTTTTATGTTCAGGGATACAGTTGGAAAATACTGACTTTTCTCATTTTCCAGCTTGCCATGTTTCATAAATGCACAAATTCTAGGTTCATTTATAAAAATAACTTAGAAACACCATGTATATCCTAACTGACTAGGCTTTTGTTGGTTTTTATTTTGTTTGTTATTATCAGGCATTCTCCATTATTTTTCTGTTAGTGAGCAGCGTATGTATGTTTACAAGGAAGCTGTGTTCAGGTAGGTCATTCTACTCAGGATATCCTTACACAATAATGAGTAAGCTACAGGTTGTTCTTTTTCAAATTTTTTTTTTCCCCTTTCCAGATTTCTTCTGAATGCCTTGTTGCTGAGCTGTAGCTATGAACATGTCACAGTTTTAATCGAATTACTGATTGTAGCATTTACCTTCAAGCCACATTTCTATTATTGGTTACTTAATACAGCTCAGCTCTTGTTTTCAGTGAACTCTTCCTTCCTGTTCTTTTGTTATGAAGAGGTGAAAGGCTTAGAAAGAATGTGCTCTTCAAGATTTATCCCACTTTATACAAGTCCAGCATTAATTACTCTTGCTTGGAAAATCCCATGGACGGAGGAGCCTGGTAGGCTGCAGTCCACGGTGTCGC
This sequence comes from Bison bison bison, assembly GCF_000754665.1. NCBI lineage: Eukaryota > Metazoa > Chordata > Mammalia > Artiodactyla > Bovidae > Bison > Bison bison. The sequence goes on from NW_011494834.1 coordinate 2,463,242, forward strand.
TAAGAATCGGACACAACTGAGTGATTTCACTTTCACTTTTCACTTTCATGCATTGGAGAAGGAAATGGCAGCCCACTCCAGTATTCTTGCCTGGAGAATCCCAGGGACAGAGGAGCCTAGTGGGCTGCCGTCTATGGGATCACACAGAGTCGGACACGACTGAAGCGACTTAGCAGCAGCAGCAGCAGCAGCATTAATTATGTTTTAGGAAGAGTACTGTTTTTCATTGTGAAAGTTTTTTGGGAGTCTCTGGAACGCTTACTGACGAAAACTCTTATTTAAACTATAAACTATGACCATTAAGGGTGTGATCAATGTACGAAGTCACTTTGTAGTTAAAATTGTATTCAGCACTGGACATTGTTACCAATTTGTTCAGGAGCTTCCCAGTCCCTAAATCATCTTTGCTAAAATAAGCTACATCATTTCTGATGGCTTTGTGTCCGGTCATATGGCCATCTACAATTTTGGTGCTAACCTGTGCTGTCTGGGCCTGTTATGTCAGGGTTCTTCTTTCCCCATTCAGGTGAAGCAGAGTGGTGACAAACTCAGTGCTGTGTTTGATCACCAGTAATAACTAAGGCTGTGATCTACTGTGATGAACAAGATGAAATAGGAGGAGCTTAACTAGGAAACTGTGGAACATTATTAGACGAAGCTGTGCATCTCCCAGACAGTAGTCTGTGGAATAAACTGCAAACTCTGCAACACATGGCCGGAGGGGGATCTGCCTATGCTACAAATCACAATAATGACCGAAAACCTAGCACCAGCAACTTCTGTACCAGTGAAAAATCATTGCCACAGGACAGATTTCGTTTATGCCCAGCACTTACCAAGTATGCTTTCCCCTTTATTTTCTTTTAAAAATAATGACATTGTAATCCGTATACTCTACCTGAAGAGTCAAGAGTGTGTGTGCCTGAGTTTTTTTTTTTCTTTTAACAGCACTTAAATCCTTTTCAACATAATGTAGACTATTGATATGAGAACAATGGTGCTGTAATTCATAATAATGGATTTCAATGAATTTTAAAAATGCATAACTAATGGAGAACCAAAGTGACTTTCCCCAGGAAATGCACCGTGAGCTCTTCCATGAAAAACTGTAAATAACAGTTATATGAATCATTTCATAAGGATCTAAACACATTCTCCTTTCTGGCTATAATTTTTAAAAGTTTGGAGCAGGAATTTTATTTTGAGTAGTCATTGTATTTCAACAGTTAAAATTAAAAAAAAAATCATTGTATTTCAACTGTTGAAATATTGTGGTTTCTATTTTACAGTGTGTGTTATGTCCAGATCAAATCCATGTATTCCAGCAGCTGTTGTTTCTAGACAGCCTTTAGCACAAAGGGCTCTTGCTAGTCACACCTACAACTTCAAGAACTTGGCCATATTCCTGCTGCTGCATAATCTGTCAGAATGTCTGATAAATCACAGATGTGTGCTAAATAATTACTGCCGGTTTTAATTAAAACTAGCTTGCAACTCTTAAACTCAATTAATATCTTCAGAGTTGGACTTAATTTTCTGAGTAGCTTCTAATGAAGCATGACATTTTTTAGGTGTACTTGATAAGTTTTATTTCAGAGAGTGACACTTTTCTCTTTCAATATTAAAAAAAAGTCATAAAGTTTTCCTCCACTCACTCCCTCACAAATAGATGGTTGAAATAACTTATTTTCATCTCTAAAATAACATTTTCCATACTTAAACACAGATGACAATTCTGTTATTCCCAAAGTTGTTTAATAATGTTCTTAGAATTCTTGACAGAGAAGGTGATTTAAGCAAGTGATTATGTCACATCAGAGAACATTTGGAAAAAGTCAAAATCAATTCATAATATTATACAAGATGTTGCTGTCTAAATTTTTATAAGCCTAAATTTCAAATATTTTTGTAAAGTTGAGAAAACAGTTCAAATATTATTCTCTTCAGACATGTTTCTGGCATGAAGTAAGGATGCCATCAATTCTGAAAAAGCTTTGAATCTTACTTTAATTGATGTTATATCACTCATGGTGCCAGTCTTTTGGGGCCTTGTTTTTGTTGGTTTTGTTTTATTCATCATGAGTAAAAAGAATATAAATGCAGTAAAAGAAAATAGTTATTCTTAGCATTTACATTGAATTTTCTCATTCCATGAGTATTACTGCAGAAAAATCTGTAACCTACATAAATTTTTTTTTTTTAGCTTAGAGGAAAAGAGAGCCAACAGAACATTGACAATATTAATGTCTTATCTATGCTATTTATATATCAAGTTAATCACTTTTCATGATTGAAAATATTTCAACAACTTCACTGATCATATTTGGGATACTAATAAACTCATGCATATGTGAGAAAATGTAACATTAGAAAAATACATTAGCTCAGTCGTGACCAACTCTTTGTGACCCCATGGACTATAGCCCACCAGGCTCCTCTGTCTATGTAATTCTCCAGGCAGGAATACTGGAATGGGTAGCCATGCCCTCCTCCAGGGAATCTTCCTAACCCAGGGATCAAACTCAGGTGTCTTGCACTGAAGGCAGATTCTTTACCGTCTGAGCCACCGGGGAGACCCAATATAAACAAGTATAATTTATTTGTTCAACTGATCATGAACTTGAATTTAAGAACAGTGAAAAGAAGAGCGGTAGAGGGAGATCCAAGAGGGAGGGGACATATGTATAACATGGTTGATTCACTTCACTGTACAGCAGAAACTATGATAACATTGTAAAGCAATGATACTCCAATTTAAAAAAAAATGGGAAAAAGGAAAAAAGAAGGAAAACTGGCTGGCCAGTGGGGAACCTACATCATGTTAGGAGAAGTTCTCACATATGCAACTGGTTTTGGTTTTGCTTACTTTTATCCTTCCGAAGGTCAGGTAGTTAAGCAAATAAATATTGCATCTGTTGAAAGCAAGTGCAGAGTTACCAGTGGTTGCTACCATCATCTGTAGTGCTATAGATGTGGTGCTATAATTTGTGCTATAGATGTGGTAGTGCTATAACATCGTAGTGCTACAGATGTAGTGCTATAGCTTATTCACTATCTGCATCTATAATGAATAAGAACATAAACTTCTGCTAAATGCACTGAGCATCACAACTCAGTTCCCAGACTTGCTACGTCTTAACCCAATTTCGTAAACCCTTTGATCTATGTAGTTCACTTTAATATATTATGTTTACCAGCTTATGAAAAGTTGTCATGAGCTTCACATGGGATGGAGTGTTTCATAGTACTAACATATAGCTAGCACAGAAACTCAATAAATGCTAGTTAGTTGTATTTTTTAAATTTGGGACATGGAGCCACGAGTTAAAAACAGGGAAAACCAATTCTTGCCAAGTCTATATGTGGAAATAACACTTATAGAAGTTTATTAAATCTGCAGCATCTATATGTCTCTGCATGGTGTCAGATCTGTTTCTCTGTCCTGCCCAATTTCAAAGTTGCCAACATCCCCTAAAAGTTACCAGTATGTACTATCTGGTTTGATGACATATTTCATTAGTACCAAGAAAAGCTGAATTCTATAATTTTCACATTTTTAAAAATTTTCCTCTAGGAAGACTTGTTACTCTTCCATTTAGCTGCATGATGCATGCCTACTCAGTCATGTCAGACTCTTTGGGACCCCGTGGACTGTAGCCTGCCAGGCTCCTCTGTCCATGGGATTTCCAGGCAAGAATACTCAAGGGCGTTGCCACTGCCTCCTCCAGGGGATCTTCCCAATCCTTGGATGAAACCTGAGTTTTTTTGCTTCCTGCATTGACTGGTGGAATCTTTACCACTATGCTACCTGGGAAGCCCTGAGATCTCTGCTTTGCGCACTGCTTAATCAGCAATCATCAGCAGCAGCATTTCCGCTATTATTTCAAACAATCACAAACAAACTATTGGATTGGGGCACAAGAGTGTTTCTTTGAGTGTGTTGTTGTGTGTCTGTGTGTGTGTTTTTGTTTTTGTTTTTTCTGACCCTTGCTTTTGCACAATGCATAGTCACTTACTAAATGTAAGTCATCACCAGCTTGCATTGTTGTTTAGGATTTGAAAAAATTCTAAATTGTGTAATAATAACTCATCCTTGCTTTTGATTCTTTTCCCCCAGGTCATTAATAGCTTTCTCTTAATCAAAATAAAATTGGCTCATTTATCTTTTACAATAAAACACAGAGGAGAGGCAGTGTAAAAGAAAAAAGCAGACAAGAATAGGAACCAGGAGATTTGACTCTAATCTCAGCTCTCAGCATTCAGTTTTGTCTTCTTAAAAAAGGCTTAATTTATTGGACATAAGTTTGTTTACCTCTAAAACAGGGGAATGGAATAAGTAATCTCAAAGTTCCTTTCTGTTTTATGATTCTAAATGCCATCATATTTTGGTGTCATGCATAATGTATGCTACTTACTTAACAGAAAATAACTGGTGTGGAACTTGTGAAAATCCTAAATAAGTAATTATTAAGGTAGACTGCATTGAAGTAGACTGCTCAATATGAAGTTCATTACCATGCAGTGTCACAGGATGCTACCCTTCAAAGCAGTAAAATGGAAGATGAGAATTTTGTGCATATTCTCAAGACTCTTGATTGCAAATGGTGAAATACATTCATATTCTACTGACATGGAAAGGTGCACATTATTTATAAAGTCAAGAGATAATCTGAACAGATTTAATAGTTCTGAAATGAATGTAATAAGTAGGTAGATTTAAAGTCTGAAATACCAATGCAGATACTGTAGTGTTTAATGCTACATGTATAATGGTGTTGCACCCTACTATTGGAGAAGGCAACGGCAACCCACTCCAGCACTCTTGCCTGGAAAATCCCATGGACAGAGGAGCCTGGTAGGCTGTAGTCCATCGGGTATCACAGAGTTGGACGTGACTGAAGCGACTTAGCAGCAGCAGCAGCAGCAC
>NW_011494834.1:2468268-2468829 GCF_000754665.1 Bison bison bison
TTTTATATATAAAATACATGAATATATTTATTCATATATATATATATTTCTTTTCCAGATTCTTTCCCAAGTTACTACAAAATACTGAGTATAGGTCTTTGTGCTACAGTAGGTCCTTGATGGTTGTTTTATATATAGTAGTATGAATATATTAATCCTAAACTCATAATTTATCGCTCCCTCCGACTTTTGTTCTTGATCAATTATTTCCAGTAAAAGAAATCAGAGCATTTATTAATAGTATCAACTCTAAGACCAAGTCTTGTTATCCCAGATGGTCCCAATTAGGATAATATTGAAAGAATCCAAGAACCAGCTTGCTTTAAGGAACTCACACTAGCTAAAACAGGGAAATTTGAAGAACAAAAAAGATAATTTCAATTGGCTGAACCATATAAATTGTTTGAATTCATTAATACCTTTGTTATCAAAGATATACTGATGTGAGAGTTGGACCATAAAGAAGGCTGAGCATAAGATAATTGATGCTTTCAAATTGTGGTGCTGGAGAAGACTCTTGAGAGTCCTTTGGACAGCGAGGAGATCAAAGCAGTCAATCCT
>NW_011494834.1:2468929-2497144 GCF_000754665.1 Bison bison bison
CACAATGCATAGTCACTTACTAAATGTAAGTCATCACCAGCTTGCATTGTTGTTTAGGATTTGAAAAAATTCTAAATTGTGTAATAATAACTCATCCTTGCTTTTGATTCTTTTCCCCCAGGTCATTAATAGCTTTCTCTTAATCAAAATAAAATTGGCTCATTTATCTTTTACAATAAAACACAGAGGAGAGGCAGTGTAAAAGAAAAAAGCAGACAAGAATAGGAACCAGGAGATTTGACTCTAATCTCAGCTCTCAGCATTCAGTTTTGTCTTCTTAAAAAAGGCTTAATTTATTGGACATAAGTTTGTTTACCTCTAAAACAGGGGAATGGAATAAGTAATCTCAAAGTTCCTTTCTGTTTTATGATTCTAAATGCCATCATATTTTGGTGTCATGCATAATGTATGCTACTTACTTAACAGAAAATAACTGGTGTGGAACTTGTGAAAATCCTAAATAAGTAATTATTAAGGTAGACTGCATTGAAGTAGACTGCTCAATATGAAGTTCATTACCATGCAGTGTCACAGGATGCTACCCTTCAAAGCAGTAAAATGGAAGATGAGAATTTTGTGCATATTCTCAAGACTCTTGATTGCAAATGGTGAAATACATTCATATTCTACTGACATGGAAAGGTGCACATTATTTATAAAGTCAAGAGATAATCTGAACAGATTTAATAGTTCTGAAATGAATGTAATAAGTAGGTAGATTTAAAGTCTGAAATACCAATGCAGATACTGTAGTGTTTAATGCTACATGTATAATGGTGTTGCACCCTACTATTGGAGAAGGCAACGGCAACCCACTCCAGCACTCTTGCCTGGAAAATCCCATGGACAGAGGAGCCTGGTAGGCTGTAGTCCATCGGGTATCACAGAGTTGGACGTGACTGAAGCGACTTAGCAGCAGCAGCAGCAGCACACTACTACTGCATGCAATTTAAAGCAATTAATCAAGACTCATTTATGTGGGAAAAAATGCCTTCTCTCTATAGTAAAGCAGCACTGTCCACAAGTTTTAAGTAATTAAGGACTATCAAAAGCAACTCAATGGACATGAGTTTGAGCAAGCTCCAGATGTTGGTGATGGACAGGGGAGCCTGGTGTGCTACAGTCCATGGGGTCACAGAGTCAGACACGACTGAGTGACTGAACTGAACTGATCAAAAGAAAATATAAAAATTAACTCATTTTGAACTAGAAATGCAGATGTAAAATTACTTTGTATTTAGATTTTTTTAAAAAGCACCACTGAATCCACAGAAAAGAATTTTTCTGCCCTTTAGAAGTAGAGAATTTGGTTTCAGTAAGTTTAAAAGGCACAGTAAATGAGAAAAATCAGTTTCCACTTGGGCACATGATAATTGATCCAGTGAGCCTGAATTCAGAAACAAATTTTACAATGACTTTGAAAGACTAGATTTTTATTTCCAATGATATCTGTCTGGGTAGTTCAATTGTCCACTGGCCAAATAATCTATTTAAATTATTACTTATCCTTTTAGGTTTCATAAAACTTGAGCATTTTCTATTATAAAGAATTTCAGAGTCAATGAGAATAAAGTTCCTTTTTAGTTATAAAAGAAGGAAAGCACTTTTCAGGTTAACTTCCAAAGGGTATTAAAAATCCATATTAATGAAAATATGGAAAGAATTTTATTCCATGAACCTTTCAACTCCATTTAAAAACATCTATAATATCATGGCATCTAATTATCACTCCTACGGCTTTTTTTTCTTCCCTGAGAGTTCAAAGCAATTTACATAGTTAACTCACTTTAGCAAAGAAAACAATTTAACAGGATAAAAGATACTGAGGCACATAATAGTTAAGACATTTGGTCACTATTATACAATTGGTGATGGAGAAATGAAATTTATTGTTTGATGTTGAGATAAGATGATGAGGTTCAATCATATTCTTCCACTTAAATTACGTTTGATCCTGAAAAATTAATGTCTCTGAGTCTCATTAATTCAGCATAAAACTGAAAAATCTTCCTTATTCAAGGTTACTATAAGTTTCAGGGGCACTGAAATAATTTATATTGGAAGGTTTGTTAAATTATAGAAGGCTACATTTAGAAAATGATGTATTCTTAACTCTTATACACAGTCTCTCAAGGAGGATTAATTATTTATCTGATACCTTGACCAAAAAGTTTGAATCCCTTATGCCTACTGTACAGTATAGTTTTAATATATATGTATTCAGATATTTCCCCATTTACTCCTTAATTCCACTGGGACCCCAGTCTTAAAAGTAGTGTGGAGGATTAAGCTGAATGGGGCTCACGTGTTGCCCAGAGCAGACAAGAGAGCCACATGATCTGTGGTCTGAGCACAGTCTCTGAGGAGAACCGAACGCCAGGATCAGAATAAAATCAGTCATAAGATATCAGAGGAGAGAATACAGGCATACAGGACACAGGTCAGGATCTGAGGGTACTAACTAATAACAAGGAAATATGCGAAATATTCTGAAGCAATAGGGTTCCAGATGCAGGTCTTGAATAACTTAGAGGCCAGGAGAATTCTCATGGGGGTTTACCATATGGCACAGGCACCCTCAGCTCAGTTAAAGGGATGAGATAGGCTAGTCAAAAGAAGTTAGGTGTCTTAAAACCAAAGAATGGTGTCAAAACTCTCTTTCAATGAGGGAACATATGGAGTCTTCCACTATTTATAATTCTGTCAGGGTATTACATTATTAACATCTAGCCTGGAGGGGTGAAAGCAAGTAGTGTTAATGGAAATCAAGTAAAAATATGTTTAATTTTTCTACCTTAAAAAATTACTTTGCAAATAATATATACTTGCATATAGAAATATACAAAGGTTTTTGTATAATAGTGCTTGTTAAATCTAGAACTAAGCTAATATTTTAATGTGTATTTAAAACATACATGAGGAACCTGCTTTATTTATTCATTCAATCATTCATTCAATAGATGTATCGTGAGCATTTATTCTGTGCCAGGTATATATTCAAGAAAGATAGTCTGAGTTCACAGCCTTTTAAAGAGACTACTTAGAATGAATGATTATAAATGTGTTAAGTAGTAGATACAGCACATTTTTGGCATGTATAAAATACTGGAGGGGTCTCTCTGGTGGCTCAGTGCTAAAGAATCCACTTGCAATGCAGGAGACTCATGTTCAATCCCTGGGTCCAGGAGATCCCCTGGAGAAGGAAATGGCAACCCATTCCAGTATTCTTGTCTGGGAAATCCCATGGACAGAGGAGCCTGGCAGATTATGGTTTATGGGGTTGCAAGAGTCAGATACAACTCTGCGACTGAACCATCACCATCCATTAAATAATGCAAGGGATCAAAGAAGTAAATACACCTGAGGAAGCTGAAGCTTGACAGGATCTCTATTATAGGAATATAGTGCAATTAAATGGAGAAGGCAATGGCAACCCACTCCAGTACTCTTGCCTGGAAAATCCCATGGGCGGAGGAGCCTGGTAGGCTGCAGTCCATGGGGTTGCTAAGAGTCGAACATGACTGAGCAACTTCACTTTCACTTTTCACTTTTGTGCATTGGGGAAGGAAATGACAACCCATTCCAGTGTTCTTGCCTGGAGAATCCTAGGGACGGGGCAGCCTGGTGGGCTGCCGTCTATGGGGTTGCACAGAGTCGGACACGACTGAAGCAACTTAGCAGCAGCAGCAGTGCAATTAAAACTAGTAATATGCATGTGGAATTCCCTGATGGTTCAGGGGTTAACACTAGGTGTTTATACTGCAAGGGCCTGGTTTTAATCCCTGGTTGAGAAACTAAAATCTCACCAGCTGTGAGGTGCCACCAAAAACAAAACAACAACAACAAAAAGATGAACTAGGAATACACAGCCACATTTTATAGATTTTAATCCCTATTGCTATAGAAAAATTTATGACCTTTTTATTGTTCAGTAGTAATAAAAGAAGAACACAAAAATAACCCAATAGAAGAAAATTAATAGCTTGAGTACTACTTTATTCCACTTCAAATACAGAATGTTTTTTAATAATCAAATTTCAACACATAAATATATCTAGATTAAAACTAAACTATGAACTAAATAGAAATCGAACCAACATATGAGAAGAAAAGTTATTCTCAGTAATTATTTTTGAGTGTTGATAGCATTGTTGTTCTGAAGCTTATGTGTATGGTATAAAGTAATTCAAGAAGTAAATTAATAATTAAGAATATTCTAATGCTGTCATGACCAGTAGTAGTTAGACCTGGGATTCGCAATATGAAAGAAGAGATAAGATATTGTTCAGAAAGGTTAGTAAAAAGCACTACAACCTTGGATTTAGAATGCAAGTATCAGTATGATCTACTCCTGAGATATTTTATGCTTACTAATACTGTAGCAAATGAGCATTTCTAGCAACTTATTTTTTAACGTTATAAATCATATTTATTAATTCATTCTATCCCATGTAATTAATTAATTCTTGGTGATTTGTATGAACTCAATAGGTTTTCTCATTTCAGTGGTATGATAAAAAAATGTTTTAACTTGAAGTATAATTGATTTATGTTACATTAGTTTTAGGTATAGAGCATACAGATTCATAAATATATATATATGTGTTTTATATATAAAATACATGAATATATTTATTCATATATATATATATTTCTTTTCCAGATTCTTTCCCAAGTTACTACAAAATACTGAGTATAGGTCTTTGTGCTACAGTAGGTCCTTGATGGTTGTTTTATATATAGTAGTATGAATATATTAATCCTAAACTCATAATTTATCGCTCCCTCCGACTTTTGTTCTTGATCAATTATTTCCAGTAAAAGAAATCAGAGCATTTATTAATAGTATCAACTCTAAGACCAAGTCTTGTTATCCCAGATGGTCCCAATTAGGATAATATTGAAAGAATCCAAGAACCAGCTTGCTTTAAGGAACTCACACTAGCTAAAACAGGGAAATTTGAAGAACAAAAAAGATAATTTCAATTGGTTGAACCATATAAATTGTTTGAATTCATTAATACCTTTGTTGTCAAAAAATAATTGTCTTCAATGATGATAGAGAACCAATTTGCTAACTTGGAATTTGGCAAAAGCACAGAATCAAATATTTATCCTGCTTTGTTAGTAGGAATTCTACCATTAGGTAAACTAATATCAGAGAAGAAGGACATATCTCTTTTTTTAAGCATTTCAACTAACAAATAAACAAATGATAGATTTAGAATATTATCATTTTGAAAATTCTGTGCATTAGTGGATATAGACACCATTCATCAGGAACTACTAACAGCACAAAAGGCTACCAAACACAGTCTCCTTTCTGAGAAAACCCTTCCCTACCACCATCAAAGGGATCAATCCTGAATCTGATCAAGCCTCTGGGTCCAGGTGCCAATTTGTGGAAACACAAAAGTTCCAGCAACTTGTTGAATGGCACTGTAAGCATACAATCAGAAATCTAGACTCTAGGAAACCATAGATCAAATGATCTAGATTTTTCATCAGATGAATTGTAAAGGAAGAGAATGAAGAACTAAAAATACGTATATTTAAAAAAAATGTTCAAAACCAAACTATAGGGATAAATACATGGGTGATAAAGCTAAATTAACTCAGGGAATTGACCAATTAATAATGGTTATATTTGTGTAGAGAGAGGGCTCCCCAGGTGACGCTAGTGGTAAAGAACTCACCCACCAATGCAGGAGATGAAGGAGATGCAGCTTCAGTCCCTGGGCCAGGAAGGTCCCCTGGAGAAGAAAATGGCACCCCACTCCAGTATCCTTGCCTGGGAAATCCCATGGGCAGTGGAGCTTGGTGGGCTCAAAGAGGGTCCATGGGGTCTCAAAGAGATGGGCACAACTGAGCAGATTTATTTATCTTATTTATGTGTAGAGAGAAAGGTTTGGAATTGGGATGAGGCACAGCTTCAGACAGATTTTTTCTTGGGCTCGCAAATCACTGCTGATGGTGACTGCAGCCTAAAAGACACTTGCTCCTTGGAAGGAATGCTATGATAAACCTTGACAGCATAATAAAAAGCAGAGATATCACTTTGCCAACAAAAGTTCATATAGTCAAAGTATGTTTTTTCCATAGCATGAATATATTAATCCAAAACTCATAATTTATCCCTCTCTCCGACTTTTGTTCTTGATCAATTATTTCCAGTAAAAGAAATCAGAGCATTTATTAATAGTATCAACTCTAAGACTGAGTCTTGTTATCCCAGATGGTCCCAATTAGGATAATATTGAAAGAATCCAAGAACCAGCTTGCTTTAAGGAACTCACACTAGCTAAAACAGGGAAATTTGAAGAACAAAAAAGATAATTTCAATTGGCTGAACCATATAAATTGTTTGAATTCATTAATACCTTTGTTATCAAAGATATACTGATGTGAGAGTTGGACCATAAAGAAGGCTGAGCATAAGATAATTGATGCTTTCAAATTGTGGTGCTGGAGAAGACTCTTGAGAGTCCTTTGGACAGCGAGGAGATCAAAGCAGTCAATCCTAAAGGAAATCAACATGAATATTCACTGAAAGGACTGATGCTGAAGCCACCTGATGTGAAAAGCCAATTTATTGGAAAAAACTCTGATGCTGGGAAAATTGAAGGCAAAGGAAGAAGGGGGCCGCAGAGGATGAGATGGTTGGATGGCATCACAGGCTCAATGGACATGAATTTGAGCAAACCATGGGAGATAGTGGAGGACAGGGGAGCCTGTCATGCCACAGTCCATGGGGTCACAAAGAGTTGGACATGACTTAGGGACTGAACAACAACAGCAGCTTCTGACATCTGTGACAAAGTCCTAGTTCTTGTCCTGGGTGGTAATTACAAGGGCATTCACTTTATAACAACTCATTAAATTGTAGTGTTTTTTGTCATCTTTTGTGCCTGCATTTTATTTTATACATTTAAAAATAAAATAAAACACCAGTTTTTAATAGCCTAATACCAAAATATGCTATTAAGCTAGGTCATATTGTTCCTTGCTGCTGCTGCTGCTAAGTCGATTCAGTCATGTCTGACTCTGTGCGACCCCATAGACGGCAGCCCACCAGGCTCCCCCGTCCCTGGGATTCTCCAGGCAAGAACACTGAAGTGGGTTGCCATTTCCTTCTCTATATTGTTCCTTAGTATATGGCTTATTATTTTTAATTACTCTCCTTTTTTAGGTGTTTTATGAAAAAAAATAAACTCAAATATGCAATAATTTAAAAATGGACAGAGTGTTAAGATTTCTTTTTTTAAGAGTCATATGATAGATATAAAAAATCAGAAATGAAACTTTAAGTTTAATGTTTTGAGAAACTAGCACATGTTATTTGTGTATTGAGTAGCTTATTCGATATATGTTTATTAGAGGAAGACAATCTGCAACCAAAAATCGTGATTCCACCAGAAAGCCCACTGATACCATGAATCCCATCACTCTTTCACAAAATGAAATTTACCGGTAATAGTTCAGAGATCTTATCTTCAGAGAGCGGAAGGGTAGGGCTTATTTTTAATTCTATAAGATATCTTCAGTTGTGATATGTTTCACTTGTGCCTGTTTACCAAACACAGCTGTCCTTAGAGCATGAGGCAAGAAACTTCCTTTAAATAGATGTTTAATACTTTAATATTATAGGTCATGACTCTATTTGTTTTATGTATTTCCATTTCATGCTATGCCTTTGAAATCAGAATATAAATTTATAAATCAAGCACATACTATAATAGTTTCATTGCAAATGAAAAATATCTCAGATGAATGAACTCAATCATCAAACATATTTACATTAAAGATGAGAAAGAAAAGCTAAGTTTCAAGTTATTTTTTCATTCTGTAGTGGTTGTTTTTTGATAAATGCTCAAATAAGTTTTTGTATAAATGGGTGGAAACTTTGGATATAACAAAATACTTTGATGCATTTTTTAAAAAGTAGTAAAAAACATACTACTTTTGAGACTGCAGATGGCAGGGTAACAAGACATAAAAGAAAACAGTACTAACAAATATGTCATTTAAAATCTCTCATCTTGCTATGTGTAGCCATTGTTTCAAGTTTATCTCTATGTACTATGTACCTTTCATTAATTAAATCACACATTAATTATTTTATTTAATGATATTAGGGTTTCCCTGGTAGCTCAGATGGTAAAGAATCTGCCTGCAATGCAGGAGACCTGGGTTCGATCCCTGGGTCAGGAAGATCCCTTGGAGAAGGAAATGGCAACCCACTCCAGTACTCTTGACTGGAGAATTCCATGGACAGAGGATTCTTGTGGGCTATAGTCCATGGGGGTCACAAAGAGTCAGACACAGGACTAAGTGACTAACACACAATGATATTATTATGTCATCTCTCACAGTAATGTTATATTTAAATTAAATATATAAAGAATGGTACTTATACATCAAGGCAAGATCAGAAATTTAACTATTATGTTGCTGTGCAAGCCAACAAAACTAATGATTTTAATCATTAGCTTTATTGGGAAGTAAACATCAAGTGTGTAGACATAAATCACTTGATGAGAAAATTGACTCTAAATTACAACTGGAATTTCTCCAGCTTTTTCTTTTCCCCCATTGGTGGAAATATAAAAAACTGCCCCAGAATTAAAAGGTAATAAATTCACAAATTTTATATTTCCTGTCACTTTGTATATATGTCTTTTTGTTGTTTTCTATGCCATAAACATGTATGAAACATGTTTCCCAGTGCTTGACATTAAGCTCAGGATGGATAGTTTTAGCCATAAGAGAAATAACTCTGTATTTGTTACATCAAGACCCAAATTTCAGCTCTTAACACCAGGCTGATGATCAATTTTGAAAGAAGAAAATCATTTTTCTAAGTTAATAGCAATTAAGGCCAGCAATTACTTGTAATTTAAGCAATCCAGATCCAGGCTGGCTAATATTATGATCATCTGAATAACGATTTTATTATTAACCAGGGTCTGTACTTTAATCAATCTGCATTGCTCATTAAGGAATTGAAGATCTCTGACCTTTTTAACTTTTGATTTCATATTGGAGCATAGCCTATTAACAATTTTGTGATAGTTTCAGGTGGACAGCAAAGGGATTCAGCCATACGTATATATATCCATTCTGGATCCAAACTCGCCTCCCATCTAGGCTGCCACATAACTGAGCAGAGTTCCCTGTGCTACACAGTAGGACCTTGTTGGTTATCCATTTTAAATATAGCAGTGTGTATATGTTGATGTCAAATTACCGAACTATCCTTACCCCTTACCCCTAGTTTCCCCTAGCAACTGTAAGTTCCTAAGATCTCCGAATTTTAAAATTTGTACTAGCTAAGTTTCAGTAAGTTAACAGTATTTTGTAAAATGAAAACTATTCTCCTTAGTACTGATGCTTTCCTTTAAGAACTTGAACCTGTTATTTAACATTTAAAGAGTATATTCTCTTTAGTTCTGTTCTCAAAGGGTCAATATTAATGGAATATAAATTTTATTCTTTGGTAGTTTCTTATACTCAGTAATTTTAATATTGCCTTGTTCATATTGTTAGTAAGTTGCTACTTAACAAAGAAATTAGACATTATAAACTGTGTCCCATGTTTTAAAGGCAATCTAGTCTAGTTCTATCTAGAATTAGGTCAGCCTTTAAAAAAAGGAATGCAGTTAACCATTAAGAACTTCAATAATGATCTCTAATATATTCACTTCAAATTTATATTTTATTGCTATGACACTGACAAGTTTGAGAACCCAGATAAGCCTTGTCAAATATATGAAGTCACTGAATTTCTTCTAAAAGTATATGAGGTTAACATATAAGTCAGTCCTGTTTCCATACAGAGAAGGAAAATGATGAAAGATCTGGTATAATCATCTTTTTTTCTTTTTTTCCTGAAAGGA
Source organism: Bison bison bison (assembly GCF_000754665.1). Taxonomy (NCBI): domain Eukaryota; kingdom Metazoa; phylum Chordata; class Mammalia; order Artiodactyla; family Bovidae; genus Bison; species Bison bison. The sequence goes on from NW_011494834.1 coordinate 2,478,826, forward strand.
ACTTTCCATTTGTTTAATTATCAAAAAAATGGCTAGGACAAAAGTTCTCACTTGAAACTTAAAATTCAATTTTCTGACCCAGAGATTTATGTCTAAACATTTGATGGTAGCATATTCACGTCTATCTAAACCTGGTGATTAAAAATATTAGTTTGATTGCTTTCAAATTAACAATAAATATATTTTTGGTTTTGCCATTATGGCTAAATTATATTATTTTATCAGGTTAGCCATATTTTTGTCATATCTAGTTAACATTTAAAACATTAAGATTACATTAATAATATCCCAAGGTGGCCTCCCTAAAAGAAGAATATCCTATCTATTATTTAGATTTCATCCTTACTTTCAGATACATATTGAAAGTCTTTGGCTGAGGGTAAAGAGTAAGGATTTTAAGAGCAAGGTTACCTCTCACAGCTGAATTAGGGACTTGGTGGTTGAATACTTTTCACTCTCCATTGGACAGAAAATCCCACCTGTTCCCTTCTTGCTACATTTGTGCGATCAAATTTATTTAGAGAGCAGTTAAACATTTTCCTTCTTCAAAATATAGGCACAAAATATATCCCCGATCACAAAGCCATTTATTATGCTATTCCAAGTTCCCCTGGCAAAATCACAGGCAAAAAGTCAGTCTACCACTGAGAATGTTGCCTTCCAATTAGGTAGCATGGCAGGGGGCCAGGGTAAATCAGCATTTCCATTTCCAGATAGCATCCTGAAGCTAACAGTGCAGCTCAATATATTGCATCAGCCAGGAGGCTAAAATTACTTGAAATTTTCTGGAAAACTTTAATTGTGACATTTTAAAATAGATCCCTAAGGGAGTAGCTACCCTTTACTAATCATCTTTGCCACATAGATCTGAACTTAATAACATAAATGCAGAAGCAAAATGAATAGAGATAGAGTGAAAACCAAGATGACATAGTCTAAGCTCTGTTTTGCTCTATCCAGATCAATTGATTGTGTATTATCAGTTCCTCACGTTTTACCCTGTCAGGAAGTTGCAGCTGCTGATCTTGTTTTCTGGTGTGAAGTTTGAAAAAAATGAGTAGATTTCAGCTATGCATTTATAATGAATGCTGCTGTTCCGAGGAAGAGAATAAGATAGCAATCTTGGCAAATCGAAAAGAGACTTAGGGAGTAAATGGCTGAAGAAGTAATATCTATGCTCAATAAAATCGTTATGTAAAGAATCAAAGTTTACGCCATTTCAGAAGGAGAAACAAACTTCAGGGTCTTTTTCATGTAAGATATTCTAATATTTAACTATTTTAAATTTATATTTATCTGCTATTCAACATCTATAGAAGAAAGAGCAAGGTATTTGCAGAAAATCAGAATTTAAATTATCACTGGATTTTGGCATATCAATTTCTCGGAGTTTCAGCTTTCACTCTATAACCTGTAGGACATTATGTGCCTCACTGGATTCACAGGTCCAGATATGAAAATGTATATGAAGATACTTTGTAAAGATTTAAAGGCCTGAACTTAGAGAAAATTATGGAGAAAATGAACTTATTAAATTTCCCTGAAACTTGAAGTTTTACTAGGCAAAATAAGAGTTTTCAAAACATTGTTTCCAAACTATTTGAAATGTTGTACAGATAAATACATCATGCTCAATAAAGAGGTTGGTGTAGAGTGATTGTTGGTCATGGGGCCCTTGCTCTGAAAGTCCCATGTCATATAGTGTTGAAATCACTACAATCACTTGTAATTTTTTAAAATTTTTCTATCCTGATCATTCTTCATAGTGCTCAAATTCATGTCTCTAAAACATGATTTCCTCATATCTCCTATTTAAGAACTACATATGTCCCATCTTGTTTATCTGTTCAAGTGTGTGCTAAAGAGATTCAGAATAGCCAAAATCCCCTTCGTTTGTCCTATGAACATCTACCTCCCTAACTTCCAACACAAACATGCATGTGCCCCAGGACATTTGACCTCTTTCTTCATCTCATACTGTGCTCACACTTCCTCTAATGAACGCTTTCTATTCATCCTTTATAGGCGGCCTTCATTGTTTTCCTGCAGACTTTGTCATTTTTCTGCAAAAAAGTTAACTGTGTTTTTCAGCACTGTGCACTGACTTGGGATCATCTTGCTCTAAAGCATAATATGCATGTTTTATAAATTGGAGCACAGACTTTGAAATTAGAAATCTAAATTTAAATCCCATTTCAAAACTTATTATCTGGGAGAAACTGGGCAAGCTTGCATCTGTTTACAAAAATAGGATCAGTATTTCTTACCTTTAAAAGTTGTTTTGTAAATTCAAACAGCCACTGTATTGAAAAAAAAAAAAAAATACTGGGCCTAGTGCCTCGTATATAATAATTTTCATTGTGTTGACTTTAGCTCTGATTTCTTACACAATGCTTTGTCCTCTGTTTCATGTGCATTTCTTCTGTTTTATTACTTGTGTAGTATGTCTAGTGTATCTTGGTGATTTCCTCTTTTTCAATGTGGTAGGCAGAATAATACTCCCCCAAATTTATCCTTATATGAACTCTGGAATTTGTGAATATGTTAGGTTACATGGAAAAGGGAATTAAAGTTGTATATGTATTTAGGTTGCTAAGCAGCTAACTTAAAATAGGGAGATTCTCCTAGGTTGTCCATATGGGCTCAATGTAATCAAAAAGTTCTTATCAGTAGAGGAGAGAGGCAGAAACAGGATTCAGAAGTGATGATGGCAGCAGTCAGAGAGATGCTGTGCAGCTGGCTTGGAAGGTGGAGAAAAGGGATCACAGGATAAGAAATTTAGGTAGCCTCTAGAAACTGGAACAAACAAGGTAATTGATTGTTCCTTAGGTCTTCTAGAAAGAAAAACAGCCCTGCCAACCCTAGATTTTAGCTCACTGAGAGCTGTGTTGGACTATCCTACAGAACTGCAAGACAATGAATGTGTGCTCTTTTAGCCACTTAATTTGTGGTCATTTATCACAGCAGCAAAATAAATCCAACAGACCAGTTCTCCATAACTGCAATGTGCATGACACTGGTACATAGAAGGGAGTCTGGGATGCACAGGTACACGCTGCTATTTTAAAATGGATAACCAACAAGCACCTACTGTACAGCACGGGGAACTCTGCTCAGTGTTATGTGACAACCTGGATGGGAGGGGGTTTGGGGTAGAATAAGTACATGTATATGTATGGCAAAGTTATCCTTTGTTGTTCACTTGAAACTAGCACAACATCGTTAACCATCTATACCCCAATACAAAAAAAAAAAAGTTAAAAAAGTAAATGCATGTTTATTTAAAACTTCAGTCTTATATTGCTTCCTCACCATGTTAAAAGCAAAAGTGTATTAAGGGTGAGAAAGACAAGAGAACAATCTGTTTTTACAGCTCTTGGATCTAGAAAACAGTGATCCTGACTGAAAGCTGTAAGATGCATATTGAATATATTGAGAAGAGAGAATTAGCTGAAAGGACCACAAGCTTTGGAGTCACTCAGATCAGGGGAATCCAAGGTTTATTTCTAAACAGATATATGACTTTTGGGGTTGGAAATCTCTTCAATATACTCTATATGGCAACTGCATTGCCTTATGTGGTTTCTACCCATCTAAAACAGTAAAAGTCCCCAAACATTTGCACAATTTCCAGTGATCTGTGAATTTCTGTCCCCCCAAGCAACCACATTCCTTTACACAGATGCTACAGGAAGCTGTGGAGTGGGTTGATAAATACTACCATGTGCCACTGGGGGAAGAGACATGTCCACAGGGGAAGGGCGCCCAAGTAGTTAGTATATAACCTGGCCTTAGAATCCATGGGCTGAACCCAGCAGGTCCCAGCTCTATGTAAGACACACTGAAAATGGCCATGGCAGCAAACCAATAGTCTTGATTCTGATTCCCAGAAAAATAGACAGCTGACTCATTTTAATACTAGTTCCTGAACTTCAGCTCTGATGGTGGTGTTGAGTGGTTGGGAGGCACAAGATGCATATATTATTGCCAAGTGTTCAGGAAACTTAAATCCACCAGGATGGCAGGTATCCTGATTTTAGATAAGGCTTTAAACACCTTAAAAAACAACCTAGACTTCTTTGGGCCTCAATTTTCTCAGTAGCAAAGTATAATAAAAATGGGTTTCTTGCAGAGTCATACTGAAAATTAAAATTATATATGTTAAATACCTAATAATGTGGCAGGCACAATGTTGGTAACTGATTAAAGATAATATTTTACTTTAAATGGAGCAATAACCCAGGAGAAGGAACCACACTTTGTAGCTTTATAAAATGTGCAAAGGAAATTGTTGAGTTTTCAATGTTCCTAAATTCTTTGAATGCCTGAAAAAAGAACATTTTATTGTTTTTTTTATACTCAGAAGTGACCTTCAGAACAAAACCGCTCCCGACAAGCTACTTGGAAACTACCTAGAGAGTCTGTGAGATTACATTGCGTTTTAATACAAATTATATTGTCAGAACATTCCTAAAGCTAGAATATCCACCCCTACATATTCCTAGATGCTGCTAATATGTGAAACTACTGAACTATGACAGTGTAATTTAAAAACCAGTAGCAAATTCTCAAGAAAACTTGCATTTTAATAAATATATAAATAAGAACAATAATAGTTCCACTATGGTGTGGTGCAGGAAACAAAAAATTCAAAATTTGAATCCATATGGCTATTGTCTTAAATCATCAAAAATTAATTAAAACAAGTGAAACCAAAGCAGGCTACAACTACATATAAGCCCAGATTTAATGAGTTGTGGAAAATCCAATCAACTAAACAAATCACACATTGCTACTAATTAGAGGGCTGTAAAAGGATTCCAGGTGGCTTAGGCAAATAATTATTATTTTGTATTTTAAAAGGAAAGATTTTGGTAATTATCTTGTAAATGTAATTGATCTTAGCTACTTCTATTTAAAGATTCTGGTATTTATTCCCCATTGTAAATGATTATCCAGATTACTTAAAATATGTAATTTCTCAATTCTTTATATGAAGTTATACTTATCCATCATTTCTCAAATATTTAATATCAAACTTTTATTTGGCTATACGAATACTGTTATAAACTTTTAAATCAGAAAAATATTCTCCTGATAAAGTAAAATAATTTGCTTATTTTCATCAATATATAGAGAGGTTATTTGAATTCTTCTTCTAGTACCTTGCACTTTTTTTTTGGTAATTCAGCATATGTTTATTACATCTCAGTGACAGTTTTTATTTTTAAGGATTCAAAGATTATATCTCATCCTTTTGCATAATCATATTCCTATGGTGAAAACGTATAATAGTCCATATGAAAATTGCAGCAACACAGTATACTTCTGAAGTACAGAGGTGAGGAGGATTCAGAGTCCCTTTACTTTTACTTTGCATAAAAGTAAAAGAGACATTTGAAGTAAACCTTAGATAAATAAGAGCTCTCAAACCAATAAAGAGATGAAAGATCCCTGCTACAACACCTGGCACAAGATTGATTTTATTAATATTTGTTGTATAAATCAAGGTAAAGGAAGCTGATTTCACTTCTTATGACTGGTAATTCCCTTATTAACTTAATGCATGTTTATTTTATGCAAATGATTGTACTTACTATTAAGGATTCACATATATTCTCACAATATTTGAAGCATTTATGTATTTACTGGAGACAAACAATAATTGTAGTGTATGAACCTTCTTCAAGAGAAGATTTTATACTTTCTCATGTCAATCATTATATAACAAACATAGAAGAGATTCTATTGCCTTTATTCATTAGTTTGGTAATGTATTGATGTGATATACAATTCCCCAAAACTTTGAGGCAGTGTTTCATTATGACACACTCATGTTATAATAGAAAATAAGTAAATTTAAAAAGTTAATTAGTTACAGAGCTCAGAGTAAGCCTTACTAAGGAAAATAACATTAGAGCTGAGAAAGAGGCAGACTTGGGAAGATCCAGAGAAAGAGCATTCCAAGTAAGAAAGATAACAAGACCACAGTGAAGCAAGTGGCTTCGCGATGTCAAACCCACAGACTCTGGTTCTATTTCTATTTTACACAGAAGTAAACAATCGGTAACTTGCCCTAAGTTTTTCTGCTAGGAATTTGTATTTGAACCCAGATTTTTGGACTTCAAGTCACATAAACAAAGGGCAAAGAATCCTTCATTATAGAGAAGTCACAGCACTCTGGGAAGAATCAGGAAAAAGTTTATGGAAAACACAGCATGTGGTTTATAACTTGGAGGAGAGGTGAGATGTTAATAACTGAGAAATATGAATGCACCCCAGGTCAGCATGTCTGTATGAAGCAGAGAGAAGGGATATTACAAATTCCTTGCAGTAATGTAACAAATGTGTATCAAAAGTGAGAGAGTAGCTGTCTGGAAAGACTGCTTGAGGTGAGATGTGCTGGTCTCTAATCATTAATTTAGTACTCAGCAGAACACTGATGGGAGTAGCAGAGGGGAGTCCTAATAATAAGTGAAGTAGGAACACCAGGGGTGATTTGAGAGCATAGAGATGACAAAACCAATCAGGAAGCTATCACAATAGCCCAGATAAAAGGTCCACTGAAGACTTCAACTAGGGTGGGTGAACTTTGGTAATAAAATGACAGAAGTGTAACAATTACTTGGAAATTGATTAGATATGGGGGAATAAAAAGGATAATGGAAAATATTATAATAAAGAATAATCAGAGACGATCTCCAGTTTTTCCAGGTTGGCATCATTAGTACAATTTACAAAAGAGAAATTCAAAGCCTAGAAGACTTGTATAGAAAAGACGGTGAATTAGAATGATGATGCTGAACAAGATAGTCTATAAGTGATATAGTACTAAATATCAGAAATAAAGTCAGAAATGACACAGAATTAGGAGATATGGATTTGCCCTGCACGAGAAAAACAGTTAAAAATGAGACAATGTCTGAGGTAGTTTCTGGAGAGGGGGAGAAGAAAGAGAGAGAGGGAAAGTTGCCTCAAACCTCACAATACCTGTACTCAGTGTAACACAGGAGAGAGACAGGGACAGAATATGGATGAAATAAAGAAAACAGACACTGAACAAGATATGAAGTAGCAGACAGGAATGACTTTAAAGAATGCAACACATGAAAGCAAATTATTTCAAAACAATGAGGCACATAAGGTGGAAAGCTGATCTAGAGATGAAGTGCTGTTAAGATATCTGAGCATTATATCAAAAGAAATGTGAGGGTGGGACCGTAAATGACATTGTCAGGCAGTCGGTAGATCAAATCTTAGCCAACATTTCTACTGTGGCTTTCTCTGCAAAGATATAATTTTAGCAATTAGAGATATCTTAGTAAGCCTCAAAGCGGGTGAAGGTGACTTATTTGTAAATTTTGGCACTGATGAAGTGAAAGTCGCTCAGTCATGTCTGACTCTTTGCAACCCCATGGACTATGCAGTCCATGGAATTTTCCAGGCAAGAATACTGGAGTGGGTAGTCTTTACCTTCTGCAGGGGATCTTCCAAAACCAGTGATTGAATCCAGGTCTTTACCAGCTGAGCCACAGGGGAAGCCCATTGGCATCGGTATATGAGTATAATTCAAGGAAAGACCTATCCTCTGTACAGTACTGACACTGAAGGCCTAGTTCAGGAATAAGTGCTCAGTTTAGATATGGTCAGGAGACTCTGATGTTGCTAAAAGTAATTGGATGTAAAAGGAAGAGAAAGACAAAGCTAGAAAAATACTTTTCTCAATACAAAAAGAGTGATAGAATTATTATTGTTTTTTTAATAGAATATAGGATTCTTGTTTTTTCAATAGAATATAGGATTTGCTATATACGCCTTCCTACCCCTTAACTTTTCGTCATAAATTCCATGATCCATCCACTGCCTAACTTTCAAAGAAGCAAATGTTTGTTTCCAATTTCTTACAATATGCTCACTTCTTGACATCTAATATATAATTTTTTATCTCACTCCTTAATGGAAGTACTGTCCTAATATTCAAATGTTCTCTTTTTATTCTTTTTATTATATTTTTAATTAGAGGATAATTACTTTATATTATTGTGATGGTTTTGCCATACATCAGAATGAATTAGCATTATATATACATATGTCCACTCCCTCTTGGGGCTTCCCTGGTGGCTCAGAAGTTAAAGTGTCTGCCTGCAATGCGGGAGAACTGGGTTCAATCCCTGGGTTGGGAAGATCCCCTGGAGAAGGAAATGGCAACCCACTCCAGTATTCTTGCCTGGAGAATCCCATGGACGGAGGAGCCTGGTGGGCTACAGTCCATGGGGTCGCAGAGTCGGACACGACTGAGCGACTTCACTTTCACTTTCACTCCCTCTTGAACCTCCTCTCCACCTCTCTCACCATCCTATGCCTATAGGTTGTCAAAAAGCACAGTCTTTGGGTTCCCTGCATCCTACATCAAACATTCACCAGCTATCTATTTTACATGTGATAATGTGTATATTTCAAAGCTATTTCCATATCATCTCACCTTCTCCTTCCCCTAGTTGGTCCAAAATATCTGTCTCCTTTGGTGCCCTGCAAATAGAATCATGAGTACTATCTTTCTAGATTCCATATATATGTGTTAATTTATAATATTTGTCTTTCTTTTTCTGACTTACTTCACTCTGATTTACTTCACTCTAGAGCCTAGATGAAACTAGGCTCTAGGTTCATCTACTTCATTAGAACTGACTCAAATGAATCCCTTTATATAGCTGAGCAATATTCCATTGTATATATGTACCACAACCTCCTTATCCTTTCATCTATTGATGGAGATTTAGATTGCTTCTATGTCCTAACTATTGTAAACAGTATTGCAACGAATATTGGGGTACATGTGTCTTTTTCAGGTCTGGTTTCTTGAGGGTATATGCACAATAATGGGATTGCTAGATCATCAAGAAGAAACACATAGAACCAGCCATGGGATAACAGACTGGTTTCAAATTGGGAAAGGAGTACATCAAGGCTGTAGATCACCCTCCTTATTTAACTTATATGCAGAGTACATCATGTAAAATGCTGGGCTGGATGAAGCACAAGCTGGAATCAAGATTGCCTGGAGAAATATCAGTAACCTCAGATATGCAGATGACACCACCCTTATGGCAGAAAGCGAAGAAGAACTAAAGAGCCTCTTGATGAAGGTGAAGAGAAGAGTGAAAAAGTTGGCTTAAAACTCAACATTCAAAAAACTAAAATCATGGCATTGGTCCCATCACTTCATGGCAAATAGATGGGGAAACAATGGAAACAGTGACAGACTTTATTTGGGGGGGACTCCAAAATCACTGCAGATGGTGACTGCAGCCATGAAATTAAAAGGCACTTGCTCCTTGGAAGAAAAGCTATGACAAACCTATACAGTGTATTAAAAAGCAGAGACATCACTTTGCCAACAAAGGTTCATATAGTCAAAGCTAGGGGTTTTCCAGCAGTCATACATGGATGTGAGATTTGGACCAGGAAGAAAGCTGAGCACTGAAGAATTGATGCTTTTGAACTGTGGTGTTGGAGAAGACTCTTGAGAGTCCCTTGGACTGCAAGAGATCAAACCAGTCCATCCTAAAGGAGATCAGTCCTGAATATTCATTAGAAGGACTGATGCTGAAGCTGAAGCTTAAACTCCAATACTTTGGTCACCTGATGCAAAGAGCTGACTCATTAAAGATCTGATGCTGGGAAAGATTGAAGACAGGAGGACAAGGGGATGACAGAGGACAAGATGGTTGGATGGTATCACTGACTCAATGGATATGAGTTTGAACAAGCTCCGGGAGATGGTGAAGGACAGAGAAGCCTGGAGTCCTGCAATCCATGGGTCACAAAGAGTTGAACATGACTGAGCAACTGAACAACAACAGCAAACACTTGAACATCTCTCCTGCATTGGTTTCCCATAACTCTACTACTCAGTTTCTCTACTTTCAACTCTTACTGCTCTCATTAAATTAGTTTTTCTAAGAAGAGCAAAGAACCTGCTTTATCCCATCACTCTTATTGTATAAGGCTCCACTTTAACTAAAGAAAAAGCAACAAATGTATTTTCTACCCATCTTTTACTAGCAGAGCAGTTATGAAAGGAAAGACATATCTCAAAGACAACAGTGTTCCAGTTAACCTAATCTTCAATTGTCTTTCTTATGCTGATGCTGATTACCAATTTTCATTATGATTAATACTTTATAATAAAGTAGTACAAGTTTACAGCCTTGATGAATATTCAGTCTTTTTAGTGTAAATAAAATAACTTTTTAACCACATACATGTATCTGCATATCACTTAGCATTTATCATCATTAAGGTAAATTGAATCACCAGGTTACAAGCCTTTATTATGTCATTGAGAAAAACCAGTTCATTTGTTAAATGAGGTCTTAGAGGGTTAACATTTCCTAACGAGCTATTATATTTGTGTAAGTGTAGGATGTCCATTGAACTGTTTATCTCTAAAATCTTATTAAAGGATCTGAATCATCTGTCTGCCTCTCTGTTTTTTGTCACTGTCCTTTACTAATAACTCATTTACTAGTTATATATGGTTAATAATTAATCAATAATTATTTTCTAAGCTAAATCATGAAATATATTTTAAATTTCATTTTAAAAGACAATTAGGGAAGCTAAATTTTAGTACAGGGTTGTGTTAAAATGGACATGATCTTGTTTTAATCCTTGCACAAGGTTGAAAATTTTGAGAATGAGATATGCCTACAAAATTAAAATAGTCAATTAATAAGGAACAGAACTCTTTTTTGTAGTTTTATAGGGAGATGATAATTTGTATCCATGGCAAAAGCCAGGGGGAAAAATACTATCTGTTATAAGGAAAGATGAAGAATATCATTTTGTGGCAGAGGAGTTCCAATAGACTCTGATCAAGGACAACCATTTCTAGTTCAATAAGACCATGTATAAATGTATGAATTGAAATATTTTATTTGTCCTGAGCTAGTTATATTAAAATATTTTTGGCAGCATCAAAGAAAATCTCATTATTCAAAATGATGCCGAGGTGTCAGGATTGTAAAGGTTAAACAAGATTAGGTCAGCAATTAATTTTTGTGCTTTATATTTAAATACTCATTTAGACTTATCCATATTTACAATGCCATGTAGAATATGCTAGGAAAAATGCACTGTATGTAAGTATACTATGCTATCAATTTTATATTACTAGTACTTCTAAAGTTGGGAAACTCAAATCATAAAATTTGGACTGCAGGTAAAGCTTGCTTCTAAGACATTAATTTTTAAATTATCAAAATATGTCTTGGTGTTACTAGTTGTTCAATTGACTTTACTTTAGGCCCACAACAGTAGTAGTAGTAGTAGTAGTAGTATAAACTTTAGGTGCTAGAAAAGGGTTTGAACTAAAGTAGAATATCTATATATCCATAAATTCTAGGGGTAAGTCTTCCAAAGGTGCACACAGTTTCAGGAAGCTGAATTGGGCTTATTTTGGAAGGCCACATGACTGAAATCACCACGGTCACCATGTATTATCTGATCAAATGTGACTGAATAACACTGATAGAACTGAGTGAAAACAAGTTTTTTTCGTCTTTCTTATAATTAGAGCTATTTTGAGTTTCACCTGCACATTAATAAAAACCAACATGAAGTCCTCAATATTATATGAGATTATGTATCACTTGGTTTATTTCAAATGATAGCATTAGAGTAAGAGCAGTTGGTATTCACGTTTTCTGTGAGGTGTTGTTTTGGAATAATTATTGTGAGTAAATGAGTCCCTGGGACAGAATAAACCAAGGAGTGGTCTTGTATGAAAACACTGAAATAAAAATTAAAAGCAAAGATGACATGAATGTGTCTAAGCACATGGTTGTATCACAGGTATAAAGTTTATCTTTAATCTGAGCTGTGTGGCCAGATGTAGGCTATGTAACATTTATCGTTTCAATTGTTTGATCTCAAAATTAGAGTTTATGAGACTACACAGCCTGACCTTAGTGTTGTTCAGGTGGTTCAATGAGATATCACATGCAAACTCTATGAACACTAGGGAAATACTTCTTTTATTTTGTTAAGAAATCTGGCTCTAAAGTCAGATAAAACAAGACTTGAATTTCAGTTTCATTTCTTGTTAACTATGTCAAGTAAATAGCCTCCTTCAATTTCCTAATGTTCAATATGTTTAAATGTGGATAACCTGACATGGGATTTTTGTTTGTGATTGAATATGAGAATATGCAAAAAGCTTACCCCAGTATCTGGCACATATTAATCAATGTCTTAGCTATTATTATTAGCCTTGTCATTAAATACTATTAATGTTCATATGAATAAATATAAATACTATAAAAATGTCTAATATTTAAAGTAAATTTATAAATTGGTAAGTATACTTAATTTCATTTTTTTTGAGCAAATATAGCATTAATTTTTTTCTAATCTCTGAAAGTGTTTGAATCAACTAAGATCAAAATATTTAGAGAAAATTTAAAAAATAACTTTGGGAAAAATTCTAAAATACAAAATTCACAAAATTAAATGAATAAAATCACTACCACAGAATATTCTATACAGGAGAACATGTAATCCTATTCATCTTTTTAAGAGTGTTTTTAAAAAGTCAAAGCCCATTAAACATTGATAACTTACTCAATTATTGTATTCTTATAGTGGAATTTAAAAAATAGTAATTGTAAGTCAAGCTTTCTAGATCTGCTTGCACATTGGTGCACTGAGACTCAGAAATTTTATTTAATAAACATGCTAGTTCCATTCCAGCAATTATATTATTTATTTTGTGAACTTAATGAATGTTTCTGAAATTCCATGAATTCTAATTAAAATGTCTGTTACAGCTGTTATTCCTTAGGTGGATGATTTACTGTGTTTATGAAAACAGAATTGATATTAATGACCTCATTTGCTAGTCTTTACTGACACTTTATGGGCATATTGTTGGTTATTTTGTTGTGACAGATAAGATTCTTTTAAAATGCTATTTACTTTCCTGTAAACTACTTAGGGAAGGTGATTCTTTAAACTCATCTACAAAGTAGGAGTTGGTAGGTAAGTACTTTTTATTTTCTTATGGTGGGCGGCAAAACAAGATTTTTCAAAAACTGAGTGAAAAAAGTAAACGACTATTTCTATATCTTTTGACATGAATAACAGCAATGGCACTGGGTAGACATCTTACGTGTTGATGACGGAACTAGAGTGACATTTGCACACATATTCACAAAAAACTCAAAAGCATATGTACACCATGGTTGATTCATGTTGATGTATGGCTGAAACCAATACAATGTTGTAAAGAAATTATCCTCCAATTAAAAATAAATAAATGAAAGAAAAACTTAGGAGCAAGATTTGTTGCTTAGGTTCACAAATTCTATCACTATATTCCTGACTATGTTTGAAACTCAGTGATAGCCTCATTGAAATAAGGAGGAATCTTTTGTGTTACCAAGATCAGTAGAGAGATGTTGGCAGAATTCTAGAACCATGTTTGGAAAGGAAAGTCAGAATTTTCTTCTGTCTGCACTCAGGGACTTATCTAAATTTACACTAAAAAGGGCAACTTTTCCATAGTACTCTGTGCTACCATTAGTTTGTCTCAAATACAAAATATATTAACAACATCATACAAAATAATATATAAACATATTAGTAACTTTAAAATGAAATCAGTACCTGTGTTGATATTAATATTAATTTTATCCTTTATGGAAGAAAGCAAAGAAGAGCTAAAAAGCCTCTTGTTGAAAGTGAAACAGGAGAGTGGAAAAGTTGGCTTAAAACTCAACATTCAGAAAATTAAGGTCGTGACATTCAGTCCCATCACTTCATGCCAAATAGATGGGGAAACAATGGAAACAGTGACAGACTTTACTTTACTTTCTTGGGCTCCAAAATCACTGCACATGGTGACTGCAACCATGAAATTAAGACTCTTTCTCCTTGGAAGAAAAACTAAAGACCAACCTAGACAAAATATTAAAAAGCAGAGACATTTACTTTGCCAGCAAAGGTCTATCTAGTCAAAGCTGTGGTTTTTCCAGTAGTGATGTGAGAGTTGGACTATAAAGAAAGCTGAGCACCAAAGAATTGATGGTTTTGAACTGTGGTGTTGGAGAAGACTCTCGAGAGTTCCTTGGACTGCAAGGAGATCCAAACAGTCCATCCTAAAGGAAATCAGTCCTGAATATTCATTGGAAGGACTGATGCTGAAACTCCTACATTTTCACCACCGGATGCAAGGAACTGACTCATTTGAAAAGACCCTGATGCTGGGAAAGATTGAAGGTGGGAGGAGAAGGGGATGACAGAGGATGAGATGGTTGGATGGCATCACTGACTGGATGGACATGAGTTTGTGTAAGCTCCTGGAGTTGGTAATGAGCAGGGAAGCCTGGCATGCTGCAGTCCATGGGGTCACAAAGAGTCAGACATGAATGAGAGACTGAACTGAACTATCTCTTAATATCCTTATAGGTATTCATATACACTTCAAGGGCTTTGCAGGTGACTCCACAGTGGAGAATTCCAATGGCCAATGTAGGAGCCACAGGAGATGCGGGTTCGATACCTGGGCTGGGAAGATCCCCTGAAGGAGGAAATGTTAACCCACTCCAGTGTTCTTGCCCGGGAAATCCCATGGACAGTGGTGCCTGGCAGCTTACAGTCCATGGGGTCATAGAAAAGCTGGACACGACTTAGCAATTCAACCACAACAACTTGGGAAGTAAAGATGATTGTCAAAAGTAGTGGCCATGCATATAATAAGAAACAATATTAATATAATAAGGAACATATGAGAGAGAGGGTGAGAGAGAGAGAGGTGACTGAACAATAGCCCATCAGTCAGGGAGAATATCACAAGTAAAGATATGATATCATGAACAAGAATAAGATGCTTTGAGCACTGTATATAGTTTAGTATAGCCTTAGATTTAAAAAGAAAACTGAAAAAGCAGGCAGAGTCTAAACAACAAATGGCTTTGTAGGCATTTGTGGGAGTTTGCACTTTATTCTAGAATGGATGGTAAGACTTACAATGTTTTAAGAAGAAGCACAGATTTTTCAGATTAGTGTTCCCTGAGTAGGAGGAAAAGTGAAGAATAATAGCAACTTTTGTCTAAAGACAACAATGTCAACATTAAACCAGACACATAGATCAATGGAACACAACAGGGAGCCTAGAAATAAACCCACATACATATGGTCAATTTATTTATGACAAAGGAGTCAGAATATGCAATGGGTAAAGGACAGTATCTTCAATAAATAGTGTTGGGAAAGCTACTTGCAAAAAAATGAAACTAGACTACACAAAAAATAACTCAAGATGGATAAAAGACTTGAATATGACTTGATCCCATGAAAAATACTAAAATACAATGTCAGCACTAAGCTCCCTGACATCTGTCTTAGCCATGAATTTTTTTAATTTGATGTGCATGTGTGCATGCTAAGTTGCTTCAGTCATGTCCAACTCTATGTGACCTTATGGACTGCAGCTTGCCAGGCTCCTCTGTCCATGGGATTATCCAGGCAAGAATGCTGGAGTGGGTCGCTATGCTGTCCTCCAGGAGATCTTCCCGACCCAGGGACTGAACCTGTGTCTCATATCTACCTGCATTGGCAGGCAGGTTCTTTAACATTAGCACCACCTGGGAAGACTCTTTTAATCTGACATCAAAAGCAAAAGCAACAAAAGCAAACAGGAACATGTGTACACACGTGGTGGATGGCAAAACCAATACAATATTGTAAAGTAAAAAAATAAATAATAATAAAAGCTTAAAAAAAAAGAGTGACAGCACAATAAACTAAAAAAAAAAAAAAGCTTCTATTCAGCAAAGGAAATAATTAATGAAGTGAAAAGTAACCTGCTGAATAGGGGAAAAAATTTGCAAATCATATATCTGATAATGAGTTAATATTAAAAATATACACAAACTCATGCAACTAAGTAGCAAAATAAACACAAACAATCCAACTGGAAATGGACAGATTTGAATATACATTTTCTTAAAGACATACACATGGATCACAGAGACATAAAAAGATGCTCAATATCACTAATAATTGGGGAAACCTGCTAAACTGATTATTATCAAAAAGATAAGAACTAACAAGTAGTGCCCAGGATGTGGTGAAAAGGAAACTCAAGTGGCATGATGGTGGGAATGTAAATTGGTGTAGTTACTACGGAAAATACTGTGAAGTTCCCTAAATAAATAGCAATAGAACTATCATATGATCCAGCAATTCTACTTTTAGTATTTGAGAAAATGGAAACACTAACTCAAAAAGATATCTGCTATGTTAACTGCAGCATTATTTACAGTATTCAAGATTTGGAAACCACGTGCTGCTGCTGCTGCTAAGTCGCTTCAGTAGTGTCCGACTCTGTGTGACCCCATAGACGGCAGCCACCAGGCTCCCCCATCCCTGGGATTATCCAGGCAAGAACACTGGAGTGGGTTGCCATTTCCTTCTCCAATGCAGGAAAGTGAAAAGTGAAAAGTGAAATTGAAGTCGCTCAGTCGTGTCCGACTCTGTGTGACCCCATGGACTGCAGCCCACCAGGCTCCTCCATCCATGGGATTTTCCAGGCAAGAGTACTGGAGTGGGGTGCCATTGCCTTCTCCGTTGGAAACCACTTAAGTGCCCATTAATGGAAGAATGAATAAAGAAAATGTGATATATATAATGGACTATTGTTCAACCATAAAAATTAATGAAGTCTTGTCTTTTGTGACATCATGAAAAGATCTTGAGGGCACTGTGCTAAATGAGATAAGATGAATACTTTATGCCACTTATATGTGGAATTTTAAATAAAGCAATAACAAAAACTGAGTTCATAGATAACAGAGAATGTATTGGTGGTTGCCAGAGGCAAAAGGTGAGGGGTGGGTGAAGGAGTTCAAAAGGTAAAAATTTCCAGTCATAAAAGAAGTAAGTCATGGGCATGTAATTTACAGCATGGTGGCTACATTTAGTAATACTGTATTGACTACTTTAATGTTGCTAAAAGCAAATATTCTCATCACACCAAAAAAGATTTTTTTCAACTACATAAAGTGACGTTAACTAGATTTATTGTGGTAACCAACAAATATACAACATACATGAATTTTGAACCATGTTGTACATATGAAATCAACATAATATTATATATGTCATTTGAACCCTGAATTAAAAAATAAAATACATTTTAAAAATCTTTTAAAAGAAAGACAATGTTGGGTGGCCAAAAGGTTGATTTGGATTTTTCTGTAAGATGTTATGGAAAGTCTTGAATGAACTTTTTGGCAAAACCAAAGTAAACACATACATGTCCACAGAGACAGGCTTAATGTCTTATGAGGTGATTACCATGACCCAACAAAGTCCATGCTTGGCCTTTAAGTCCCACAGAATGTAAAGAAAGTAACCTCACAATAGAGAAGTCATCCTCATCCCACTCTAGTTTAAACCTAGACTGTAAGTCCTGGAGAAGGCAATGGCAGCCCACTCCAGTACTCTTGCCTGGAAAATCCTATGGGCAGAGGAGCCTGGTAGGCTGCAGTCCACGGGGTCTCGAAGAGTTGGGCACGACTGAGCGACTTCACTTTCACTTTTCACTTTCCTACATTGGAGAAGGAAATGGCAACCCACTCCAGTGTTCTTGCCTGGAGAATCCCAGGGATGGAGGAGCCTGATGGGCTTCCGTCTATGGAGTCGCACAGAGTTGGACACGACTGAAGCGACTTAGCAGCAGCAGCAGCAGACTGTTAGTCCAGTAAACATGACCTAGAGGTACAGTCTTGTCCAATTTACAGACTAGGTTAAATGGTCAATGTGGGAGGATATCCTAAACAAAGTTGTAGAGTATGCTTATCATATTTCCATTTGAGCATCCAACACAGACTTACACAGCATAATTTACAGTTGAAAAAGTGTCTATTGCAGTAAGTTGAAAAGTTTTTTTTTTTTAATCTCTTGTTTCAGATGCACAGATAAGCCTATAGGATTTATGAGAAATCCAAATGAACTCCCATAATTTTATCAAAATACTAACACTAAATTTTGACAAAAAACATACACAAAGCACTAAGACTCAGAAACATTGCAGAAAGGCCACATAGACTAGGAACACGAACTCACAGGTCCAGAGACCCTTCTGAGCAGCACACAGCTGACTATTTGATCTTGATTAGGGGTTATGGCATTCCACTCCAGTACTCTTGCCTGGAAAATCCCATGGGCGGAGGAGCCTGGTGGGCTGCAATCCATGGGGTCGCTAAGAGTCAGACATGACTGAGCGGCTTCACTTTCCCTTTTCACTTTCATG
>NW_011494834.1:2497265-2503026 GCF_000754665.1 Bison bison bison
CACACAGAGTCGGACACGACTGAAGTGACTTAGCAGCAGCCGCAGCAGCAGGTGTTATACTTTCAGTTTCTCTTCTTTTGGGAATTTTGGGAATGGGAAAATATCAGTTAAACCTAACTACCATGTGATTCTTCCACTGAGTGTTACAAAGTTATGACAGGGAAAAAAAAATTCTACTTCTCTTGAGATAATAGTTGTGTTTTATTGAAAATGAACAAATTTTAGTGGATATTGAATGATAATTTGTGTTGAAAACATTAAAACCAAAAAAGAAAGAAATATTCACAGGATATTATTGCTCCATGACTGGTCCTTAAAGTTTGCAGGTCAAAATGTGAGAGCATAAACTCTAATATTTTTCTAGCTCCACATATTCTTTACAACATTCAGTATCTTCTGCATGACAGATTTCCCTGGAAGAAGATGAAAATTAAGAGGAAACCTATATTTTACTTAGAAAGGAGAAATTCACTTCACAAATGAGACTCTATTTTGTATTTTCAGCATCTTCCTCAACACTGAGTCCCTTTTTTCTACTCCCAAATACTGCTATGTTTCACTGTCATGTCATGTCATGTCATATCAACAAAACTTTGTTAAACATCCTCATTACTGTTACAGTCAAAATCCTAATCCACGGTTTTGTGTGACCCCATGGACTGTAGCCCACCAGGGTCCTCTGTCCGTGGGATTCTCCAGGCAAGAATACTGGAGTGGGTTGCCATGCCCTCCTCCAGGGGATCTTCCTGACACAGGGACCAAACCCACATCTCTTATTTCTCCTGCATTGGCAGGTGGGTTCTTCACCGCTAGCACCACCTGGGAAGCCCTCATAATGTCTTATACTTAATCCCTTTAATCCTGATTTGTCTCAATCATTACTAAAATTGATTTTTAAAAGTTTCAAAATTCAAAGTTCTTTTATGAGAATTACAGCATTTGATGTGACAGTTCCCACCTTAAAATTCTGAATGTCAGTTATATTTTACTCTATTTTATTGTTTTCTGCTGCTCTTCTCAGATGATCCTTTTCTTGTCTTCTTCACTAACTTCCGTCTATCTTCACTCATCTTTCTATCAGAGAAATCTGTATATTCCAAAAGGTTAATTCTTAGTCCTCTTTTCTTCCTAATATAATTTCTTTAGATGAACCATCCCTATGACTTCTCCTTGTGTTCTGTAGATAGTCTCTGCCTGCCTTTTCTGAGCATCGACCAGTATTTTATTTTATTTTGTATATTGTTGTTATTTTATTTTTTAATTTTTATTGAGGTATATTGATTTACAATGTTCCATTAGCTTCAGCTACACAGCAAAATGAATCAGTTATACATATACATATATATATATATATATATATATATATCCACTCCTTTTTAGAATATTTTTCCCATACAGACCACTAATCGAGTAATGAGTTGAGTTCTCTGTGCTATACAGTAGGTCCATATTAATACAACTGAGTGACTTCACTTTCCTTTTTCACTTTCATGCATTGGAGAAGGAAATGGCAATCCACTCCAGTGTTCTTGCCTGGAGAATCCCAGGGACCGGGGAGCCTGATGGGCTGCCATCTGTGGGGTCACACAGAATCAGACATGACTGAAGAGACTTAGCAGCAGCAGCAGTATGTATATGTCAATCCCAATCTTCCAATTTACCACTGCCCCATTACCCCTTGGTAAATCAAACAGTAATTTTATATTATTATTATTTATTTTATTTTATTTTTTAACTTTACAATAATGTATTGGTTTTGCCATATATCAAAATGAATCCACCACAGGTATACATGTGTTCCCCATCCTGAGCCCTCCTCCCTCCTCTCTCCCCATACCATACCTCTGGGTCATCCCAGTGCACCAGCCCCAAGCATCCAGTATCATGCATCGAACTTGGACTGGTGACTTGTTTCATATATGATATTATACATGTTTCAATGCCTTTCTCCCAAATCATCCCACCCTCTCCCTCTCCCACAGAGTCCAAAAGACTGTTCTATACATCAGTGTCTCTTTTGCTGTCTCGTATACACTGTTATTGTTACCATCTTTCTAAATTCCATTATATGCATTAGTATACTGTATTGGTGTTTTTCTTTCTGGCTTACTTCACTCTGTATAATAGGCTCCAGTTTCATCCACCTCATTAGAACTGATTCAAATGGTAATTTTAAATATTGGGTATTTTCTTCTAAAATTCAGACTAAACAAACTCATCTGAAAACATTTATTCTCCCAGAAACTTGCTTCTCTTATCTGTGAGATTTTATTATGTAACAACATGATGAACAGTTTAATAGAATATTCAAAACTCAGAATCTTTATATATATCATTCTAACTCTTTCATACTTTTTAAAGGTCCACCCCCTTCTATTCAATAATTTGCAAATTCTTATTTATTTTGAAGCCTCCTACAGATGCCTATTATATCCAATACATCCAGGCCTTCAAGTTCTTTTTATCTAGATTATCAAAATTACCTCTTAATTTGAATTTTCCTATAGAGATCTGGTAGACTGAGGGCCTGAAAAACTATGGATAGAGGTTCATAACATTGTAGAGGAGGCGGTGATGAAGACCATCCCTAAGAAAAAGAAATGCAAAAGGGCAAAATGGATGTCTGAGGAGGCCTTACAAATACCTGAGAAAAGAAAAGATGTAAAAGGCAAAGGAGAAAAGGACACAAATGCTCATTTGAATGCAGAGTTCCAAAGAATAGCAAGGAGAGATAAGAAAGCCTTCCTCATGGATCAGTGCAAGAAATAGAGAAAACAATAGAATGGGAAAGAATTGAGATCACTTCAAGAAAATTACAGATACCAAGGAAACATTTCATGGAGAGAGGGGTACAATAAAGGTCAGAAATGGTATGGATCTAACAGAAGCAGAAGATATTAAGAACAGGTGGCAAGAATATGCAAAAAAACTACACAAAAAAGATCTTCATGACCTAGATAACCACAATGGTGTGATCATTCACCTACAGCCAGACATCATGGAATGTGAAGTCATGTGGACCTTAGGAAGCATCACTACTAACAGAGCTAGTGGAGGTGATGGAGTTTCAGTTAAGCTATTTCACATCCTAAAAGATGATGCTGTTAAAGCGTTGCACTCAATATGTCAGCAAATTTGGAAAACTCAGCAGTGGCCTCAGGACTGGAAAAGGTCAGTTTTCATTCCAATCCCAAATAAAGGCAGTGCCAACGAATCCTCAAACTAACACATAACTGCACTCATCTCACACACTAGCAAAGTAATGTTCAAAATTCTCCAAGCCAGGCTTCAACAGTATGTGAACCGTGAATTTCCAGGTGTTCAAGCTGGATTTAGAAAAGGCAGAGAAACCAAAGATCAAATTGCCAACATCTGCTGGATAATCAAAAAAGCAAGAGAGTTCCTGAAAATCATCTACTGCTACCTTATTGACTACTCTAAACCTCTGACTGTGTGGATCACAACAAACTGTGGAAAGTTCTCAAAGAGATGGGACTACCAGACCATCTTATCTGCCTCCTGAGAAATCTGTATGCAGGTCAAGAAGCAACAGTTAAAACTGGACATGGAACAATAGACTGGTTCCAAATCAGGAAAGGAGTAGGTCAAAGCTATATATTGTCACCCTGCTAATTTAACTTTTATGTAGAGTATGTCATGTGAAATGCTGGGCTAGAGGAAGCACAAGGTGGACTCAAGATTGCCAGGAGAAATATCAATAACCTCAGATATGTGGATGACATCACCCATACGGCAGAAAGCGAAGAAGAACCAAAGAGCCTCTTGATGAAAGTGGAAGAAGGAGTGAAAAAGCTGGCTTAAAACTCAACATTCAGAAAACTAAGATAATGAAATCTGGTCCCATCACTTCATGGCAAATAGACAGGGAAACAGTGAGAGAGTTTATTTTCTTGGGCTCCAGAATCACGGCAGATGGTGACTGCAGCCATGAAATTAAAAGACGCTTGCTCCTTGGAAGAAAAGTTATGACCAGACTAGACAGCATATTGAAAAGCAGAGACATTACTTTGCCAACAAAGGTCCGTCAAGTCAAATCTATGGTTTTTCCAGTAGTCATGTATGGATGTGAGAGTTGGACTATAAATAAAGCTAAGCACTGAAGAATTGATGGTTTTGAACTGTGGTGTTGGAGAAGACTCTTGAGAGTCCCTTGGACTGCAAGGAGATCCAACCAGTCCATCCTAAAGGAAATCAGTCCTGAATATTCATTGGAAGGACTTATTCTGAAGCTTAAGCTCCTACACTTTAGCCACCTGATGTGAAGAACTGACTCATTTGAAAAGACCTTGATGCTGGGAAAGATTGAAGGCGGGTGGAGAAGGGGACAACAGAGGATGAGATGGTTGGATGGCATCACTGACTCGATGGACATGAGTTTGAGTAAGCTTCAGGAGCTGGTGTTGGACAGGAAAGCCTGGCGTGCAGCGGTCCTTGGGGTTGCAAAAAGTAGCAGAAGATAGTGACTGAACTGAACTGACCTGATAGAATTCTCTTGTATTCAAGTACCCAGAGTAACTCTCTTTTTCTTTCTGCCTTCTAACCGAAGAGTTAATAATTGAGGACAGTTGACCAGATTTCAACTTTGATTCACTTATGACTTTCCTTTAAGATAAGAGGAAGTATTTTTCATGAAAATTTTTCTATGACATCAGTCAAAGAAGTCATGCTATAGTTTTTCAAGGGGTCGTATAGTCATAGGTACCATATCTAGTATCATTATTTTAAAGGAAAACTTAAAACATATTCTTTGAGTAATGATTTTATAAAAAGTTTTGCTTTGTTTATAGAAGACACAATTACAAACTAATATTAATTTATTAAAACTAGATAATTTTGTAACTAGTAAAATCATCCATGCCAGTGTGACTCATCTAGATTAATATTCAAATAATTTAATACATTTGTTAGGAACAAACCTCATAGACTAATGGGATAAAGCTTAATACATACTGTAGAGTTAGCAATTATTCAAATAATTTCATTAGATATTAAATGCTAGTAATGTGACTTTAAAGTCTAAGGTCAGTTTCACTTTAGCAGAAAAAATTAAGAAAAAGCTAGAGAAGTAATTTTTCAGTTTTACATGAAAATGAAAGTTTAAATGACTTAAATACGAAGTTTATAAAAATCATATAATCTCTCAAAGAGTTAAGGAGGTTATTTTAATCAACTGCTTCCAGGAAAACTAATGGAATATTCTGGATGTAAATCATCTTAAATGTCCTGAAAAGCAATATGTTGGAATTTAGATATGAACTATCAATTTACTGGATGGCATATAAAGATATTTTTGAAGCAAGAGACAGCATGAGATTTTATTCTTGATTCATTTTATGTTTGACTTGCTGTTATGAGTTATTTCTAAAAATCCAAACTTTGGAGAGACTGTTATGAGCCTAAGATTTCTGAAGGATGTTTGAGAAGTGTGCAGTGTCACATTATCAATTCAAAATTCTCATCAGCATGGTAATAAGCTAATAGAGCGACAAAGTTTTATATGGTGTATTCTTGCTTGTCAGTGAAGAAAAATCACTGTACTAGGTGAGGAAATTATACTCATGATGAACATAAGCTACAGGAACAAAATATACTTTGTCAAAAATAATTTTATTGATAACCAGAAACAATCATCACTAGCAATAATACTCCAAGTTTGTGTTTATTTATGTCTTTCTTTCTGAACTTTCTGAAATCAGTTCATAGACATGACTTCTCCACCTCATTAATTTTTACTATACCC
>NW_011494834.1:2504768-2504984 GCF_000754665.1 Bison bison bison
AATATGTTCTGCTTCTGTTAGGTCCATACCATTTCTGTCCTTTATTGTGTCCATACCATTTCTGTCCTTTATTGTGTCCATACCATTTCTGTCCTTTATTGTGTCCATCTTTGCATGAAATGTTCCTTTGGTATCTCTAATTTTCTTGAAGAGATCTCTAGTCTTTCCCATTCTATTGTTTTCCCTCTATTTCTTTGCATTGTTCACTTAGGACGG
>NW_011494834.1:2505084-2516406 GCF_000754665.1 Bison bison bison
ACTGATAAATGTATGCTACTAAGTCACTTCAGTCATGTCCGACTCTGTGCGACCCCATAGACAGCAGCCCACCAGGCTCCCCATCCCTGGGATTCTCTAGGCAAGAAGACTGGAGTGGGTTGCCATTTCCTTCTCCAACGCATGCAAGTGAAAAGTGAAAGTGAAGTCGCTCAGTCGCGTCCGACTCTTTGCGATCCCATGGACTGTAGCCCACCAAGCTCTTCTGTCCATGGGATTTTCCAGGCAAGAGTACTGGAGTGGGTGGCCAGATATATGTATATGAATAAGCTAACTCTGCAAAATCTTATTTAATATGATGTATATGTGTACATGTTATTTAATATGATGTATGTGAGTAGGGAGCCCCTGGGTGGCTCAGACAGTAAAGGGTCTGCCTGCAGTGCAGGACACTTGGGTTCGATCCCTGTGTTGGGAAGATCCCCTGGAGAAGGTAATGGCTACCCACTCCAGTATTCTTGCCTGGAGAAACCCATGGACAGAGGAGCCTGACAGGCTACAGTCCATGGGGTTGTAAAGAGTCGGACGAGATTGAACAACTTCACTTTCACTTCACTTTCATATATGTATATAATGTACATAATTTTCATGAAAAAGGAAGATAATTCTAATAGGATATGATTAATGGGATTTTAACATATGAATAGTTAGAATATTTGAACACATATCATTTTATAACATATAGATTTGGTCATTTTTCTATGAATATAATTAGGGGAGACACATTTAATGTTTATTTAACATTGTCCAATTAAATCTTACAATCACATTATTTTAGTCAGTCAGTTCAGTCATTCAGGCGTGTTCAATTCTTGGTGACCCCATGGACTGCAGCAAGCCATGCTTCCCTGGTCATAGCTTTTCTTTCATGGAGCAAGCATCCTTTAATTTCATGGCTGCAGTCACCATCTGTAGTGATTTTGGGCCCCCCCAAAATAAAGGCTGTCACTGTTTCCATTGTTTCCCCATCAACTTGAATGAAGTGATGGGACTAGATGCCATGATCATCACTTTTTGAATGTTGAATTTTAAGCCAGCTTTGCATTCTCTTCTTTTACTTTCATCAAGAGGATCTTTATTTCTTCTTCACTTTCTGCCATAAGGGTGGTGTCTTCTGGATATCTGAGGCTATTGATATTTCTCCTGGTTATCTTGACTCCAGCTTGTGCTTCATCTAGCCCGGCATTTCATATGATATACTCTGTATAGAAGTTTAAAAAGTAGGGTGACAATACACAGCCTTGACATACTCCCTTCCCAATTTTTACCACTCTGCTGTTCCATGTCCAGTTCTAACTGCTGTTTCTTGACCTGCATACAGATTTCTCAAGAGGCAAGTAAGGTGGTCTGATATTCCCATGTCTTTAAGAATTTTTCACAATGTATTATGATCCACACAAAGACTTTGGCATAGTCAATAAAGCAGAAGTAGATTTTTATTTTTTTCTGGAATTCTCTTGCTTTTCCGATGATCCAACGGATGTTGGCAATCTGATCTCTGGTTCTTCTACCTTTTCTAAACCCAGCTTGAACATCTGGAAGTTCTCAGTTCACATACTGTTGAAATCAAGTTTGCAGGATTTTGAGCATTACTTTGCTAGATTGTGAGATGAGTACAATTGCGCAGTACTTTGAACATTCTTTGGCATTGCCTTTCTTTGGGATTGGAATGAAAACTGATCTTTCCCAGTCCTGTGGCCACACCTGATTTTTCCAAAATTGCTAGCATATTGCATGCAGCGCTTTCACAGCATCATCATTTAGGATTTGAAATAGTTAAGCTGGAATTCCATCACCTCCACTAGCTGTTCATAGTAATGCTTCCTAAGGCCCACTTGACTTCATACTCCAGGATGTCTAGCTCTAGGTGAGTGACCACATCATCATGGTTATATGGGTCATGAAGATGTTTCCTGTATAGTTCTGTGTATCCCTGCCACCTCTTCTTAATATGTTCTGCTTCTGTTAGGTCCATACCATTTCTGTCCTTTATTGTGTCCATACCATTTCTGTCCTTTATTGTGTCCATCTTTGCATGAAATGTTCCTTTGGTATCTCTAATTTTCTTGAAGAGATCTCTAGTCTTTCCCATTCTATTGTTTTCCCTCTATTTCTTTGCATTGTTCACTTAGGAAGGCTTTCTTATCTCTCCTTTCTAGTCTTTAGAACTCTGCATTCAAATGAGTATATCTTTCCTTTTCTCCTTTGCCTTTTGCATCTCTTCTATTCTCAGCTATTTGTAAGTCCTCCACAGACAACTGTTTTGCCTTTTCATTTCTTTATCTTGGGGATGGTTTTGATCACTGCCTCCTGTACAATGTCATGAACCTCCATCCATAGTTCTTCAGGCACACTGTCCATCAGATTTAATCCATTGAATATATCTGTCACTTCCACTGTATAATTGTAAGGGATTTGATTTAGGCCATACCTGAATGGTCTAGTGGTTTTTCCTATTTTCTTCAATTTAAGTCTGAATTTTGCAATATGGAGTTCATGATCTGAGCCACAGTCAGCTACTGGTCTTCTTTTTGCTGAATGTATAGAGCTTATCCATCTTCAACTGCAAAGAATATAATCAATCTGATTTCAGTAATGACAACCTGGTGATGTCCATGTGTAGAGTCTTGTGTTGTTGGTAGAGGATGTTTGCTATGACCAGTGCATTTTATTGGCAAAACTCCATTAGCCTTTGCCCTGCTTCATTTTGTACTCCAAGGCCAAGTTTCCTGTTACTCCAAGTATCTTGACTTCCTACTTTTGCCTTCCAGTCTTCTATGATGAAATGACATATTTTTTTTTTGGTGTTTGTTATTTTAGTCACATATATCATATTTCAAAAGGTGAAAACATATGCAAAAGCTGTATTTAAACTATTATTTATATAACAAAAATAATGTTTAAATTATAAAAGAGTCCAAGAGTCAACAGTCTCACTTTGAAAGGAACAACCAAAATTCAACTGGTTGGTAACTCAGAAACTAACCTGGATTGGGTAATATGATCCTCTTTTCTATGTGACTTTAGAACATCACAATTGTACTACACAAGTAGAAAACCATAGTTGATAAAATAATTGTGTAGTACATAATTAAATTAAGGTATAAAGATCAAGGCTTTTATACCTTAAATTTATACCAACTACAATTAAATCTTTGTAAACCGAGTTTGTATGTTTGTAATCATTTTGATAATTTGTAATTTTGTCATATTAAATGACATTTAAAACATCTAACAGATTTGTGTTCGATTTAAATATTTAATTTAATTAAATGGTTTTAATAATTATCTAAATTTCATAATATATGTTTTGAAATATTAGTTGTATAATAATACATATTTCATTTTTTAATAAATAGTAGATGATGATATGAAGAATTAATATCAGCTCCAAAATGTGTACAAAGTAATCAGAGTTCCTCTAGTCACTAAAGTTCTTAAGCCCTAAAGGACATTAAGCATTCTGTCAACAACAGAAGGTGAACTCATCTCTATCTATGAGGCTGGTCATAGAAAATCATGATGCAAAGGGAATTTGACACTAAATTTTTAATTTTGCTTTACATTTGTATCTACTCTCTTCTTTAAGCAGTCCCATTTTATTCTCTGTGACATCCTACCTCATTTCCTCTCCTTAATCATAAAACTATTCGGACTATTAGAATCCCATCACACCCATGTTCACACTCAGGTATCAATTCAGTTCAGTCGCTCAGTCGTGTCTGACTCTTTGTGATCCCATGGACTGCAGTACGCCCGGCTTCTCTGTCCATCACCAACACCTGGAACTTACTCAAACTCATGTCCATTGAGTTGGTAATGCCATCCCACCATCTCATCCTCTGTTGTTCCCTTCTCCTCCTGCCTTCAATCTTTCCCAGCATCAGGGTCTTTTCAAATGAGTCAGCTTTTTGCTTCACGTGGCCAAAGTACTGGAGTTTCAGCTTCAGCATCAGTCCTTCCAGTGAATATTCAGGACTGATTTCCTTTAGGATGGATTGGTTGGATCTCCTTGCAGTCCAAGGGACTCTCAAGAGTCTTCTCCAACACCTCTGTTCAAAAGCATCAATTCTTCGGGGCTCAGCTTTTTTTATAGTCCATTTCTCACATCCATACATGACTACTGGAAAAACCATAGCTTTGACTAGATGAACCTTTGTCAGCAAAGTGATGTCTCTGCTTTTTAATACTCTGTCGAGGTTGGTCATAGCTTTTCTTCCAAGGAGCAAGTGTCTTTTATTTCATGGCTCATTCACCATGTGCAGTGATTTGGGACCCCCCCCAAAATAAAGCCTCTCACTGTTTCCATTGTTTCCCCATCTATCTGCCATGAATGATGGGACTGGATGCCATGATCTTAGGTTTTTGACTATTGACTTTTAAGCTAGTATACTAGTACTCTGTATATACACCCAGGTATACTAGACACCCATGTATACTAGACACCAATGTATGCTGCTGCTGCTAAGTCGCTTCAGTCGTGTCCGACTCTGTGCAACCCCATAGATGGCAGCCCACCAGGCTCCCCCGTCCCTGGGATTCTCCAGGAAAGAACACTGGAGTGGGTTGCCATTTCCTTTTCCAATGCAGGAAAGTGAAAAGCGAAAGTGAAGTCGCTCAGTCTTATTCGACTCTTAGCGACCCCATGGACTGCAGCCTACCAAGCTCCTCTGTCCATGGGAATTTCCAGGCCAGAGTACCAGAGTGGGTTGCCATTGTCTGCTCTGGACACCAATGTATACTAGACAGCAAATTGAATCTTTGTTCTATCTTCTCTATTACCTGTATTTGCATTTTCCCCCAAAGATATCCTGGCCAAAAGATAGAACACAGCCTAAAAAGACTTGATTTTTATACTATCAACAGAGACATAACAGAATCAAGATGGGGAGCAATTTTGAAGCAATATGTAAGTGACTGACTGCTTCAACCAGGCATATTATGGGTTCTTTTGGAGAATGAAATGGCAACCCACTCCAGTGTTCTTGCCTGGAGAATCTCCGGGACTGGAGAGCCTGGTGGGCTGCCATCTATGGGGTCACAGCAGCAGCATGCATATGTATAGCCTCCAAAACACAACAGCAAGTCAGGTGGGACAGGGATAGTGAGAACAGAGTAACAAGACACTACTAATGATTGCATATTTTACCCATATGTTTAAGTTATTAATAAAAATAAAGCAAGTATTGTTGTAAATTAAGCTCAGGACAGCTTGATGCTGAGTAGGTAAGATAGGTAAGTGGGCAGGTAGAAGGTAGAGAAAGCTTTCCTTGCGTAGTCTTAAACTGTAAATGCTGGTGCTAACTTATGCACTCTACATGGGGTGGAGTATTTGATAGAAGTGGCTGGGTTTTTTTTTAATATCTTAGAAAAGTACAGTCAAATAGACACCTAGAATCTTCCAGCAAATAGATTTCTGCTCTGAATAATGTAGAAAACATTGCATATTTTGCATCACTGCTGATTTAGGAGAAAAAGAGGCGACTGAGAATTGGTATACTTGTGTCAGATAACATAAACCAAAGAAAAAGTTATAAGCCACTGATATTAGTACATGTTTCCTGGATTTGCTGCACCTGTCTTGTTGAATCTATTATTTTCTGTGATAATCAATTTTCATTTTAAAGTGAGCAACTGATGTTCACTTTCCTTGGCTTTTCTTTCTTGAATTAATGTGGTTGTTATCTGTTTCTCTCAAAGATCTATCATACTATTTAATTAATTAAAAAGAAGTTTAGGAAAACTAATACCAATATCTTATAAAATTTTATATTAGATTTCTGTGATGCACTGTGTAATATTTTAAAAAACAAAAGGAGTATAGTTAGTCTACTATATTGGTATATTTGGTGTATACAGTCTGAACTCTTTAGCCAATTCTACTTTAAAAGATAATGTTTTGATTTTTCTAGTACCTAGCTCAATTTTCTCCAAACTGGATCCATTATCACTTTTTCCTTCCCTTTTCTCCTTCACATTCCTTTAACAGGGTGTCTGGGTTCTGGGTTAATTAGACATAATATGTGAAGAAGATTACAAAGAGAAAAATCAATTATTTCATTCTTCAGGGTGCAGTTCTAACTTAAAAATCATTTTGTGATGAATTACATAGCCATTATAGTTACATTTGAATTATTAACACAAAGATCCCTGGCCCTCCTGTCTATTTCTCAGTGATTATAATCCTCAAGAATTTAAATTCAATTAGGATTACTCACTAAAAAATGGTACAAAAGTTTTTTTCACCCAGTAATCTATCCTCAAGTTTGTGTAAGACTCATAATATGTAAAATAATTTCAAGAGTTTCAAGAAATCTATACATTTAGTAAATTAGATATATGATATATTTTAGAAAATATATATAGTATAGATATATGAATGAATACATGAGGTACCTTTTTCTGATTAAAAAAGAAACTGGGACACTTGGAAGGGAAGTTATAGTCAGAATCTGAAATAGCACTTCAGAGTTATTTCTTTGGTTTTTTGACTAGAAGAAGAATTTTTAGAATATGCTGTCTTATGTCCAGAAGAATCTATAGCCAATAGTGACTATAATAGGCAGTAGAAGAATAATAACAAGTAAGTAAATATTTTAAAAGCAGATAGAACTAATTAAAAACCTATTTCTTACTAGATTTCAAAAGATATTTGAATTCTAAAACTTAATCTGCTTTTATGAACTGAAATTTTAGCCTCCCAAACTACTATTTATGTGAAGAGGGCACATATTTCAGGGAATTTAAAAATATGTCAGGAAGAAGCACGTTGTTTGCATAGTTCTAAGCATGACTAATTTATACTGTTATTTTAAAATTTGAAATCATAAGCTCTTGCCTAAATAAACTTCAAAGCTATATATACACACACACACACTATACATGTATAAGTGGAAAGAGCAATATTTTACTCACAGGCAAACTGAAGAATGACTTCTCTACTAAGAATACTTCCAAATGTGTTGGCTGCCAAACACTGATAATGACCAGAATCCTTTGCTTCACTTGGATTGCTTATAATAAAGGCCCCGTCTATCAAACTGTAGCGATAATCACTTTCCAAATCTATTTCTGTTCCATTTCGAAGCCATCTTAGGGAAAAATCAGAAGACAAATGTAAAAATTACTTAAGACATAATACTCCCTGGGTGTATCAGAATCTCACTGAAAGGAATTTTTAAGAAAAGAAAAATGATTAATAGTGAATTTCTACCTGTAATTGGGAATTGGGTTGCCACGAGCTTCACAATTCAGTGCTACTTTCTTTTCATCAGAATCAGTCGGGAAAATTATATCATCTGGTTCTTGCATAAACACTGGTCCGTAATCCACACTTTCTGTAAGGACCAAAAAGACACACTTTAAAATATCTTGAAACAGCAAAACATTTTTTTCTCCATTATGTCCCTACTCAAAATTCTTGCTCTTTCCTCATGCTGAACAGGCTTATTACCAAAGAAAGGTATAGCTGGAAAATTATATTGTTTTAGTAAATTGCAGAGACCTAAATAGATGTTTTTCTCTACTTGACCAAGACGGCTTTTAAAAAATATGATACATGAAATGTAAAGACACACATCTCAAGCATAGGTGTTGTACATTTTAAAATATATCTTTAAATTCACCAAAAGCAGAGCTAAGGAGATAGTAAATAAAAATAATAGTTTTTAAAAAACTGAAATTGTAGAAGTCTTAGAATGTTGAAAATAATATATGATAAAATCATGAACTAATACTCTGCTACTACTTGGGTACTATAGATATGAAAATGTGGGTCCTCATGCATTTTTCACATATTCCTTTCTTCACTTATTCAATCAAGCACTGCTGCTGCTGCTAAGTCACTTCAGTCATGTCCGACTCTGTGCAACCCCATAGATGGCAGCCCACCAGGCTCCCCCATCCCTGGGATTCTCCAGGCAAGAACACTGGAGTGGGTTGCCGTTTCCTTCTCCAATGCATGAAAGTGAAAAGTGAAAGTGAAGTCGCTCAGTCGTGTCTGACTCTTAGCGACCCCATGGACTGCAGCCCACCAGGCTCCTCCATCTATGGGATTTTCCAGGCAAGAGTACTGGAGTGGGTTGCCATTGCCTTCTACTAGATCTCAAAGCACTTTAAATACCTCTCATAGAAGCCTTTAAGATTTTACGAAACATCAAACAACAATTACTATAAAGGTAACATTTTCTGTCTGAGAAAGTATCAGAGCATTTCAATCTTTAAAACTACAGCTGATAATTTTCTTAAACATTTTGTAATCAGTAAAAATTATCTTTAATATCTTTAATAGATAACATATTTGGCATTTGATTCAGTAAAAATTAAACTTCTCTTGAATTTTGAAAAACATCATGTTTTTCTGTTTATAATTGGACATCACTACTAAAACATACATTTATGTAAAATTGACTAAATCACTGCAAATAAAACTAATTTTAAGTTACAAACCTTCACACTTTTTAGTCAAGGATGTTTATCTTACTTTAGTATGACTTTCAAGCACCCTGGTTTAATTTCAGAGAATCTAAAGTTATGGCTTGTGAAGTATTTAATGACAGCTGGTTTGATGCGAGCAACTCCTCCCTGGCTGTGGTTTCCTCTCCCCGTTATCACAGAGAGATAGGGCTTACACCATTCTGCTTAAATTCTTCAGTTTTCTGCTGTAAAACAGTCGTCAAATAATCTATAGCCTCATCCACGTGCAGCCCATGGAGGTCTAGAACATTCTGCGGCAGTAGGGAGGCATTGATTTTCTTAAATATCTCCACAGCAGCAAGGTGATTAGCTTCTTTCAACTTTTCCTCATGGAGACTACCCTGCTGGGCATAAAATGTGGCAACGTTTTTCTTCCCCATCTGATAAGTTTCTTTTGCCTTGCTGTAGCATTCCATCCTCTTCTGTTGGTGCAGGAAAGCCTCTGCCTTGTAGTCATCATTCTCTGGGTACTCAAAGTGCTGGAAAGATGGTTCACTTGGTATATCTTCAGTCTCGTTCCATTTCTTTGCCTTTTTCTCCTTAGACTTCTGTGCAGTATGAGAAGTGATATTCTCATTTTGGTGCACAGATTCTTGCGCTACCACTGTTTTTACAGGGTCTCCTTGAAGAACACAATTTAGAAATTGTACTGTGTGTTCTAATGAATAGTTGTGGTCCTTGAAAATGTCCACCAGGAGATTTTGGTTAATGGCTGCAAATATCTTAAAGAGTTGCTTCTCCTTTTAGCTTAGTGGCACAATCTTTCTCAAACATAAGCGTCTCTCTTTTCAAATCATGCTTTTCCTGTAAGGCAATTTCTTCTGACATTATTTCTCTGAGTGATACTTTTTTAGTTTGAGTGTTCCAATGATCCAGTAAGGGTAGCATTTCAGGTGCTGCTAAAGTCCTCAGTAATTTTTCGCCTGTTCTCTGAGATGACTTTTGTTCTGAATTATCAAGACCAACATGCCCAACCAGGGAAGGATCTTGCGTTAACTTGACATAAGCTACCTCTTCTTGTCTTTGTTGCTCCATTACAGATTCTCTCCATTTCTCATGAATCACTTTAGCCAGATTCAGATCTGTATGAATCACACAATCCTCAACTGTTAGGGACCCTGAGTCAATACCAACAGGGCCAAATAATTCATTGAGCTGAAAAGCCAGTTCAGGGGGCAATGCCAATTCAAGACAGTCTATGGTCAGAGATTTGGTTGTCACTGGAGTGGGATTCAGTGTCTCAGCTTTATCTTCTCCAGTAACTCCAGCTGACAAAGCACTCCCTGCCATTAGAATTGTCTCCATTTCCTGTTCCTCTTCAATCATAAATTCTTCTGTGTTTGGAAATTTCACATAGTCTTCTGGAAGATTTTCATTTTTATTTTATATGCATAGTTATATGCATACCTAGTCTCAAAAGCATTCTGAAATGTGAAATCAGGAAAAAGTAAAGCTTTTTCTTTTTTTACTAATCATAAATTTGATTACATGATAACCTTAGATTAATATTTTCAACATTGGCACAAAAGACGTTTGGGGATATTCTTTATTGTGAGGATTTTCTGGCCTCTACCCTCAAGATTCCAGCAGCACACCTCCCCAAAATGCAAGAATAAAAAATGTCTGCAGACCTCATTAGATGTCTCATGGGGTCAAAATAACCCTTGTTTAAAGCCACTGTCTTGGAAAATATGAAGAGCAAAGATTTTAGGAAGAACATTTTTCCAATGTCTGTGTTAAACAGGTGGGGTATTTACATTCTCTGTGGATAACCACAAGAAAATATCAGGAAACAATTCAAGAATGAATAATCTTGAAAAATAAAGACTTAGCAAATTATTACTGAAAAGATGTACACCTCCATATTTAGAATAATGAGTTTAGAGTAAATCAATTTGCTTTCTTGAAAAGTACTCTACAGCCATTCACTTTTGGACAAAAATAAACATGGTATTCCAATCATCCTTCTGATACAAATTGAATACTTACAATGGCCAATACCAACAAATATTTTCTTTGAGTTCTCCTGGAAAACCTAACTGAGGTTCTTTTCCCTAATGTATTAAAAAAAAAATTACATGAGAGTAACTAAAATGTGTTATTCTATATGAAATTCTACTGTTGTTTTACTTTAAAAAAGGAAAACAAATAAGACATTTGATAAATAAATAACTAGAGGAAATTATTGTCAAAATATCATGTTGCATGTTATTGTATCATAATGATCTTCTTAAAATTTGGAAAAGCACATGAAACCTCAAAAATCTCAATTATTATTAAACTACATAATCAAATCATGAAAAGGAATACTTTATTCTGGACTTTACACATTAAAATATAATCTTGTAAATTGACATTATAAATATCTATGATATATAAGAATAAATTTTAATAAATATATTTTATAATTTTATACATTTTTTAAAATTCTTGAGCTTTAGAGTCAGACACTTGAATTCAAATTTTAAAACCATCTTGAGCCAACTACTTTTATACTTTGCTGCTTCATTTACTAATTGTAGATAATAATGTCTCCTTTCAATATTATTATGGAGATATATCAATATTTGTAAACACTTAGTATGTCACAGTTCAGTTCAGTTCAGTCACTCAGGCGTGTCCGACTCTTTGTGACCCCATGAATCACAGCACGCCAGGCCTCCTTGTCCATCACCAACTCCTGGAGTTCACCCAAACTCATGTCATCGAGTCAGTGATGCCATCCAGCCATCTTATCCTCTGTTGTCCCCTTCTCCTCCTGCCCCCAATCCCTCCCAGAATCAGGGTCTTTTCCAATGAGTCAACTCTTCGCATGAGGTGGCCAAAGTA
>NW_011494834.1:2516506-2529063 GCF_000754665.1 Bison bison bison
CAGTTCAAAAGCATCAATTCTTCAGCGCTCAGCCTTCTTCACAGTCCAACTCTCACATCCATACATGACCACAAGAAAAACCATAGCCTTGACTAGATGGACCTTTGTTGGCAAAGTAATGTCTCTGCTTTTGAATATGCTATCTAGGTTGGTCATAACTTTCCTTCCAAGGAGTAAGCATCTTTTAATTTTATGGCTACAAGTACTCAACAAATTATAATTAATAAGAGTAATAACTAAAACTTACTTGTGTCATAATTACTATATGCCAGACATTATACTGAATAATTTATATGCAATATATCATGTAACACTCATAACAATGTGACTAGAACTAATTTCCACATTTTATTTTTTCATAGAGCAGTAATTTTTCATTTTTCTTTGTAAGAGTAGTATCCTTTATTTTTAATTAAATTTTATTGAAGTATAGATGATTAACAATGCATTAAATACAGGTTTAGAGCAAAGTTAATCAGTTTTATATATATTCACACTTTTTTAGATTCTTTCCCATATAGGACGTTAAAGAGTATTGAGTAGAGTTCGTGTGCTATACAGTATGTTTTTATTAGTTATCTATTTAATTTTCCCATTTTATAGAAGACAAAACTGAGGCTAAAATCAATTAAGCAAATTTGTATAGCAAATAAATTATGAATTTGGGGCATAAATTCAGGGTTGTTGGAATACAGAACCTGATTATCACTATCACTATTGTTACTACCACTATTACTATTATTTATAATAGCTATTATTATTATATTTAAATAGCATTCACAAAGCACTCTTGTATATTTCTATTTAGTTATCTGAGCTGAGTTTCATAATTATTTGTAATTCAAAGTTGAAAACACTGAGCTTCTGAGAGAAGACTTCTTCAAAATTAGCACATTGTGAATGGTTGATTTAATTAATGTTCTTTGATTCCAAATCTTAGACTCTGAAAACTGTCAAAACAAGACAAGGGAAATAAAGGCTTTCCAGACTGGGGAAAAGCAGAACGCTAAGATTTGCTAAATTATACACTGAAAAGTTAAAGGACTAGTCTGAAAAACACATATTCTATTATGAGAGCCCATACTCTGTTAGAAACATCTGTTCATTGTCACTTCTGAAAGCATTTTAGTGACTCAGTGAGTGCTCTCTCTCCCTCTCTCTTTCTGCTGTTCCTCTTTCTCTTGTTTTTCTCTTAGAAATAAAGTTCATCGTAAAGGGTGGAAAAGCCTGTATCTATGGTGAGTTTCCCTGTCCCTAGCAAAAGGGTGATCAAAGATGCTTCTATTTCTGAAGGAATTAGCTTTTAAAGTTCCATACCAACAAGGTATAATTATAAGTAAACTCAGACAAACTATTTTGAGGGCTTCCCTGGTGACTCAGTGGTAAAGAATCCTCCTGCAATGTAAGAGTGGACAGCGGAATCTGGTGGGCTTTTCTCCACATCCTCTCCAGCGTTTGTTGCTTGTAGATTTTTTGATGATAGTCATTCTGACAGGTGTGAGATGGTAGTTCCTTGGCTTTGATTTGAACTTCTCTAATATAATTAACAATTTAGAGTTTTTTTTTTCATGTGCCTGTTAGCCATCTGAATGTCTTCTTTGGAAAAAATGTCTACTCGGGTCTACTTTTTATAGCCCAGAATTTCACTTGGTAAACGAAGGATAGTACACCCACAAGGCATTTTGGCCGGCTGACCCTGAAGGAGAGGCTTCAACCTGTCTTGACTCCCTCCTTTTACACTTTTTGTCTCCTCCCCCTGAGCCTGCCCTATGCAGATTAGGGCTAGCACACATCATCAGTCAGGAAGGGGGTGTGTTTTCTTCACCTGAGGTTCCCACTCCAGGTCAGAGGATTTTCCCTTTGTTCCCTTTTCATGGGCTTTTCCCCTTTCTTTGTCTTTTAGCTGCCACCAGTTTGGACTTCTTTTTCTATTATAATTACCTAACATTCTCCCCTTAAGAGATGGGAGGCCCAATTCAATAGGAATAGGGGCATTGAGGTCTCTCTGGCTACTTCCTGCTGAGCTGAGACATTGAAGGTCATGGGGCCTTGGTCTCTTGCTAGTCTCAAGCCTCAGAGTCCTTATAGACCTGTCTGTCTAAGGGTGAATGAGTTTCCTTGGCTGAGGCAAACCAAGAGAGAAAGAACATAGCCCAGAATTAACTCAAGAGTTATCCCAAGAAAGCTTATCCCCAAAAACTTAATTTTGGGGGTATTCATTAGAACGGTGCTTATTGATGGTTCTGAATAGGTATTGGAGAGCTCCCAGGAGGTCACAGGTGTATTGAGTGTCCTCTTCTGTTTTCTTCCATATGAACTGGAGTTCAGCCTTTGTGGACCCATCTTTCCAAACCTTAATTAAGACTTGAATCCCTGGGGCATATAGTGGTGGCCCTTCAGAATCTTTTGGGTCCTGGTTGACATCTCATAAACATATTTCTTCTTGGAATTGCCCAATAACCATGGTGTAAGACCATGGCATAAGACCAGAGGGTCTGAGTCTCTGGATCCAGGAAGAGGTCATTGACATAAAAAAAAAAAGGTCTCCCATATAGTGTCTCAGAAGGGCTAAGATCAATCTGTTCCTTAGGGGCAACATGGGTGCAGAGGGGAGCTATTGGTAAAGCCTCCTTTAATCTGAGAAAGGTCTCCTGAATTATCTTTTTTATCACTTATTTTAAGAATTGGTTGGCTCTCTCTACTTTTCCTGAAGACTGAGACCTCCGGGCACAATGGAGGTAATAGGTAATGCCCAATGTCTTAGAGGGGCTTCCCCGGGGGTTTGAGGGTAGAGCGTCTGCCTGCCATGTGGGATCCCTGTGTTTGAATCCCAGGTTGGGAAGATCCCCTGGAGAAGGAAACAGCAAGCCACTCCAGTGGAAAATTCCATGGACAGAGGAGCCTGCTAAGCTACCGTCCATGGAATTGCAGAGTCACACACAACTGAGCAACTTCACTTCACAATGCCTTAGAGAGCCCTTGAGTGGTTTTAAAAGTAACTGATGTTCTATTGTCTTTTTGTAGTGACCTAGGCAGGCCAAATCTTGGAATAATTTCATGGAGCTGCTTTTTCACCACCTCCTCAGGCTTCTCAGTCTCAGTGGGAAAGCCTTCAATCCATCCTGTAAAGGTATCTATCATGACTATTATGTACTGATATCCTTGAGAAACTGGCATCTGGGTAAAGTCCATCTTCCAGTCCTTTCCTGGGTAGGTCCCATGCCATTGGATCGGCTGGGCTAGCTGTTGTCTTTGAGTTATTTGGGGGTTATTTAATTGGCAATTGAGACACAGGGAGACCACTTGACTTATAGTCGTTCAGATGCCTGCTCGTCTGAAGAACCTTTCTAGTAATGTTTGGAGGGCCTTGTCCCCTATATGAGTGGTGGCCTATGAGGAGTTAACCAACTCCCATTGGAGGTTCCTCAGCAGAAAGAGGAGCCCCTCTTTTTGGAAACACCTCACATGATCTTGTTGAAAGCCCTCACTCTTAGCTTTAAGACTCTGCCCTTCAGTATATGAAGGAGTTCCTGGCAAATTAGTCTGCAGCACTAAGGTGGAAACCCCTATTAGGTCACTGTTTTGTAATGCTGTTCTCTTAGCTGCCACTGCCTGGTTCCCTTGAGCCACTTCTGTACTCCATTTTCCAGTCTCCTCTACAGTGGGAGACTGCAACCTCAGCAGGCAGGTGGACTGCCTCCAAAAGCCTAAGGATTTGATCACCATACTTTATTGGGGACCCTCGGGTGGTCAAGTGGCCTCTTTATTTCCAAATAGCAGCATATGCATGTAGCACCTGAAAGCCACACTTGGAGTCAGTGTAAATGGCCACTCTTTTTCCTTTTCCCAGCTCTAAAGCTTGAGTCAGAGCTATGAGCTCAGCCAATTGGACTGAAGTACCTGGAGCTAAAGGTTTAGTCTCTGTGGTCTCAAAATTGGAGACTACTTCAGATCCTGCCTCCTTTTTCTAAGACAAAGTTGTTTCAATTGGTGTACCCAATTTCCTCAGGATTGGTCAGAGGGTCTTCTGACAATCCCTCTTGGGGTTTTGTCCAATGGTCCAAAGTTTCTAGGCAAGAGTGAAAGGGGAGAGAGTTCTCAGGGGTAGGCATGAGAGTAGCTGGGTTAAGAACCTCAAAAAAGGAAATAGTCCTGGATTTTCCATCAGCATTATCTGGTAATGCATGAGGATTATTTGATTGGACATCCATAAATGGCCACTCCCACTTAGGAGTTTTTTCACTTGGTGGCTGGTAAAAAATAAATAAATAAATAAATATAGCAAGAGAGTTTTAAAGCATCTTCTATTAGGGCTGCAAGCTTTCAAAAGCAGGGAGGCCAGCCTCAGGAGGTTGGGTTGAGCCTCTTCAATAAGTGAGTTACTGACTGGGGCTCAGGTCCCAACCTTTGCGTTAACACTCTCAAGGCTATTCCTTCTTTTTCATGGATGTATACTCGGAATGCTTTTTCTGGGTCTGCAACCTCAAAGTGGGTGCTTGGGTTAAGGCTTGTTTTAGTGTTGCCTCTGCCTCCTTTTGAGAAGGTAATGACACCCCACTCCAGTACTCTTGCCTGGAAAATCCCAGGGGCGGAGAAGCCTGGTAGGCTGCAGTCCATGGGGTCGCTAGGAGTCGGACACAACTGAGCGACTTCCCTTTCACTTTTCACTTTCATGCACTGGAGAAGGAAATGGCAACCCAATCCAGTGTTTTTGTCTGGAGAATCCCAGGGATGGGGGAGCCTGGTGGGCTGCTGTCTATGGGGTCGCACAGAGTCGGACGTGACTGAAGTGACTTAGCAACAGCAGCTGCCTCCTTTTGAGGTCCCCACGTCAATGGGATTGGTGAGTATATCTCTTCTCAGTAAAGGATTTGGACACTCAGGGATCATCAGAAACTGATGGGAAAATATCTGTGCATCACAGCAACAAAGAAGTGATTGGGTGAATCTTTTTGTAATTGTTTTCCTGTAGCACCCAAAATTGTACATGTTGGGGGGAGATGACTCCAGAGTAGGAGGTCAGGAGAGAGTAGGTAGCCCCAGTGTCAACCAAGAAATTTTTGGACCTACCTGCCACATCCAGTTGCACCTTTGGCTCCAGCCCCATGATGGTTAATTGTTACAAGTGGACTGGCTGGAGTGGGCCACTTCAGTCCTGTTAAACCATTGTGAAGGAAGGCTTGGCACTTGGCCTTGGGACTCTTGGGTCCTGAGGGCAGAGTGCCACCCAATATCCCAGTTGATGGCATATGTAGCAAGCTTTTTTAGGAGGCTTGCCATGGTATGGACACTTTCTGGCCCAATGTCCCACCTATCTACAGATTAGCCATTTGTCTCATGCCTTGTCCTTGAAGTTTGCCACAGGGCTCCCCTAGAGGGTGGCCAGCATCTGGGCATGCCTTGACTCTTTCCTTCTCTCCCTTTCCTGGGGCTTGGCCTTTCTCTCCTGTTATCTGGTATCAAAGGTATTGGTGGCTGCCTGGACCATTTCATCTAAAGAGGAAGCAGAGTCCTGATGCTATAGCTGTTGTAACTTCATCCTTATGTATGATGCAAATTGGGACAGGAATTTGTTCTTTAAAATCACCTGTCCATTGTAAGAGTCTAAATCTAGATTGGAAAACTTTAGTAGGGCCTCTTTTAGCCTTTCCATAAAGGCAGTGAGATTCTCATTGGGTTCCTGAGTTATTGCTGAGACCCAGGCACAGCACCACAGCACCATAACTAATAGGCTTCCTTCTGTTTCCATGGGTGGACTTCCTTAGGGTGAGTCTTCTGAAGCTTATTCTAGCCAGTACTGTTGCAATCTGAGAGCTGGGCATCCCTGGGTCAGGGCGTAGATACCCAGGGATTTGGAGGCAGGTCAACCTCCTGGAGATTGAATCTTCAGGCAAGTCGAGACTGGGCAGCCTCCTGGGAATTGGGTCCCTGGGTGGCTTGAGGCAGGTTGAACCACTCTAGGTAATAACAGAATTAGTGATAAAGGAGTGGGTAGATGTTCAATACAGTGGAATGGAGATTTGATCCGGAGGTATATTCACAGCTTTAGGAGAAGAGTAGTAAGAGTTTGGGCCCAAATGGCCCGCAGGCTAACTCCCAAAGTGGCAAACATTGTCCCTGGAAGTCCAATTGCCCTCAAAGGGATTCCACCAACAGGAGGACTTTTAGCAGGCACTGTGTGTCTGCTGCCCACCCTAGCAGGTGCACTAAGAAGTGCTGTTGTTGCACATGTCTTAGGAAACATGGGAGATGAAGACCTGAATCTCTTGAGGGTACTAAACACTTTTTCCCTCCCAAAGGCCAGCCATTTTCTGATTGTCCCACCAGAAAGTTGCAGAAGCAACACTGTGGGCCCAAACAAGGCTCATGCAAAGAGCACAACTTCTGGAAATAGAAAAGCTAATAACCCTCCCAATACTTTGCAGAGAGTGGCATAGATGAAGGGAAGAGCTGGAGGACAAGAGGAGAAGGCAGTGAGAAAAATGTGCTGAGGAATCCCCTTACTATTATTATCCCCTTATTATTCCTGAGGAATAGCCTTCCAGGAAAGTGGCTAAACGCTTGTCATGTGCCCACACAGCTTTCATTCCCCTGATCTTCGGCACAAGGGGGACTAAGGACAAAAGAACCCTCATCCACTGGGCAATGGCTTCTGGGTACAATGGATGGTGGAACCTTCAGGACATGCCAGGGAGTAGCTCCTGACAGAATCCCTCAGTTACATCCACAGCCACTTGCCTGTTCACAGCGGGTATGAGCAGACACAAAGGAGAGATTGTAAAGGAATTAAGATTTTGTTAGCCATATGTGCCTTCCAGACAGAGGCGAGGACCTCCTACCTTAACCAGAGGTCTTCTGGAATCTGAGACTGTGCTACGTGAGCTTTCTGCCACCTTAGTTTTTGCTGTGCCAGGTTCCACCGCAATCAATCCCTTCACTTCTGCCGCGCTGGGTTTCTGTTGCGCTCAGCTTTCACTGAGTGAACTTTCACCATATTGGGCTTCAGATCTGATGGGCTTCTGGCTCACTGGGTCCAGCTGAGGTGTCTACAGTCAGGCTACATCTGGGTCATGGCACCAGATATGTCAGGAGAGGGTGTAGTATCCTCAGTCCAGTCTCACCACAAGGAAGAGTTGAAAAGGCAAACCAGTGTTACACCTTGGTTGCAACTCAGAATTTTATCTGGTAAACAAAGGATAGTACACCCTCAAGGCATGAGGGCAGGCCAACACTGAAGGAGAGGCCTATACAGGTCTTCTTCCCACTTTTAATTACATTGGCTTTTTTTTTTTTTTTCATACTGATTTGTATGAACTGCTTACATATGTTGGATATGAATCCCTTACTGGTTATGCTATTTGCATATATTTTCTCCTATTCAGTAGGTTGTCTTTTTGTTTTGTCAAAAGATTTCCTTTATTGTGCAAAATCTTTTAGGTTAAATTAGGCTCCATTTGTTTCTTAAATTAGGTCTTACTTGTTTCTTTTTGCTTTTATTTGTTTTGCCTTAGGAGACAGATCCAAAATATATTACTAAGACTTATGTCAACAAGTGTTCTGCCTATATTATCTTCTGGAAGTTTTAAGGTTTCAGGTCCTGCATTTAGGTCTTCAATCTATTTTGAGTTTATTTTTTGTATATGGTGTGAGGAAATGCTCTAGTCTCATTGTTTCACATGTAGCTGTCACTTTCCAAACACCTTTTATTTAAGAGAATATCTTTCCTGCATTGCGTATTCTTGCCTCTTTCTTCATAGATTATAGGTTATAGGTGCATGGGTT
The DNA here is from genome assembly GCF_000754665.1 of Bison bison bison. Taxonomy (NCBI): domain Eukaryota; kingdom Metazoa; phylum Chordata; class Mammalia; order Artiodactyla; family Bovidae; genus Bison; species Bison bison. The sequence goes on from NW_011494834.1 coordinate 2,524,289, forward strand.
TATTTCTGGGCTCTCTGTTTTGTTCCATTGATCTATGTGTCTGTTTTATGTGCCAGCACCATGCTTTTTTGACTACTCTTGCATTGTAATATAGTCTGAAGTATGGGGTCATGAAACTTCCAGCTTTTTGCTTTTTTCTCAAGATTGTTTTGTCAAATAAGAATCTTTTGTAGTTCCATGTAAATTTTAAGATTTTTTCTAGCTCTATGAAAAATGTCATTGGTATCTTATTAGTTCTATCATTGTATATGGAGATGTTTTCAACTGCATGGCTATTTTAACAATATTAATTATTCTAATCAAAGAGGTAGAGATATATTTCCATTCATTTGTATAATATTCAACTTCTTTTATTGATGTTTTATAATTGTCATAAAATAGATTTTTCACCTCCTTGGTTACATTTATTCCCAGATGTTTTATGTATTCATTTATTGATGTGATTCTAAACAGGATTAATTTTTACTTTTTATTTCTGATAGTTCATTATTAACATATAGAAAAGCAAGATTTATGTATTTTAATCTTGTATCCTGCAACTTTACTAAATTCATTTATTAGTTGTAGGTTTTTTTGGTGGAGACTGTAGGGTTTTCTGTATGAAATACAATATCATCTGTAAATAATGACTGTTTTACCTCTCCCTGCCCCATATTTGGATGCATTTAATTTCTTTTCCTTATCTCATTGCTGTGGCTAGGGCTTCCAATACTATGTTACATAGAAGTGGCAACAGTGAGCATCCTTGATTTAGACAAAAACTTTCAATGTTTAACCATGAAATATAATGTTAGCTGTAGGTTTGTCATAAATGACTTTTATTATGTTGATATATGTTCCCAGTATACCCAGTTTTATGTCAGTTTTAATCATGAATGGAGGTTGTAGACTTTTAATTTTTTTCTGCTTCTATTGAGCTAATTATTTAATTTTAATCCTTCATTTTGTTAATGTGTTGTATCATGTTTGATTTGCAAATGTTGAGTCATTCTTGTGTCCCTGGAATACATATGACTTAATCCATAGCTTATGATCCTTTTGTATATTTTTGGATTCAGTTTGCTGATATTTTGTTGGGCATTTTTATATGTATGTTCATCAAAGATATTGGCTTATATTTTTCTTTTTTTAAATTATTGTCTGGTCTTGGTATCATGATAGATGCAGCCTCATAGGATGAAATTTGGAGTGTTCCATTTTCTTCCATCTTGGAAACAGATTGAGAAAGATAGGTTTAGTTCTGTATATGTTTAGTAGAGTTCCCATGTAAAACCATCCAATCCTGTAGGTTTGTTTGCTGTCTTTTTTTTAAATTACATTCACAAATTTATTTTCAGTACTAGTGATCAGTCTATTCAAGAAGTCTGTTTTTTCTTGATTCTATCTTGGTGGTTTGTATCTTTCTAAAAATTTGTTCATTTCCTCTAAGTTGTCCAGTTGGTTGACATATAACTATTCACAATATTCTTGTGACTTTTTTTTCTTTTGTAGCTCTGTGATATCAGTTGTTATTATCACCCCTCTTTCATTTCTTATGTTGTTTACTTGGATCAGAAATCTCTTCAGTTGCTATTACTTTATAAAATTTATCTTTATTTTTTATGTTCTATTTGGATGATTTTATTATTTTATCTTCCAGATAACTTATTCTTCTCTGTCACTTAGTCTGCAACTCATCCCTTCTAGTATTTTTTGTGATTTGTCTATTGAATTATTTATTTTTGATTGGGTCTTTTTTATATTTTCTAGTTCCTTATTAAAATGTTCAATCATGGTCATGAAGTCGCTCAGGCATGTCCGACTCTTTGTGACCCCATGGACTGTAGCCCACCAGGCTCCTCCATCCATGGAATTTTCTAGGCAAGAGTACTGGAGTAGGTTGCCATTTTCTAATTCAGTTAACATTTTTAGTAACAATATTTTGAATTCTTATTTATCTTTATTTATCTTATCAATCTTATTGATAACTTATTTCTGTTTATTTGTTTTTCAGGAGTATTCTCTTTTTCTTTCCATTAAGAATAGTTCCTCTGACTTTTAATTTTACTTAATATTCTCTGGCTCCATGAATTTAAATGAAACAATTGCCTATCACAATCTTACAGTGATATGTTTTTATGTGAGAACCTCCCTATGCAAACTGGGTGTATCTAATGCCTTTGGTAAGAGTGCTGATGTGAAGTAGATGCCAGTCACATCTTTCCTCAGGGTGTGCTGGTAGGTATCACCTTGGTAGGAATGGGACTGGATATGGAGGAGCTAAAGCTGGCACTGAGTATGAGGTAGGATTTCCTCATACCTCAGTGTCAAGCATAGGATATGACCCCAAGTTGCTGGAACAAAAGCCCTGAGGACTGGGTTCAAAGTGGCTCTATTCTCTTTAAGTGTATATTTTTTCTCTCCCCAAACCAGGTTCTTTGCCCCAGAAGAAGGGGGAAGCTGAAGCAAGTGAGACTCAAGTGCAAGCAGAGCATCAAGTGCTGCCTGTGTAGGCGGTTGCGGCTCTGATCAGGGGCAGCCTTGGGTGTGAGCTCCATTTGTTTCTCACAGCTGATCACTGTCCCCTCCTCTGCTGCCTTCATTACCGTCTCACTGTTGTGGAGTCCTTTCACAGGAGTGGCAGGACCCACATGGACTCTAAGCACATGATGGGGGATTAGCTTTGGTGGAGCAGTCACTGTCAGGATCTAGGAAGATTTGGGGACATGGCTTGAGGAATGCCTTCTAGGTTTGGACCACCCTCCCTGGGCTATGCCCCAGGACTAGGTAGCTTCTGCATCCCCTCGTGGTGCCCTGCCTCCAGGCTGGCCTGCTCCAGATCCAGAGCTGTGCTGTGCCATGGAGAGAGTGAGGTCAGAGCATTTACTTGACTTGGACTGTGGCATGTACCATACAGTGGCTGGCTGTGGGAACCCTGCAGCCACAACAGCAGATCTCTCTCTGCCCTCTGCCTTGGGGCTATTTAGCATGTATATACCCCTCATAACGGAGAAGGCAATGGCACCCCACTCCAGTACCTTTGCCTGGAAAATCCCATGGACAGAGGAGCCTGGTAGGCTGCAGTCCATGGGGTTGCTAGGAGTCGGACACGACTGAGCGACTTTGCTTTCACTTTTCACTTTCATGCATTGGAGAAGGAAATGGCAACCCACTCCAGTGTTCTTGCCTGGAGAATCCCGGGGATGGGGGAGCCTGGTGGGCTGCCGTCTATAGGGTCCCACAGAGTCGGACACGACTGAAGTGTCTTAGCAGCAGCAGCAGCAGCAGCAGCAGCAGCAGCAGCAGCAGGAGCAGACCCCTCATAAGTGTACTGCAAGCTTTTCCAGACCTTCTATCTGATCCAAACATATTCCATCCAGCCAAGGAGGCTTGTCTACTCTGTGTGGAACTCCGACAATGGGACACCCTGTCTGTGGCTTCAGTCACTCACTCCCCAGGGCAGGTATCTACTCCTAAAATCTTCTTTGTTCTCTGAGTTCCTTTCCTGTGGGCACAGGTTTTGACTCAATTGCTTTTCTTCCCTTCCTACTCAATTGCATGTGTATCTTCTTAAATTCTTACTTGTACAGGAGTCTTGCCAGTTTCCAGTTCATTTTCAGTGAAGATTGTTCCACATATAGATCTATTCCTTTATGTGTATCTGTTGGAGAAGTTGAGCTACATGTATTCTTACTCCACCATCTTTTCTTCCCTCCTAAGACTTCATTTTTCTGGAAGATTTCTTCATTTGTTTCATCCTCTTCATACCATTTAGGAATACATTGGCTTTTTTTTAAATGTCTGCTTCATCATCTCTGTAAGAAGTTTTTTTATAAAGTATGTTTAAAATTTTTGATGTAGGTCATTTTTAAAGACTTTATCGAATTTGTTGCAATATTGCTGCCATTGTTTTTTTATGTTTTGGTATTTTTGCCACGAGGCATGTGGGATCTCAACTCCCTAACCAGGAATCAATCTCATGCCCCCTGCACTGGAAGGCAAATTCTTAACCACTGGACCACTACAGAAACCCCCTGTAACAAGTTTGTATTTTTATCATTTTCCTATTTCTTTGACTTTCCAAATTTGTTTGCTATGCTCCTATCTTTTCAGTTGCTTCTATATTACCAATAATGATGCTTTCAATTCTTTAATGGTTTTATTTGTCCTTTTCATTTGTTTCCTGCACTCTAAGAATTGCTTCTTATAAGTTTCTGTTATCTTGTCATATGTACTTTGACTCTACTTATGTGTTCTTTAAACTGTTCATACAATGTCAGTTGCTTCCTTGGAGGAAGACAGTTGTTGAAAAGAGATTTTGTTCAGGTTATGGAGGAGTCCACATATGACAAACTGAAATCTCTGGCCTGGTCAACAACCAAAAAGAAACTGAGTTCTATTAACAACTACATGAGTGTAGTTTGAAGTGGAACTTCATCGGTCAGTCCTTCAAAGGTGAATGCAGCTGCAATCAACAGCTTGACTGACATCTAATCTTATGAGAGAGCTTAAGCCAGAACTACCCACCTGAACTATAGCTAGATTCCAGACCCACAGTCTCTGTGAGAAAATGAATGATTATTGTTTCAATTTGCTAAAATTTGAGATAATTTTTACATAATAATAGATGGCAACCCACTCCAGTGTTCTTGCCTGGAGAATCCCATGGACAGAGAAGCCTGGTAGGCTGCAGTCCGTGGGGTCTCACAGAGTCGGACACGACTGAAGCGACTTGGCAGCAGCAACAAGCTATTTTCATCTCTCCATATTACTGATAGAAAAATGTGTTTAAGACA
>NW_011494834.1:2529163-2530174 GCF_000754665.1 Bison bison bison
TTAAGACAAGCCATAAGGAATCTCCACACTGTTCTCCATAGTGGCTGTACTAGTTTGCATTCCCACCAACAGTGTAAGAGGGTTCCCTTTTCTCCACACCCTCTCCAGCATTTATTATTTGTAGACTTTTGGATCGCAGCCATTCTGACTGGTGTGAAATGGTACCTCATTGTGGTTTTGATTTGCATTTCTCTGATAATGAGTGATGTTGAGCATCTTTTCATGTGTTTGTTAGCCATCTGTATGTCTTCTTTGGAGAAATGTCTATTTAGTTCTTTGGCCCATTTTTTGATTGGGTCGTTTATTTTTCTGGAGTTGAGCTGTAGGAGTTGCTTGTATATTTTTGAGATTAGTTGTTTGTCGGTTGCTTCATTTGCTATTATTTTCTCCCATTCTGAAGGCTGTCTTTTCACCTTGCTAATAGTTTCCTTTGATGTGCAGAAGCTTTTAAGGTTGATTAAGTCCCATTTGTTTATTTTTGATTTTATTTCCAATATTCTGGGAGGTGGGTCATAGAGGATCCTGCTGTGATGTATGTCGGAGAGTGTTTTGCCTATGTTCTCCTCTAGGAGTTTTATAGTTTCTGGTCTTACGTTTAGATCTTTAATCCATTTTGAGTTTATTTTTGTGTATGGTGTTAGAAAGTGGTCCAGTTTCATTCTTTTACAAGTGGTTGACCAGATTTCCCAGCACCACTTGAGAACAGTGTGGAGATTCCTTAAAAAACTGGAAATAGAACTGCCTTATGATCCAGCAATCCCACTGCTGGGCATACACACTGAGGAAACCAGAAAGGAAAGAGACACGTGTACCCCAATGTTCATCGCAGCACTGTTTATAATAGCCAAGACATGGAAGCAACCTAGATGTCCATCAGCAGATGAATGGATAAGAAAGCTATGGTACATATACACAATGGAGTATTACTCAGCCATTAAAAAGAATACATTTGAATCAGTTCTAATGAGGTGGATGAAACTGGAGCCTATTATACAGAGTGAAGTAAGCCAG